>NW_020954588.1:13387257-13445918 GCF_900497805.2 Vombatus ursinus | reverse complement strand
AGAGAGACAGAGAGACAGAGAGACAGAGAGACAGAGAGACAGAGAGAGGAGAGAGAGAACACATCAGGAATAAGACTAATAGCCTAAGAGAGCTTGGCTCTGAGGTCAGTTATATTACAAGTTTCCTCTCTAGGCTGGGGATACAATGATGGGAAAAAAAAAAACCAAATAACAGTCCCTGCCCTTACTCTCAAGAAGCTTACATTCTAATTGGGGAAACAACCTGTTTACAGAAAATTTTAAAATATAAATACAAAGTAATTTCAGTTAGGGCTAGGTAGAGCACTAAGTGGGGAGATCAGGAAAGACTTGTGAAGGAGACAGCACTTGACTGGACAGGGAACCAGGGATTTTAGAAGTCATAGGAGTGGAGAGAAAGCATTACTGTCTTGCTTCCATTTTTTTTGTTTGCTTCCACTTTTAAATGAGAGAGACGATGTCTCTTATTGACAGAATCATAATTTGAGAGTCTGCACAGAGAAGTTTACATATTGAGCTCTATGGCTCTTCTCCTGCCCTAGACACTTATTAGCTGTGTGACCAAAGTCAGGTTACTCATACTCTCTGTAAGTGCCGATTTCTCATCTGCAAAATGAGAAGGTCGGGCCTGATGGTCCCTAAGGTCCTTTTGGCTCCAAGTCTGTTTCTATGACGTGGAACTACTTCAAAGCATCTCAGTGGTACACAGTGGTCTTACTCAACAGTGGCTGAGCCCTAACCTAATACAAATACCCATTAGCTTAGGCTCTCCACAACAATAGAAAAAGTATTGAAAACATGGGGAACCTGTGACCAACTTTTATGGTGAGAGAGAATTGGTCTCTGGGATACTGATTTTCTCTTCTTTGGCTTTGCTGACTGGGAATTAAAGCCCTTTGAGTCATAACTTGTCCATTACTTTTTTTTTTTTAAAGTCTGTTTCTCCTGATGTTTCAGTGCCAATTTAAGGAAATTGTAAAATGTCTCCCTTATGAGAAGTTCCAAAGGTTAAAAAAAAAAGATTGAAAAAAAATCCCTGATAATTGTTAATACTTATGCATGTTAATAAAATTCTGCAGTAGGAGGGAGATAAGCCAGGTGATACTGTATTAATTTTCGGTAATGGAGTTTATTAGAAAAAAAACAGCAGGGTATTTGGTAAATTGCATGTTTTAAGGTATGTTTTACTTCTAAAAATCAAATTGTAGTTAACTTCCTTCCACCAAGTATGCTCACTCCCTCTTTCCCATTTGTTTTCAGTGGTGGAACATGTAACCCACTTCACAGAGAGTAGGATCAATTGATGAAGATGATAGAAAGCATCACTTAATAATGAAATATCATAATTTTTAATCATGAAAAGAACTTTTGTGTAAAGAGAAAGGTGCTTTCTCTACTTCTTGGTGTTGGATGTATGTGATGGGAACCAGTTGCATCAAGGAGACCTCAAGAATGATGGAGGCAAATGTTGGGCAAAGATCCTTGAGTCTTGTTTATTGAGATTGCTATGGAAAAGAGAATTTATTTGATTAATTAATAAAAACACCTCACATTTATCAGGTGTTCTAAGTTTTTCATTGCACTTATATACATTTTCTCATTTGATTCTCTCTACACCATTATGAGATAGATGTTTTCATTATTCTTATTTTACAGATAAAGAAACTGAGGCTCAAAAAGCTTAAGTGACTTGCTTGAGGGTAGTTTAGCTGGTAAATATTTGAGACAGAATTCAAGCCCAGGTCTTGTAGGGCTTTCTCCCAATGATGTTGCCTAGATTTGGTTTCTTCAGAACATTTGGCAGTCTAATGTTTTTGTTTTTTTTTTTTTCTCTAGTTAGACATTTCCTGAAGTAGTCTAAGGATGCCTTGCTTAGCAGTGAAGCTTGGGTCTAAGACTCCAATCCTGGAAAGAAGACAATGTGGAACCTGGTGTGGTGCCCAGGCTGGCATCTTTGCCAGACACTGGGTTTGTTTGTTTTTGCAGATCTGTGGCACAGTCCCCAAGCAACAATTGCCAAGCAGTAAGAGTCCTTGAGGCTTTGTTAGCTCCTATCTATCACTTTTAAAATGTAGGTGGTTCTTTACTTTCTTTCTGATTCTGAATGAGGACTTAGTTAAATGCCTGTTTAAGAATTGATGAGTAATTTCAAGGATTTAGGGGAACATTCTGTGCTATTATATGCAAATACATGCCATGCATGGCTCCCTGTGTCATTAACCTGGCAATCATTTCATGCATGACTCCCCATCTTATTAAGCTAGCAGTATGGAATATTTGATTTACTAAACTGGTATGAACTACTTAGTGTGCTAATATAGGAATATAACTTTTAAATTTCTTTGGAATAACTATCTTAGAAACAGATTCTGGGAAACGATAACATTATTTTGACAGCTGTGCTCTGTTTCTAAAGGTCTATTTTAGGAAGCTTCACATAACTGGTGGAAATGTACCTGTGTGATTTGAATGAACCATACAATAATTGAAAATGAAAACCATCAGAGTAATTAGAGCCCTCAGAGCTTGGTTGCGATTGATTCAGTGGCTCAGGTAAATAAATTGGAGGGGGGGGTCGTACTTCCTCAGTAAGACAAGAGTGATAATAGCCTCCAGTTTTCTGTGATTCTGCCACCAGGCTCCCTGTTACCAGGATGTTCTAAAACCTCTGTTTATATCCCAGGCCCCCTGGCTTTGCAGGCTCTCGTTGCCATAGCAGCATTCATTGGCCATGGGATTTACAGGAAAAAAAGGGGGGAGGAGGACTGTATGTTTGTAGAGTTGGTACAGTGCCAAGTGAGCAGGAATTATAAATGCAGGATCCCAGTTTCCTCCTTTAGTGTCCATTTCAGCTGGCATCTAATGTCAGCCCATAATCACAGACCACTCCGTCATCATTCCGACCAGCTGCATGAAATAAAACAAAGAGAAATTTAGCAGCAGTGGAGGGGATGGTAATTTATAAGGCTTTTAAATGATGTTTTCCATGTTCTTCAATCAATATATTTTAAAACCTTTAATTTTTCCCCTCCACATTAGGACTTCCTTGGCGGCTGCTTCCTTGAGTGATGACCCATCAGCACTAAGTTGGCCTTCCATAATGTTGCATCCAAGAAAAGAGATCAAATCCAAAAGGAAAAGAGAAATACTTTGATTGAATTGGGTTTAGGATTCTTTGGATTTTAGATATGAAGCTCTGTTCTCTTGGGGCTTTAACCAGCATACAATTAGAACTAAATCATGAGTTGTAGAGACAGAGCTGTTAGAGATAACCTTAAATAAACATTGCCTATTTCCAGAATACTTGGTTTATTTCTACTTCAGTCACATCATATAGTTCAGGGAATTTGAAGAAACAACAGAAGATTGTTCATTGGGGAAAAAAAAAAGTTGAATAATCTGGCAGAGTTGGTGGACTGTGACATTTGAAGGGCTTGCCTAGGCCATGAATATGTAAGTAAACACAGTAGTCTAGGAAGTGTAGGTTTAAAAAAAAAAGAGGAAGGAGGGGCTGTCTAATGTAGTCTGGGAAAAGAGAGAATGGCCTATCTGATTCCTGTCAGCAAGGCCAGATCTTGGTTGGTGCACCAAGTATGCCAATGAATAAATTAAACTGGTGAAAATGGAATATAGTTTACTGGTAGTTTATTGAGATTTAGTAGACAAAGAAGTGTGCTTTGATTTACCAACTCATTAATGCTTACATGAGTCTTTACCAGGCTACAGAGACTCTTATGGTCTCCTGAAATTTATCTAGTCCATTCTTTGTGAAAGACTGATATCCATTTGAAAATAAAATTAAATTAAATACCAGAATATCACCAATCTGAAATGTGGGTGGATGATTTTTTACTTTTCTTTTAATCTTTTTGGGCAAGGATTAAGGAGGAGGAACAGGAAAAGAAGGAAGTGGTGAGAACATTAATGTCAAAGTTATTTCTCAGAAGAAAACAGTAAACAGAGAGGCAGCATAGGATAGTGGATAGAAGAATGGCCCTCCATGAATAATAATAATAATAATAATAAACATTTGTATAGTACGTTAAGGTTTGCCAAGTACTTTATATGTGTTTTCTCTTTTGATCCTTACAACAACCATGTAAAATAGGTGCTATTTATACCAAGGAAATTGAGATAGAAAGGAGTGAAGTGACTTGCCCAGGGTTATACAGTACTAAGTCTTAGGTGGAATTTGAACTCAGTTCTTCCTGACTCCAAGTGTAGCATTTTATTTTGCACTGAAGGCCCTAGCTGCCTCAGGATGACACAGGTTTGAAGCCTGCCTCTTATACTTACTAGCTTCATCATCATGGACAAGACACTCCCTCTGAGTTTCTAGAAAATGGAGATGATAATGGTAATAACACTACCATAGAGAGTAGTACTTAAGATCAAACGAGAGAGTATAATTAAAGTGCTTTGCCAAGCTTAAAGCACTATATACATATATACATATATGTGTGTATGTATATCTATACATACACACATATATACACAAACATATATGAACTATCATTGTTATTTTAAAATTAGACCTGATCTTGGATGAATTAGCTTTTACAAAATGTTTAAACTAAATTCTAAATTGTCTAAGGGCACAGTCCACAAGCTTTCCAAGAAAGAAGAGGGTATTAAATCATTCTCTGTCAATTTCTATATCAGTATCTTAGTATTTAGGCAAGATAAATGCAACTCATGCCTCCTTTCCTGTATTTCTTTTCACTATATCCTCAACTAGGATAGACTCTCTCTCTCTCTTTCTCTCTCTCTCTCTCTCTCTCTCTCTCTCTCTCTCTCTCTCTCTCTCTCTGTCATTGTGTATATATATATATATATGCATATGTATGTATGTATGTGGACATATATGTATGTATGTATATGGCAAACACCTTGAGGATTACAACTGTGTTTTATCACAGAGTAAGTACTTATTGAGTCCTTATTTTGTATTCAGCTTCATGCTGGGAATTCAAAAATAAGAAAGGGTGCTACCCTCAAGCACCTTTCTATCAGTTGGACAGATTAAACAAAGGGCATGAAATAGTAAATGCCAGATTGTGTGGCTCTGAATCTAAAGGCACTAGGACTTCAGAGGACAGGCAGAGGAAACAATGTTTGCATTACATAGTCAAGGAAGGGTTCAGGAAGGAAGAAAAATTGGAAGTGGGTCTTAAATGATGCCTTAAATTGAGACAAGAAGATTCCAGTTAGATGGACTAGAATGAGCAGTCACAAGCAAGAGAGATGATCGTGAAATGAATAGTGGCATGGTGTGAAGAGCCAGGAATGACTGCAGGCTGTGTTGAGGAGACCTGGCACAGAATTTGTGTTTAGATGAATAGTGGAAAATAACAGTGGATAAAGAGGGTAAAAATCACCATTTGAAAAGCTCAATAGAGAAGTTTGGACTTGCTGTGGCAGCTGATACAGAGCTCATTTTGGTTTCTGAGCAGGAAAAGGTATGTCAAAAGTGATGTTTTTTGAAAAATAATCTTGTGCTACACTTGGAGTCAGGAAGACCTGAGTTCAAATTCCACCTAAGACTTAGTGTTGTATAACCCTGGGCAAGTCACTTCACTCCTTTCTATCTCAATTTCCTTGGTATAAATAGCACCTATTTTACATGGTTGTTGTAAGGATCAAAAGAGAAAACACATATAAAGTACTTGGCAAACCTTAATGTACTATACAAATGTATATTTCTTCCATAAGTTTAGCTTTCCCATGTGGTTTGTTGTATACACTGGAAATATCATTCATTCAGGGAGTTAAGGGACTTGCCCTAATAGTAAATTGCAGATGGAGAATTTGAACCTAGGCATCTGACTGCAGAGTTAAGGTTTTTCCCACTCTCCAATAGCATCAGAAGAAAATCTATTTGATGGCAAGGATTCTGGTAGGATGAATGAGACTGAAGTTATCAAAGATGAAACTAGTACAGGAGTACTAGTGAGTACTGTGAGGATCACAGAAATGGAGAGAAAGTAAATACTTCTAAAAAGAAACACTTCCTTGAAGGTTTCTTGTATTGTTTGTTTGTTTTTTGTAACTGTTATGTAACTCTAAGGCCTATATGATTGAGTTATAGAAAAAACCTGGTACTACTTTGGGTCCTATGTAAGCAGATGTATAAAAATAAGAAAAAATGTAAAGCCAAATGCTTTAGTTTGGATGATGGCTTCCCATGAACAGTAGTGGTCTCTAAGTTTTTAACACAGTGGGAAAGGCAGCATAGGAGAACCTCAAAGGTGGGATGGGAGCAAGGATATCCATGGACTTTTCCTAACCTCAAACTTTCTCCCTCTTTGTCCAAGAAACCTAATCGAAGCACCATTACCATTGATTCAGGAAAGAGTATGTTAATGACCACTTTATTGTTCTACTCAAAACGTTTATGATTTCCCAGATCAAAACTGCCTTTCCTGACCAGTACTCCTTGACATGTATTTTCTTTTTTCTTTTCTTTTTTTTTTTTGGCTGGACAATGGGGTTAAGTGACTTGCCCAGGGTCACACAGCTAGTAAGTGTCAAATGTCTGAAGCTGTATTTGAACTCAGGTCCTCCTCACTCCAAGGAAGGTGCTCTATCCACTGCACCACCTAGCTGCCCCTCACTGATGTGTTTTCTTTCCATTAGAATATGAAGCTCTATGAGGGCAGGAGTCATCCTGCGTTGATGTTTTTAGCCCTAGTATGTAATAGAGTACTTGGTACATAGTAATTTCTTAATAAATGTTTTTCACTAGCTGTGAAGACACATAGAATTACAGCATGAAGTGAGAGAAAGAAGAGAAGAGATTGGGTTTTTGGTTGCAGCCCACATCCCAGGGTATCTGTTTATGTTTCTGTTTTCTATGTTCTCTATTGACATACCCATTATAATAGGACAGCATCTAGAAGTGTGGGTAATATGTTTACCTCACTGTGTCTCATGTGCTCATAAGAAGCTAAGACAAAATCTGGGCACTATTAACATGAGTTGAGGGTTAGTCTGTGGTGATTCAGAGCTTTCAGATTCAGCAGAAACTATATGAATAAATGAATGAGTGAATGAATAAATGAATGAATGAATGAATTTAAAAAAAATAATCACTAATTATGTGCCAAGCATTTTGTTAAGTACTCGAACAAAGAGAATTCTTGTCCTCAAAATATATGGAAAAGTGGTGGCCAAGAAGGGATATTTTGGTTTATAAAATCACAGGGATGGTGAATCTAGCTGTCAGAGGACAATTTGAGCCCCCAGTAAGGGCTAAAAGGTAGGATGCTAGGAGACTACACTTAATGTAGAATATTTTAAATTATCTTCTGCTTTTAAATAAAGGAAAAGAAAGAGCTTACACCCTACCACATGCTCTTTATTTTAAAACTACAACAGAAACAGCTCCTAATTTTGTTAAAAATATTTTAAGTGTCCCACAAGGTCGGTCTATTGAAGCATTGTTTTATTTTTGAGATTACAAACTTGTGAAGGATTTGTCTCTTTCATCCCTGTTCTTAGTGACATTATATAATTAACTTAGCAGCATTCTGTGCTTTAATAAAGATTAGTGTATTGCTGAATTACACTCAATTGGATTTCATTTCTTCAATACTGTTATTGAAAATGCTGAAAAAAATTCTAATCACTTTTGTCAAAACAAATCGCCAACAACGTCTTTGCTATTCTGCATGTGAGAGCTGGTGGGAAACATTCATTAATCTAACAGTTTACAATTTTGATTTCCAGATGGAATGATTAGCATTTCTGAGCTTTTTATATTCAAACCACAAAAATAAGCCTTTTTCAGGGGTCACTGGAGGCAAATAATTTAAGTCTAATACTTTGCTCAGTTAAACACGGCATAGTCTATGTCAGTCATATAAAGTATTTTCCTAAATTTCTCATCATTTCATTTTTTCTCTCTTTGCTTAAAATGCAAAGCAATTTATTTAGCGGCTCACATTATCTCTTTGAAAAACCTAGGCTGGTCTCCTTGTTGCTTTTCATGTTTGCCTATTTAATTCCACGCAAAGACATAGAACCTTTGATAGATTTCCATTGCATTCCTTCATGTAAGTGTACCTACACAAGTATATTTTAATAATATTTATTTGAGGTTGTAAAAGTTTCAAGTATTATCCATCAACCATTCATCCACAACTTCTTCTGTAAATTTGAGCTAACCATGTAGCAAGCCCTTGGTGATACGGGAAAAGGAGTGGATTCCTACCACACCCTGACTTCAGATTAGGCACAGACATTGTCTGACTGCTATTTATGAACCATGAGTACTTATTTAATTGGTTACTGAGTCATAATTCTGTGTATATGTTAGAGGGACAATCTATAATTCATAGGTCCCTTCTATTTCCCAGGTTCAGTATAAAACTAGGAAGCTAGATAGGAAAGATATTTGTGCTTTGGGCATCCCAGAGGAGAAAGTTCCACATCTGTGAAGAAATCACTTAAGGGTAGAGTGGGGAGAAAATATCTCAGCATCAGCCTAGATCTCCTTCCCACCCTCACTTTTGGGCAGAGGGAGACTTTGTGAGCCAAGAGAAGTCTGATGGATTTTTGACTTCTCATCAGCATACCAGCAATATTCCTGCAATAACTGACCACATATTCAAGGCTCTGAAAAAAGCCTAATTTAAAAAATGGTATGTCATACCTAAGAAGAGCATTCTGAAAAGTCCAGCAAAATGACTCCCAAAACCTGTTAAGTTACCCCTTTGCTACATGTACTCTCTGAATTGAGCTCTCTTAACTCTGTATGTACTGGTGGATGAGTGCATGCCTGAATTTGGGTGTGTGTGGGAATGTTTTGTGATAACTGCTCATACTATACCACCTTAATAAAATACCCCTTTCTAAAAGCTAATTAAGTGTAGCTGATTAACTGATAGTGCTGATAATCATGAGGGAAAGCACACCAATGGGGGCTCATCAACTACAGAACTAGGAAGACATCTCTGAACCCTTCAGGCCTGACTCACAGGGTTTTACCAAATCTTCCACCTAATTGGAACAGATTTCTTATAGTAACTAGTTGAAATGTCTTTGATTGTCTTGAGGAGATGGAAAGAATTTGTTCACATTTAGTTTTGACTGATTCATTCAACCCAGAAGGGTTCTCAACTGATGAAGGTTGGATCAATAATGAACCCTCATCTTTATGGAAGGAAGTCAGGCAGGCATTCTAAGAGGAGAGAAGGACAAAATCAAGATATGAGAGAGAGAGAGCATCTGTGAAAGATAGGGTATCCTGTATGAAAAGCAACAAGAAGGCCAAGTGGACTGGAAAGGTAGTGATGTATAAAAGACCTGTAAAAGCCCAAGGGCTAAAGGACTTTCAGGAATATAGCACCAATGGACCTATTTGAAATATGTCTTCTGCCTCCTTGGGCAAATTTTGACTCCCACATAGTCTATAAGTCTCCTCTTCCACAGACAATTACCACCCACCTTTCATATCCTAAATTTCTACACATCATAATCTAGAAACTAATTGTAAATAGGGCCATTAAGCACAAATTAAATTTTTATTTCAATTAAGTGAATGAAAGTCATTTAGGGGAAAACTTGAAAATATGATTTGGAAACTTTCAGTCACTGCTGAAAAAAGAACAGTTTATCTCTTTTAATCTATAAAAGGATTGCTGCTCACTACAGCAGGTGACTAAAGGTCTTTTCTCTCACCCTACTTCTTTTTTTTAATATATTAGTCATTATCATAGACTCATGGAACTGAAAGGGACATTGGAAATATGTGAACTTGTCACACTAGTTTTACAAATGAGGAAACAGAGCCTAATAGAGGTCATCTTGGTAAGGAACCATGGCTTGTCTAAGCTTCTATGTCTTCCAATACTTAGCATGGTATAATAAAAATAAAATTAAATAATAATAATAATAGTGATGATGATGATGATGAGGATGATAATAAGCAGATAGAGTGCTCATCCTGGGGTCAGGAAGACCTGAGTTGTTCAAATTCAGCCTCAAATACTAAGTAGCTGTGTGACGTTGGGCAAGTCCCTTAATCTGTTTACCTCAGTTTCCTCAACTGTAAAATAGGGATAAAAACAGCATTTCCTTCTCAGGGTTGTTGAGGATAAAATAAGGATAAAATATTTGTAAAGCACTTAGCACCATGCCTGGCACCTAGTAGTTGCTATATAAATGCTTATTTGTCGTCAAGCACCTTAAGATTTATACATTGCCTTACATATTATCTCATTAGGTCTTCAGAATAATCCTATGAGCACAGTGCTTTCATTATCCACATTTTGTAAAATAAGGATAAAGATAAGGAAATAAATAAAATAAGGATAAGGAAACTAAATTTAGCAAATTAATACCACCCAGGGTCACATTTTTTTTTTTGTAAAATAAGGGTAAAGATAAGGAAATAAATAAAATAAGGATAAGAAAACTAAGTTTAGCAAATTAATACCACTCAGGGTCACATAGCTAAGTAAGAGCAAGAAAAGAGGTGAATTCAAAACTTCTTCAGGGCTTTATCAACTCTCTAACCATGCTACCACCTAGCTCCCTCTCTAGGCACTTAATTAATGTCCGTCAAATTTAGATTATTGAAGAAACTGACCTGGTTAAAGAAAGGCAGAAACTGAGTCATCACATCAAGGAATTACAGAGAAGGTCATTGGCAGGACCAGACTATAACTCAGATCGTTGCATAACAGATTTTAACCAGCTAGGGACCTCAGATAAACTAATCCCAACCTCATTGTAAAGTGAGAAGCCTGAGGTCGAGGGAGATCTAAAGAATTCCTTAAAGTCACACAGCTAATAAGTGAGAGGATGGGGATTTGAACCCAGGTTCTCTGACTCCCAATCTAGAACTTTTCCCCTCTATGCCAGGTCTTTTCACAGTACACTGGGTTGCCCCCAGGAGCACCTGATCATTGTTTTACAGGCAGAGTGTGTAATTGTTTCTTTGGTCCCAACCTTCCAAACTCTTGATAGTATCAATTTCAGACTCCCTGTGGTTCCCCCAGTCTTTATAGTGCCTGCTGCTGCCTTCTGTTCGCAGCATAACAAGGTATCAGGTTGATAGGTAAAGAGTGTGCATGGAAATTCAGGCCACAACAATTACTTTAAAAAGCCCATACTTTCCTCAGGGATCTGGGAAGTAGCGCCTTGTTTAATACAGAATTCTTTCCAAACGGAAGATGAGTCAAATGGCTTGGGTTGGCACTGACCGCCGACCTACCCTCTGCCAGAAAGGCCCAGAATAGGAGCATCACATGCTGAGTGATGTTGACTTCTCTGCACAATTTCGTGGACCATCTGCTGCTCTTGGAAATGTGGCAGGGGGCCCTTCCCTGGCTGGAAAGACTAACCTTAATATTCAGAACAGTGAAGTTGTAGGATATAGTCATTCTCCTACCAAGTAAATTTATATTATTAATAATTCAGGGTGTAATTGTTACATTTGTTGTATTCTGCTTTCAAATGCACCCTCCCCCAATTAGAAAATGCAGGATCTGAACATAGAATGCTCTGTTCTGTAGAGTACCAGGCCCGGAGTCAGGAAGATCTAAGTTCCAATCCAGCCTCAGACACTAGGGCAAACTACTTAATCCCTATCTGCCTCAGTTTCTTCATCTGCAAAATGGGGATAATAGCCTCTACTCCTAGGGTTGTTGTGAGGATAAAATGATATAATAATTGCAAAGCACTTAAAAACAGTGCCTGGAATATAATAAGCATTATAAAAATGTTAGCTCTGATTATTATTTTGACCCACAGTTGCCTTGGAGATATTGATGACTTATCTTCTATCCATCCTTTATAACCCAAATAAGAGGTAGCCTCCACCATGAAGGCTTCCTTGATCTCCCTAATTCCAAAATAATTTTTCTCCCAAGGAATTTACACAGCGTTTTGCTTATACCTCTCATATATATTTATATTTTGTATGTGTGTATGTCATATGCACCCAGCATCCCCCCTAATTGTTAATGTTCTCCCTCAATCCTGCTATAGCATTTTTACATTGTTCTACAGATTTAAATCAATCAACTCACAGACATTTGTCAGGTGCCTACTATGTTTCAGGCACTATGGAACTAGCTATACAAATATAAAGAATCTATTGATTCCTGGTCTCAAGGAGCTTACAATATAGTTCTAATTCTTTCATGGAATATATTAGTACTCCACATTGGTCTCATCCTCTAAGAGAACATCAGCTCAATGAAGGCAGGGGTTATGACTTATCTAATCTTTGTATCTTCTCTAGAACCTAACATAGTGTTCTGCACATGGTAGGTGCTTAACAAGTATTTTTGAATGAAGGAATATATATTTCCCTACAAGATTGTAAGCTCCATAAGATTAAGAACCATGGTTTTTCTGAACTATCTCTCCCAGTGCCTACCATAGTGTGTGGTATACAGTAGGCACTCAATAAATGTTAGTTGATTTAATTGATTTTTTATTTTATAATTTTTAAAAAAATTGATAAGAGAAAAAATAAGAGCTATCTTAAGAGCAAGGGGGTATACTACTATTCTTATTTTATAGGATAAGAGAATATAAGCTTTAAAAGGGGCTTCAGAAGCTATTTAATCAAACCCGTATCTGAATAGGAGTCACTTTACAACATCCCTGACAAGTGATCATCTGGCCTCCAGTTTAAACCCTCCAGAAATGGGGAAACCCATGGCCTCATCAAGCAATCACTTCCTTGTTTGTGCAGCTCTGATTGTTTGTGTCTCTATATACTTACTCCATAGCGAGATCAGAAGAGCTTATGAAAAATCCGACAATGCATAAGTGAATGCTCCAATACATGTTTACATTATTGACTCAATGTTGAGATGCCCTTTATATTGTGCAGCCTTCAGCATGGGCTTCTTCTGGGTAATTTGTTTGATTCTCTCCGCTCTTCCTGTCTTTGTTTTCCTGATTGATGTGTCTTCTTCCTAAATGGTGCAGTAGATGGAGCACTGTACCAAGACTCAGTAAAACCTATGACTAAATCTTGATTCAATCAATCAGTAAACATTTATTAAGCACCTGCTATGTGCCACGTACTATGCTAAGTGCCGGATTCAGAGGCTTACAAGCTGTGTGGGCCCGAGTAAGTCACTTCCTCTGTCTGCCCTAGTGTCCTTATTTGTAAAATAGAGATAATAATAAGAGTGCCCGTCTCATAAGGTTGTTATGACAATGAAATGAGATATTTGCAAAGCACTTTGCAAACTTTAAAGTGCTACAGAACAGTAGTTTTTATTATTATTATTCCTTATACAGCAGCGGATCAAGGGCTGTGATCATAAGAGTCCAAATGTGATGTCTTGACTGTCATAGATAGACAAAAGAGTTTGTTGTAAAAGTCTTGACAGATCTTTTCCATTTTTCATCTGTTTGTTGTCTTTCTAATTTCATCCTTGAATGCTTTCAGTATACTCAGGTTTAATTGTATCTCCTGTCAAGCTGTCTATATGCTTATTTTTTCCCCTTCTACTAACTTATGCAGTTTTATGAAGCAAAACAACTGATGATCTCCTACCATTCTCATCTCTAAGAGTCTGGAGATGGCTTATCTCCTGACTCAACATTGGTGCTGCTTGACATAACTTTCATCTTGGCAAAGAGATCATATGTTCATTGGCAAAAGCAGGCTCTTAAGTTCTTTTGACTCATTCTATGGCAGTTGTTGTATAATAGCTCAATTTCATTAGGAAATGTGATAATCTGTGTCATTATTCTATTATCAACTTCCTATGTCCCAGTGGAAGTAAATGATTTAAATAGGACAAGATGAAGCTATTTTAATTACATCCCATATCTTTACATTTTTATTCTTTGTTTTCACTTGGTGTTGATTCTAATCTTTGCTCCAACTAGTCCATGGTCCAACTGAACACAGCTGGCTCGGGAACGGTTCCTATATTAACAAATAGTTGTTTCCTGTCTCTTAATATGTGGCCAATTTTATTTTTGTTGGGGGAGGGTAATGTTCTTCATTGCTCTCCAGGTCTAGCACCCTTCTTCTTGGAGAAAATAATCTCCTGCTTCCTAATCTTAAGCCATGTTTTCCAACAGTCACTTTTATTCCCATGTCAACCTATTTCTATCTTTACACTGAGGTCACAGAATATGAAAGCATACATTGATTTAATTAGGGTGTACTCACTCTATTCTTTACTGAATTTCCTTATTTCTTCATCTTTTGCAATAGATTGTGATCCACCAGTTGTAATTATCTTCCTGGAAGTCCATTTGCAAATGTTCATCAGAAATAATGAAAGATGAGATGACCAAATGTCACATAAAATGAAGTTTCTTGTTGTCTTGGGGTGAATAATAATACCAATTTCTTTTATTTGCCTCTTCAGATAGAATCTTTGAGCCATTTTTCCATTTCAAGGCAGCTTCTTTTTGTCTTCTAATTTAATTCATAGCATGTCAATAGTGTCAAGACTGATATGATTTAATTCTGTCATGATAAGTCTACATTTTGGCCATTAGGTAAGGGTCTCACATTTCTAGCATCAACAATGAAGTTATAGACACTATCTCTGATGAAGTGACTAGATAGAGGGAAGAAGTGAGGGGGAGGGAAGAATGAAATGTCAATTTGAACATTCATACTTGACTGACTAGAAGGTAGTGGTTTCATCCAGAAGAGAAATAGGGAAGTTGGTAGGTGGGATAAGATTAGCGGGGAGGCAATGGGTTTAATTTTGGATAGATCAAGTCTGGGGTTCCAATAGGACATCTAGGTGATATTTAAAAGGTGAATCACAAGAGGATGGATATGTAAATCAGCAAGTCATTTACATAGAGGTAAAAATTGGAGCCAACAAGGTCTCAACAATGAGACCAACAAGGGAGAATAAAGGAGAGAAAGAAGAGATGAAGAACTGTGATATATCCTCAGGGGATAGTCACACTTAGGGTAAATGAGGAGAATGCTTAGCTAATGGAAAATGTTTAGATAGGACATTAAGACATAAAAGAAAATAAGCAGAAGAGGGAACAGTGTCATGAAAGCCAGAGAAGGAGAGGGTTTCTTGAAGGTGGATACTCAATAAGCATTTACCTTTAAATCACTAAAATAAGAGAAATTCAAAGAAAAACATCCCTGGGGTTTTGCCTCACCCAGCAAACTGAAAAAGATGAGTAAAGGTAAGCATAATGCATTTTGGAGGAGCTATGAATTAGTACAACTATTTTGGAAAGAAATTTGGAGTTACTCAAATAAGACAATTAAAATATCCATATATTTTTGACCCAGAGATTACACAACTAAGATTATTTTCCATGGATTAAACATAATTCTCCATATAAACCAAAATATTTGTAGTATCATTTTTTGTGGTAGGAAAGGATTACAAACAAAGTAGATACTCATTAAATGGGAAATGGCTAAATAAATTTTGGTATGTGAAAATAATGGCATGCAGTTATGCTATAAGAGAAAGACTAATGTGATGAGTACAGAGAACAGAAAGACTTTTGCAAACTGATGTAAAATAGGCTGAACCAAGAAAACAGTATACATGACTCCAGCAATGCAAACAGAAAAAATAACCAACACAAAATCATAAAAAGATGAATGTTATGAAAATACAAAAGAATTACACAGGAATAAGTGTGGCCTCCCATACCTTTGCAGACATAGGGGGTCCTTGTGTATGGAATGCTGCATGTTATTATTTAATATGATTTATTTACGTATTTATCTTTATATCACAATAATTTCTGAGGGAATTAATACTGCTTTTCCATACTGAATCCTACATTGTAAAAGAGAAAAGTGATTAAGCAAAAATGACTTATACAGTGATCAAATCTGACAAAACATAAAACATTCTGCCCTACAAGACCCCCACATCTCTGCTTTGAGGAGGAAGGTATGCTTTATTTGCTTTTTCTTGGGCCATCTTTTTTTTTGCCATTTAATCAAAGTTCATTTCCCTTTCTTGCGATCCTTTTTTGTTTACCTTCTTACAGTGATTGTATATTTTTTTGAGTATTTCACTCTTCGTAAATTCATATTATCCTCATATTTATCTGAATCCCTAATATTTGCCATTTCCTATTGCACTGTAATGTCCTGTTCTATTCATTTTACATAGATTTTGGAGAGGAGGCATTACTCAACCAATAGTCACTCATTTTGTTTCTAGTTCTTTGCTCCCACAGAGAATATAGCTATGAAAATGTTGGCATACATGCAACAATTGTTTCTATCAGTGACTGTGACATAATGGTGCAGCAGAAAAGTGGGCTTAGAGTCAGGAGGCCTAGCTTTGAATCCTTTCTCAAACACTTACTAGCTCTGTGATACTAAGTAAGTCATTCAACCTCTTAGCCTCAGTTTCCTCATCCACAAATGAGAAAAATAATGCCATCTACCTCCCAGGGTGGTTGTGAGCATCTAACGAGAACATATGTATTTTGAGTGCATTGGAAGCATTAAAACACTATATCAATGTCAGCTATGATTATTTGACCTTCTTGGGGTGTATGCCCCAATGATGGGGTCACTAAGTCAAGGAGCATGAATGGCTTACCACTTAAAATCATTCCAACTTGATGTCTAAAATGGCTACTGAAAGAATTTAAATAGGTCTATCTTAGGTAGTCAGAAGCAGGGAAATGGAGAGATTAACCTTATCAAAGAATTATTCTTTGAGTGAGGCAAAGGAATGGATGAGTAAAGACAGGTTTTGAGTTTTATTCAAAGTTCATTGGCTTCAGACTTCTTAAAGGAGACAGTGCTACCAAGAGTGGGATAACAGTAGAATAGGTAAGGACTGAAGAAGAGAGAAGTTTTGGAACAATCATAGTAGAGAATTTGACCAGGAATGAGTTGGAGGTGAAGGAAGGATGGCCATGCATCAGTGCTCTGCTATTTAAAAGTTCAAATAGAGAAGGCGGATGATGAGGGTAACCCAGTGTTGAAGATAATAAGGTGGGAATAGATGTAGGTCAAGGACCAAGAATAAAAGAGTGTAGAGCAATGTTTTCCTCAACTGGACAACTATAGGATCACAATGGAATGGAGGAGAGTGAGACCATAACAAAGATAGTAGATGGGTGGAATAGGAAAAGAAACTCAGTCAGTCGACTAGCATTTATTAAGTGCTACTTTATGCCAGGCACTGTGCTAAGTGCTGAGGATGCAAACGCAAAAAAAGGGACCCTGCTTTCAAGGAGCTCACATTCTAATGGGGGAAACAGCATGCAAAACACCAGGTGCACGCATGATATCTACAGGATAAACTGGGCATTGTCTCAGAAGGAAGGCATTCCCTGCTAAGATTGAGTAAGATTGAGAAAGGCTCCTTGTAGAAGATGCAATATTAGTAGGGGCTTGAAAGAAGCCAGAAAATTAGGAGGAGGAGACAAGGAGGAACAGTCACTACATACTCAATGAAAAGTTGGGAAAACACACTCATACACAGAATTTGTCAAAAATCGAACTTAACAGTAGCTTAGAAAGAATTCCTTGGCTCTTCAGTTTTTGTACTGTCACAAAATAGTTGCCAGTGAGTCACCATTATAACCAGGAATAACTTATTCTGGAGGTGTTTGATAATGATTACTTACACATCTTCCCATCCCTTCACAGGTGCACTTTTCTTTATTTTTATTTTAATTGTCACTCTTCAAGATTGAATATATAACCACCTGGTACATAGCAGCAGGTGAGTGAGTGAATAGATGTGCTGCTATTTAAATACTTCCAGGATCCATGACTAGCATGGTATAGGTATACCCTACACTGTTGTACAACATAGCTTCTCTACGCCTTAGCTGATAGAATTCATGAGTTGCTTTGAATTTAAAAAAAAATCATAATCTAGTTACTGAGCTTCTGGTAAAGAATCTCTTCAATATTACATAGGCTGGCCCTTGAGTGACAAATTTACATTGACTTGGTGAGCCCATGCTCACAACCTATGTAGCCTTATTGTCCAAATAGGGCATTGAAAAATACATCCCTAATAGCCTTAGGAACAAAAAATTAAGTGCTGAAATAATTTATCAACCTTCCAGCCTTACCAACCCAATTTTCATGTTCTAGCAGTCCCTATTGAGAACAGTAGCTATCAGTAAAATAAGCAAACCATTGGAGTGAGAAGAGAATTGTCAACATAGGCATAATCTACTAATTTGCTAACCATTGAGGAGGAAATAGCAAATTCACATTAGTCCTGCAATACAGAGAGAAATGCAGAGAGAAATCCCATCACCTAATGCAGTATTGTGACAGATATGGACATGTTTTCAGAGAATCAGATATAGGACTAGAAGGGACCTTTGAGATTACCTAGTCCAACCAGTTTTAGAGATGAAGAGACTGAGATCCAGAGGGGTTAAGGGACTCACTGAATGGTACAGCTAGCCAATAGCATAGCCTGGACTTAGCTTGTGTCTTTGTCTTTATAATTAAGTCTCTGGCCATGCATTATAAGTCAGGTCAACAAGTATCATTTAAATTTCCATTATATGTCAGACACTGTGTGTGAAGTGTGAGGCATACAAAGAAAGAACAAAAAATAGTCTCTGCTCTCAGGAAGATCGCAATCTAATAGGGAAGACAACATGCAAACAACTACATACAAACAAGGTATTTTGTCGTTGTTCAATCGTTTCAGTCATGTTTGAGTCTCCATGACCCCATTTGGGGTTTTCTTGGCAAAGATACTGGAGTGGTTTGCCATTTCCTTCTCCAGCTCATTTTATAGATGAGTAAACTGAGGCAAACAGGGGTGAAGTGACTTTCCCATGGTCCCACAGCTAGTAAGTGTCTGAGGCAAGATTTGAACTCAGCAAGACAAGTCCTCCTAACTCCAGGACCAGTACTTTATCCTCTGCACCACCACGCTGCCCACAAACAAAGCAATTGTTATTATTGTTGTTCAGTTGTTTCTGTCATGTCTGATTGTGCCACGTAGCTGCCCCTGACAAACAAGGTCTATAAAGGATAAATTATAGGTAATCTTTGAGGGAAGCTGCTTGCTTTAGGGGGAAATGGGAAGGCCTTCTTACAGAAGGTGGGATTTTAGGTGGGACCTGAAGGAAGCCAGGGAAGCTAGGAAATGGAGTTAGAGATGAAGAGGAAGAGAATGACAGGCATGGGGGACAGCCACTGAAAAATGCCTGCATTTAAGAGATGGAATGTCCTGTAGATGAGGAATAGCAAGTAGTCTAGTGTCACCGGATCTAAGAGTGTGTGGATGGGAGTAAGCTTTAAGAAGATGGAAAGGTAGGAAGGGGCCACCTTATGAAGGACTTTGAATGCCAGTGAATGGATTTTATATTTGATTCTGTGGGTAATATGGAACCATGTTAGTTTACTGAATGGAGGGGGTGATACAGTCAGACCCATACTTAAGGCTAATTAGCAGGGAAATGTCCAAAAATCGGAAGTCGGAGGATAGAGGGAAACATGATCCCAGATCAACTGACAAACCAGATAAGCAGCTCCTGACTAATCAAGAGTAACCGTAGTAATTGACTGTTGCTGCTGCAGTGAAATTAGAGACCAGGAACAAGGCTGGCATTGCTGGGGGGCTCACAACTATACCTGATAGCTGCCGTCACTCCCCTTGACTATTAGGATACAGAGCCAGGGAATGTCTGCCTTCCTTTCTTTCTCCTTCTCCATCAATAAAAGAACATCAGATATGAAATTATATTAATGCGCCTGTAATTTAATTTGGTAACTTTAGCCTCCAAAACAATACAATAAGCATTTAAGCATTTACTCTGTGCTAGGCATATAAAAACAATAATAACATCTGTACCAGACCTCAGAGAGCTTACACTCTACTAAAACCTTACTACTTACATAGTTTAAGTGCACAAAACACTTCAAGGGCTCTGTGATGTCCTCTGTGTAGATACTCTCCCCAACAATCCATATCCTAACCTATCCACATCTGCTTAGCCCATGTAACTCTTGTCCATGCTTTCAAATATCTTCATCATTTAATATGTGGGGGGGGGGGGCTTCCTTGCTTTTTCTTTAACATCATGAGGTTACAAGCTCCTGGACTGTTCACTGGTTTCCCTCATTCTTACGAATGTGACCAGATCACTTTTCTCATTTGTTTGATTCTTTTCTTTACTTTACTTCCTTATTTGTACATTACAACCTGTTCACACGCACCATGCCCCTCTCAATTGCCCTCTGAATAATAGTAATTTTTAATTACCTGGAGATGGTAGGATTCAATGACTCAGAGCCATATAACTCCAGTTGAATATTGATATTAAAGGATAGATCATTGTTTCATTTTACTAAAACCAGGAAGCAGGCTGGTACAGTGTGAAAAAAGCATCAAGTGGAAGTCAGAGGACTTGAGTTCAAATACCACCATTGTCACCGCCTTCTTGGGTTAAGTTCCTTAACTTTTCTGGCTAGGCCTCGGTTTCCTTATCTATAAAATGAGGGAGCTGCATTGGGAGGTGTCTCAGGTCTCTTCAAGGTCTCTACCTATGATGTTTGATCATTACTTAAGCTTAGCCCTCTTATCTTTTTTTCCCTGGCAGCCCTTAGAGTATCGGTACCAATGTTGGGCTACCTACATGCTCAAAGGATTCAACGGGTTCATTCATTCTGCATCTCAAAGAAAAATCCCAGACAGATGACTTCACTTTTTCATGTTCCTATCCAGCTATGCTCCTCTGGACTTCCCAGTCATGACCCTAGGAACTTCTCTACCCTGCAAGATCACTTCAGTCCTGGAACCCTAGTATTGCCAATATGTACCATCCTTTCCTCTGATTGGAGGGTGAAGAGCAGAAAGCTTTTCTTAGATCTGCAAGCTAGCAATCTTTTCATTTCCCACTTAGTTGAGTTTCCCTAGCCTCTCCCCGACCCCACTTTCCACCTTCCTTTTGTGTGTTATCTTCTCCCGTTAGATCATAAGGTCTTTGAAGCTCTTTGACTGTTCTTTGCCTTTAGTTGTATACTACCACTTAGAATAGTGATTGGCATATATTAGATGCTTAATAAATGTGAGTTCACAGATTGATTAAGCATTGACCTCACTTATCTACCCCTCCCTTCCTACTTCTGTAGTAATAGTAACAGAGTAGTAAGAAGGGAAACAGAAGGTATTAAATTTGCTACTCTTCTAACAAAGGCAGCTAGGTGGCACAGTGCATAGAACATGGGGCCTGGAGTTAAAAAAAACCTGAGTTCAAATCCAACCTCAGACATTTTGTGACCCTGGACAAGTCATTTACCCCTGTTTGCCTCAGTTCCTCATCTCTAAAATGAGCTGGAGAAAGAAATGGCAAATCACTGCAATACTCCGATATCTTTGCCAAGAAAATCCCAAACGGACTCAATGAGTCAGACATGACTGAATAACAGAAAACAAGGATGATAGAATTCTAGATCTAAAGTGGGAAGGGACCCCAGAGGTTGTCCAGTCCAACGTCCTCATCTTACAGGGCCATGGAGAATGTTACTTGTCTAACCACAAATTTTTTTTTTAACATGATCACTTAATATGACTACTGTGAGTTAATAATTACTTAGTATAGCTAAGTGTGAGTTCTTTATATTATAAATAAGTAGGGATTATAATACCTCACTTTCAACATCACAAGGTTGTTGTATCAAATGAGTTAATGTATGTAAAATTATTTGTATGCACATATATACATGCATGTAGGTATGTTTGTATGCATGTCTTTTGTTCTCCAATGGGACATGTCCTAAGCAAAACTCATGGTCCCTTCTAAACTCACCCCTCCTTTAAAATTTACTATTTCTTTTGAGGACACTAGCATAACTCCAGGTACCTAGATTCACAACCCAAAGGTAACCCTTAAACACCCCTTCTCCCTTATCTCTCATATTTAATTATTTGCTTTGTCTTCTCCATTCTATTTGTACCATATCTCACCATTCTGTTTTCTTCTCTCTTCTGGCCCAGCCAAGACCCTACTTCAGATTTACATAATCTTTCCTCCAGATAATTACAATCAGCTTCAGCTCCCTGATTTTTCTCCAGGGTCAAATATGCTTTTTCTTGCTGAAACTGATAAAACGAGGATGGGATACCATATTGCTGGGTTACCATAGTCACCTGTCTTCCCTCATCCACCCCAGTACTTCTATGTAATCGAGTAGGTCCTTACACATCTCAGACTGAAAGGCCTCTGTAAGTAAGCAGCCAGGAGTACAAATGTCCATGTCACTACTCATACTAGCCACCATCCCAGACTGCTGTTAGTCTTCTCAGAGTGCCAGCATATGGGTTGGTTGTCTATAGAGTGTTGTTATTGTTCAGTCATTTTTAGTCATATCTGACTCTTTGCGACCCCATTTGCGGTTTTCTTGGAGTAGTTCGCCATCTCCTTTTCTAGACCATTTTCTAGATGTGGAAACTGAGGCAAACAGAGTTAAGTGACTTGCCCAGTATCACACAGCTAGTAAGTGTCTGAGGCCAGATTTGAACCCGCTAAGATGAGTCTTCCTAACCCAGTGCTCTATCCACTGTGCTATCTAGCTACCCTAGAGATACAATTTCTTTAACATGAGTGGGGTGGGGGGTCTCCTTAAGATCTTCATTGCATTTCTTACCCTCTGCAGCAGGTTCTAACTTTGGACCATTTAGTTAATACAAAGCTCAGACTCTGTATTTTTCTTTTTAATCTACAGAAAGATTAAAGTCTCACCAGACCTCATTGTGAACTCAGAGTTCTCAAAGAAACATAAATTTAAGAAGTGATAAACTTAGCTTTGACATTTCAAATAGTTGTTTTCGAAGGAAGGCTATGCATCACATTGGGATGAAGAAGGAAAACTCCAGTGGTTTTTTCCATAAATGAGAGGCAAATATATTTGCTCCCACCTTGAGAAAGCCATGTTGCATGGGTCATTTAGTGTGCTGTATTTGAAACAGGAGTGGAAATAGCCTATGAAAGGAATAATCTTGTGTGAGGCCCCAAACGATGGACTGAAGGTCTACTGGCTCTTTTTTAATCTCTAATTGCTACAATCCTATGAAAGAATGCAGAACCAGAGCAGTAAGAAGAGAACCTTGGTGTACTTGTGTTTCTACAAACATCAGTTAATAAATTATAAGAAGAAGAAGACGAGAGTGAGAGTCTAAGAGGGGAAGCAAAGATTTATTCCCCAGACAGCACTTTTCTAGACAGGGAAGAAAGGAAGCTGAGTGTGGACTGCGGATAAAATATTTACAAAACAAACCCCACAGGCAATAATAATTGAATATTTCATATTTTGACTTATTCAACTTTTATGATTTAATTTTTTTCTTCTTCGTTGAGTTTAATTAAGCTTTCCCTAGGGTCACAAGCCCGGAAAACTTTGAAAAAATGAAGCGATTATGTTTACCCGGCAGGTTTTCCCAGTTCTCTTTCAATTGAAGTATGTGTTTTGTTAAAATCTTTCTTCCAAGGGCTGCTGTTCAGCATTTTAAAGGTCAATGTGGCTGTTTCATTAAAAAAAAAAGCCTCACTAGTTTGGCAGAGACAATACCTTCTGGGCTCAAATATGTCCCTTAATCACCTTAGTGATTGTTTTCTTTTTCATCAAATAGAAATGCCCCCCATCAAGGCCTCAATAGGGACAATTTAACTGAGCTTGAATATGTCAGGAGCATGTGAGGTTAAGAAACTAAAGCCAGAGCAGGGAGAAGGTGCTGGGAGGGAAATGGAAGGATAAACTCTTAGTATAATCTTTAAATGGGTCTCTAAAGGGGTAATCATCAGTCCCACCTAACCCCAAGCACCAAGCATCTACTGCAAACACTTTGTGGGTTGGTTTGTGGTTGGGCCCAGATTGGTGAATGAGGGAGCTTGGGATTAGGAGAATGGCAGTAAATGGATGAGAAGAAAGGAAGTAACTACACTGTAGATTAATAATACTGTAATTCATTCACGTCTTCCACACCTTTCAAGTTCATAGAGCAGTTCATAGAATGAGTTTCTTTGGCTGCTACACATGATGAACTCTAGAGTATGTACTAAAGGAAAATTAAATGATTACCATTTTTATTTCTAGTGAAAATTGATCAGAGTCAACATATTGTCACTACCTGTCTCTAACAGCTTTTATTTTTCAATGTGTGGAGAAACTGGGCCTCAGTTTCCTAATCTGTCAAATGAGAGTTTTTTCAGCTAGATGGCTTCTATAATCCTTTCTACTTTAAATCCCACGTTCCCATGGTGTTCAAGGATCATCAGTTTTATGGTTAAGTGTGTATCAGGCCCTTTTCCTGGATTGTAATTAGGAACAAGACCAGTCTCTCTCTAATGACATGTCTTACTAACTTCCCTCCATCCCAACCATGTCTGAAATGCTTTCCTTCCTCAACTCTGTTTCTTCAGATTCTTAGATCCTTTCAAGGCTCAGCTCATGTACTGTTTCTTACATGTGAGAGGCCTTCTCTTTACTTCCCATAGGCCATCACTCAGGGGTTCTCCTACAAGTGGGCTGTTCTCTCTGGACTTTCACAGATTGGGATCATCCTGAGAGGATCTGATGAAAGAAGTGAGTCAGGTTTATTATTTCTCTCTGCCTTGGTGCTCCCTTCCTATTATGTGTAAAATTTCTAAAGGAAAAAATAATTAAGTGTGGCTTATGTCTATGATCATTTCAAAATATAGGTTAACAGGAAAAAGTATTTAATGTATAACATAGGCATCAGGTATAGCAAAGTGGTTTATTTCCTTCACCACAGAAAATGTTTAAAACATAAAAGAAAACAAAACAAAAAGAAAGACTGAAAAAGAAAGAAAGAAATACAGAAACATAAAACAATAACCCTTCATCCTCCTTCTCTCTTGTGAAGTAAAGACAACTTTGTGGGACTACTGAACAGCTAACTAGGATTTGTTACATTTGCCTCTGGCCGGCACTGTCCTAGCAACTTGCAAAGTCCAAGCCTCCTGGTCAGTCAAGCATGGCTCTTTAGTTCTTCAGTTTAGCATGGACATGTCAGGAGCCATCTTTTCTGAGAAGGCTGTTACAGAAAAGTGCCTCCCACTGGACAACTGTCATTGGAATCAGAAACTTTCTACCTCTCTAATTGGCTACTGCCAGGGCTGGAAACATCCTATTTTCAGGACTGATGGCCATCAGCCTGTGATCTGGGAAGAAAAAAAAAAGGAGACGGTCAAGTACTCGTACTCCAGCTCATGTTCTCAATGCCACATGTTTGTGGCTTACATTGCCTAGTGGTGAGTGGAGGTGAAATGTGGAGGAAAAATCCCTTTCACCTATTTTGCTGGAAGTCCAAGAGAGAGAAAATACTGAATATGTCCAATGTATATGTAATATGTAACATATATATGTATGTGTGTGTGTGTGTGTGCAGAGAGAGAGAGAGAGAGAGAGAGAGAGAGAGAGAGAGAGAGCAAACATGAAAGAGATAGATCTGTTTCTCCTCAGTTCCTTTACAACACCTCTCATCCCTGCCAGCCACAGGACTAATAGGATGTTGGGTCATCCAAAGGTTCAGGGCTTGGGGATTTATTTTTTGAAGAATTCTGCTCCCGAGAAAGAAATGATGGAGTTTGAATGCAGATTGAAGCATTCTTTCTCTTTCTTTCTTTCTTTTTTTGGCAGCATGGAAATATGTTTTGCATGATTTCACACATATAATTTATATCACATTTCTTACCTTCACAATGGATGGGAGAGGGGTACAAGGGAGAGAGAGAATTTGAAACTTAATTTAAAAAAAAAGTTAAAATTAATTAATTAATTAAAAAACTCTGAAGGTGTGCCTTCATAACAAAGACCTGGAAAGAACTGAAAGTATCACAGTTAATCACCTGAAAAGTTTCAAATGTCCAGTTAGCATCAAAATGAACTAATTGACCTTTAAAGTCCCCTTTTGATTCTATCATATATGTATATATATATATATACATATATAATTATATATATATATATCATCTAGATGATTGATTAATCCTTTAAGTCATCAGATGGTGCTGAGTTTGTTTTAGGACAAGGTAGATGTTCTTTGAATGAATGTTCTTTGAGATGGGAAGAAGGAAACCAATTTGACAAAAACAAGTGATAGCAATGGAAATTTAACATTCAGAGAAGACATAAATATAGATTTAGAGCTAAAAGAGACTTTAAAGGCCAACAGGTCAATTTCCCTCATTTTACCTGTAAAGAAACTGAGTCCAAGAGATGTTAAGTATATTGCCCAGGGTCACATAGCTAATGAGAGTGTGAAGTGAGATTTAAACTCAGGTCTAGTGTCCCAAAAATCTGATAGTCATTTTAATAATCAAATGATATAATACATGTGTGTATAGATAGATAGATAGATAGATAGATAGATACATACATACATACATACATACACATATATCTATATACATGTAATGTTCTGAATTGAAATCTGTTTTATCTGGAAGACTTTTTAGGAAACTCCTCCTACCTCAAGTAATTTTTTTTTAATTAAAAAAGAGAACTGCAAATTTTTGCTAAAGTCAAACCTGAGAGTTATCATGGGAACTCAAAATAAAACCTTTATTTAAAAGGTAAAAAAAAAAGAATTTAGTCCAAGCACTTCCCATCTTTCACTTGACAAACACAATAACTTTCTCATTGGAATCTGAAAATGAAGCACCATAAATAAAATAACATGGAAGATTCGAGGTGGGTCTCCCCACCACCCCAGTCTTCTTTTGAGACAGCTAGCCTCTTTCCATTGAAGCTATTCTAAGGTCTGTACTCTAGCTCTGTTGAAAAATTGCATTGGCTTGCCAAATATCTTAATGACTTTTCTCTCAGCAGGTGGTAATGGTGAAATGTTATTCTAGTAACCATAATGTCCCTCATAAAACAATTGCATACAATATGTACTGTACTTCTATTTTAGTGAGCACTTCTGTCAGGTTAGTGCTGCCAGTAGCCATTTACCATTTCATAGCAAACTGCTTACCAGTCCTTCAAGTGTAATATTGCAGAAAGAGTGAAGAAATGCGTGATTAAAAATGTTCACGGAGAGTGGACCATTTAGCGCAACCCGATGCTACAAAATAAACCAGCCTTCACACATGTAGGCGCTCATCATAGAAATGACAGTTCTATGTGGTCATTTAATTTTACGATCTCAATTCTCGCATATATTGCACACATAAATATAGAGTTCTCCTGCAGGGAGGTCTGCTGGGTGTTATAAAATCACTAAGACCTCAATGGGTTCAAATGGACATCTTTTATAATTATTGCTATAAAATTTCTTGACAATGCATTTTGTTGTCCAATGGCAAAAGAAAACAATTTTCTGAAAGAACGGGTTTCAACAAAGAGAGCAGTGGAGTTCAGGCGCCTGTCCCTCTCTTTACTTGTACTTAAATCACCTTAGTTACTCTTACTTATTGGAAAGAGTCCAGTTCTCCAGAATAACTTTGAAAAATGTGGCTCTCAGTCAGTGCCTGTATTTTTGAATTGTTTTCTAGTTTGGTGAGGCAGTGGAATATCTGGAGGGAAGAATTAATTTGCTGTTAAGTGCAATTAAAATCTATTTAGTGAATTTTTTTTATGTGCTCCTGGAGAGACTAGGAAAGAGTCATAAGATGGGTCCATTAATGTAGGCTCTGAATCAGTTTGGGTGAAGACATCAGTTTTGAAAAAAATGGCACTGATGACTTGCACAGGATTGGATGTACACACATGTATACCCACATGTGTATACACACAGACATACACACATATATGTGTAAACATATACTTGTACATATATTCACACATTAGTACATCTATATGCAGGGTGTACATGTACATGGGGTGTTGCCGGAGGATTAGCACCTCTGGTGTGAGGGCTGGCTGACCCCTTTTCAGGGCTGCACAGCCACCTTTGGTGTCTATCTGGCACTCGACTCCAGCCTGGGATTCCAAGAAGCTCTAGTACGTGCAGCAGCAACATTTCAATAAACTGTCTTGGCAGACAGGTTAAACGAGATCAAGGTAACTGACAGGTTTCAAACCCATCGTTGAGTAAGTGGGACATCTACCCCAAGCATGTGAATACTTCCTCCAGTGGAATGGGGAGATGAGAACAATTTGTTCCAATGGCCAAGAAGGCAGTTCAAGCACGTGCTATAGTGTGTTTAGAGGTTGGTCGGGCATCAAAGACACCAAGGTCATCCACTGCATTCTGGACCATCGCCAATCATTCTGACTTTTGTCTTGACACTGAACTTTGATGACTCTGGAAGAGAGAGTAAGGCTGAAAACTTTGTGCAACTCTGACTCACTTAAATTCAATTCACACAAAAGTCAAGACATCACCCTGTGATGTCAATGGGTCTCTTTGAAAATGAAGGATAGGGGTAGCTAGGTGGTGCAGTTGATAGAGCACTGGCCCTAGGGTCAGGAAGACCTGAGTTCAAATCCAGCCTCAGCCACATAACACTCACTAGGTGTGTGACCCTGGGCAAGTCACTTAACCCCAATTGCCTAAAAAAAAAAATTGAAAATGAAGGAGAAATAACAATAATATATGTATGTGTGTATATATCTACATAGTCATGTGTATATGTCAAGCAATAGAGGAAAAAATGTGTGACAAAATTTCAAAGCAATATATTGAAAAATTCCCATTACCTTTTGTTTTTAGTATTTCCTCCAGGACAATAAAAAGCAATTATGTATACTTCTACTACTTAGCAAGTATTTAATGTTATGTTATTTGGTTTGGTGCGTTTGTCTCCTGTGATTGTCCTATAACTACTGCAAAGAATTTAATATTGCTGAAGTATGCATATTCAGAAATGTAATGAGTGCCCAAGTTTTACTTTACTGTGAATATAGTTCAGATTGTTTAATATTTAAATGACTTATCATGACTGTATATAATTATAGTACATGATTGCACCTTGTAACAATTACTGAAGACATGGATGGATAGAAGAAGAGTTTTTTCTTCACTTTTAAGGCAAATGCTGCATCTAGAGAAAAACTCCTGAAACGACTTTGTAGCTCTTTAATAATAACTAAGTACAACACTTTGCTTCCCGTTTTCAGTGAACTTTTGCATAAAAGACAAAGTGGTTTGATGTGTATGAGATTTATACATAAATATTCAGTCAGCCAGTCAACAAACATTTATTGAGCCCTTACAAATTGCTAGGCAATTTGTTGAGTTTGGGGAATATAACTACAAACAGAAAAAACAGTCTTAAGGTAACAAAAAATAAAGTAAAGAATAAGCAGGTTATAGTCATTACATTATAGCCTTATAAATCAACATATGATATTAATGCAACATTAAAGTTACAAATGCAAACACATAAATAAAAGCTATTAGACAGTTATGCCATTCCAAAAGGCCAAGTCTGTCTATGAATGTCTTATGGTAGCCTTCCGAAGAAGGACACTTTGTCTTCTCGTTTTGATCAGTCCACAAAATGATCTTGCCAGTACTCATTGCCTTCCTCTCCCAGTACGTATATATTTAGTAAAATAAATATCTGTCCTTCTCTACTCATTCTTTACTCAACTGAAATTTCAGTTTCTTAGAGTAAATGGGCAAGTGGCCAAACAACGATATTGTATTGTTTTTGAATTATTGCATGTTTTAACATAAAATTACAAGTCAATTAGTATTTATGGTGAAATATAGTAGAAAGAGACCTGGATCAGCAAGACCGTGTTCAATTTTTGCTTGAAGCCTACAGTGACTGTGACTCAGGAAAGGTCACCTGACTTCTCAGTGCCCCAAGCAACTCCTTCATTCCTGTCTGTGCAATAGCTTGCAATCTAGTTGGGGAAACAAGAGGTCCATCCTTGTAAAAAGGGGGTGAAGAAAATTAATATTTTGCTGAATCATATTAATCTGAAATCCATTCTTTCCCCCATTTTGTTGGATTCCACTTCTCAGTCTAGCTCATCAGGTAGTCCCTAGAGGATGAGGGATAGTATGATCACTCCCAGTCCCTGGAGCTTCTGTTCCTTAACACGCGTGAGCTGAGCCTCTTACCAAGGGGAAATTCTCCTGTCCCTCTGCCTCCTTGTCAAAACTAGGGGTGACTCAGTCTCCACAAGGAAGACAAAACTGGGCGGGGGGAATCTCATTTGGAATAGTTCTGATTTTCTGGCCAAGATTACTAGAGGCAATTGATACCCATCAAGCAGTTAAGATTCCTTAATTGCCAAGTGGTGCTGTGAGTATGAGGCCTAGAGTCAGGAAGCGGTTGCTGTTCAGTCCTTTCAGTTGTGCCCAACTCTCTGTGACTCTATTTGGGATTTTCTTGGTAGCAATACTGGAGTCGTAAGCCATTCCTTCTCTAGCTCATTTTATAGATGAGGAAACTGAGGCAAACAGGGTTAAGTGACTTGCCAGGGATCAGACAGCTAGTAAGTGCCTGATGCCAGTTTTGAACTCAGGAAGATGAGTCTTCCTGACTTCAGGCCCAGAACTCTATCCACTGCACCATGTAGCTGCCCATGCCCATGTGGAGTCAGGAAGACTTGATTTCAAATCTGGCAGCTATGTGGTGCAGTGGATAGAGTTCTGGGCCTGAAGTCAGGAAGACTCATCTTCCTGAGTTCAAAACTTGCTTCAGACACTTACTAGCTGTGTGACTCCAGGCCAGTCACTTAACCCTGTTTGCTTTAGTTTCCTCATCTGTAAAATGATCTGGAGAAGGAAATGGCAAACCACTCCAGTATCTTTGCAAGAAAACCCTAAACGGAGTCATGGAGAGTTGGACATTACTGGAAAATGACTGATCAATATGTGAACAAAATGAGCTGGACAAGAAAATAACAAACCATTACAGTATCTTTGGCAAGAGAACATCAATGAGGTACTGAAGAGTGGGATATGACTGTAACAACTGAATAACAACAATTGCCAGAGAGGGACATGATCATCCACACCTGAAGGCCAACCTACCTACCAATCAGGATTGTTTTACCTTTGCTAAGGATGGTTCAAACAATGTACTGTCAGTTCAATCAGAAAGAAGACACAACTAGGTTTAAAAGATCCTGTCAGCCCTCACTTGAAGTCTTTGGTCATTGAGAGAGACCATTGACCCAGTTTATTGGTTACTACTAATCTAACTAATAAATTGATCATGCCAGGTTCCTGGCTTTTTGCTGAGGTGCCTGTGTGACCTGTTTTGCTGACAGTATACACATCACTGTTAATAACATACTATCTCCCCCTGATGTTTCTCAGCATCATTTTTTATTTGCCACAGGTATCAAAAGAAAAAAAAGTACTATGTGATGAAGTTTTTGAATGTTCATTATGGATAATTTCATTGTACTAAGGGGTAGTCAGAGTCTAAAGCTCCATGGAAAAGATGGGACTTAAATCAAGTATGAGATTTGTTTTTGCAGGAAAGAGGAAGGAAGGGAAAACAACACAAGCAAAATTTTGTAGATGGGTAATGACCATGCTACCTGTTAGGGTTGTAAAGAATGATCAGGAATGGTGGATTCATGTTCAGAAGTAATAGGAAATGAGTTTGGATAGATAGACAAGGTATTATAAATTAGGGTCTTGTTTATAAGTTTGAAGAGAATGAACTTGATCAAAACATGAAGCCTTTCCAGTTTTTTTTTTTTTAATCAAAGGAGTGCTAAAGTGCACTTGTTGGGTTAGGAGTGGTGGTGTTGTGAAATGTTTTAGAAAGGTTCATCTGACATAGTTTGTAGAAAATATTGAAAGACAGAGACATAGGAGATAAGAAGGCTGATTATAAAGAGAAAAGTAAAAAGTACTACTACTACTACTACTGCTACTACCACCACTACTAATATACTACTACCATTTAAGTAGGGCTTTAAGATTTGCAGAGTATTGGATAGATAGACACAGATAGATAGATAGATAGATAGATAAGATAAGATAAGATAAGATAAGATAAGATGAGATAAGATAAGATACGATAAATAGATTGATGAATGGATGGATAGATAGATAAGTGGATAGATAGGTAGGTAGATGAAATATTTATTAAGCACTTACTATCTACCACCAACTGTGATAAGCATTGGGGATACAAAAGCAAGCAAAAAAGGAGCTCGCATTCTAATGGGGAAAGATCACACATAAAGAGGAAGTATAAGGTAGAGGGGAAGAGGCCAGGTGGCTGTTGTGGAGGTAGAACATAGAGGAGAGTGAGCCAGGAAGGACAAGAGTAACATGGCTTGTACTTCTAATGATATGGTAGTACCAGACAAAGCCTCACCAACCATCCCCTTAATCTCAGAGTGGAGTCATCCTCGGGGAGCAGGGTAACTGGTATGGAAGTAGGGCATACTTGAGAGTGAACCATAGCTTTTATTATTATCCTCATTTTGCAGATGAGGAAATTGAAATATAAAGAAGTTAAATGACTTGCCTATAGCCAATCAACTAAGAATTTGAGGTAGGATTGATACTTCAGCCTTCCTGACACCTAGTCTAGCTCTCTATTCACGTTTAATTCCCTCACGACATCAATAGGGGATGATACGGAATAAACAGTCATAGAGATAACATGTAAGGAAGTACTGGAATATGAAAAGATTAAAGAAGGTGAAATTGGTTAGTTTTCAGTGTTATTGCTCTTTCTACTTTTCTGCTTTTCTCTCACTCTAAATAGTTCTTAAAATGGAACTAAAGTATATATGATATTTCCTGAATAGTTTTGTTCTGTTCATCTTAAAAGCTCAAGAGCTGAGTAAGGCATACTTTTATTTAAAAAAAAAATCTAAGTTAAATTATTTGAGTTGGATTACTCCCCCTGGGTCTTTCTTCCCTTGTTATCCAGTAGTCTTCAGTCAAACTCAAAGTTTCTTCACCCCTCCTATAGTTAATAACCTGACTCATGGTCAAGAATAGATGTCCTCTAAGTTCTCTATACTTTAGATTCTCTAAATATAAAATTAGTTTAGTGGAGGAGATTGGGAAAGCTCTGATTTATTGAACTGAGGTTCATCCTGGAGCTGAACAGTCCCCTGTGCCATCCAGGCAAACCATATGTCATTCAGCAAGGCACCAGAGTCCATATCCAGCTTTATGGGAGGTTAACCAGTCCAGCCAATCAGTTTCCCTGCATCACTCCTTCCACACTGGATTAATTTACAAAGTATTTTTCAGGTCCCTGGATCAAAAAGATGTTATAAAGTTTAAAAGCTCTTAGTATTATAAAATCTGATGGTTGTACTTGAACAAAGCTTCTTGATTTAGGCCATGGATTCAATGAAATGTTGCCTCTGTATCTTGTGGATGTGACTTATGGAATTGCTTGATCTTCCTATAAGGTCAATGATATACTTTTTTAAAAATTAAATTAATTTTATCAAGTGTTTTTGGAATTTTAAGACATATCCTGAAAAAGCTGGAGATACTCTGTGGCATCTAAATGTTAATGTCCCTTTTTATTTCTTGTTCCATTTATTCAAAAAAAACCATTTAGTCCTTTGATTATAGTAAGAGAAGGCAAGGTATAATGTATAGAGAACTAGCCTTGAAACTAGGGAGATCTGGGTTCAAATCCTGCATCTCCAACATATTGCCTCCCTCTGTAAGACTTAAAATTGGAGAGAAGTTGTTGACTTGCCTTGGTATAAGGACCTCTGTACACCAATGCAATCACAGGTCCTATCCCCATCCATGTTTGTGGTTCAATTCAGAAAGTGTTTAATCACTGCTCATTATGTACAATGCACAATATTTTGTATATATAATTTTTGAAGATACAAGATTTAAAAAAGGGCATCATGCCTATCCTTTACATTCTATTGAAGTGGGGAATACTTCCTGTATACATTATTCAAATAGTAAAAGTAAGGTAGGTAATGATGGGGGTAAAGGAAAGATCTGGACAAAGTGCTGTAGGAATAATTAAGAAAGTAGAAAATACTTTCAGCTTAGTGTAGCTATGGGAATCAGTTTCCTCAGACATCTATGTCATTCTTCTAATGCTTGAAATGAGCTTTTAGAGATTTAGTCCTAGAGATGGCAAACTTTCATTCTAAGACATTCATAAATTACTGATAATTACTTTTCCTGAGATCATTTTCCCTATTTCTTCTTTGAGAATTGTTCCCATACAGCAAATCTGAGAGAAAGCATCTCTACCTCATGCAAAGTGTTAATGCTGAAACAGATATATAATGGGCATCTGTATCTAAATCTTTACCCTCCATTATTAAAGATTATTAAAGATGGTGGATATCATTGTGAGTGCCAACTTTTTAGACTTTCAGGTATCCCAAAGAGATTTTCTGCCCTCCTCAAATTTTTTATCATTACCTGGAATGTTGATCATTCCAGGAGTATATATAAGACAAATTCTTTTTACCAGTTTCTGTGTAATATAAGCCACATAGGATAAAAAATACATATATATGAACTGTCTACTTGACCCAAGGCTAAATAGCACCCTTTGAGATTAAATGTCCAATTGCTTCTCAACCAAGGATTTTTCTGAAAGCTGAATGCAAGCATAAGAGAAATGTAAGGAACATTTGAATTTTAAACCCTTCATTATGCCTTCCAATACTGATGGCCATAGGAATATTATATCTTATGAAAGTATAACCTAAATGACACAAATTAGTTAAGCAAAGTTCCCTGTTGGGGGCCATCTATAGGGACTTTCTTTTGAAATGGTGTCTTTGTATGTTATCAATGATGTAAAGAATACAAGTTATGAAAGCAGAGAGAAAGCTAGATTTTTGAAAGTTAGTAGAAGGGAAAACAGGTCTGCTCAGAACTTTAGCATTTATTTATGGTTTTTATATAACTTCCTATTTAAGAGAAATGTGGTAGAATGAGACCAAATTTGTGGTCATTGAGCCTGACTTCAAATCCTGCCCAGCCCTTACTAGTTTGGTGACACTAAGCAAGTCACAGAACCTCAGTGGACCTTAGTTTCCTCATCTGCAAAAGAAGAGAATTGGATCAGATCACCTCTAATATCCATATAAGCTCACTATGTATGATCCCATGACTCATATGCTACTCACTGAGTGAGAATTCATTCCTGAAAATTAAAACAAGAATTCTTTCACTGAGTGAAAGAAATGAATTACACATTGTGACCTGACCTTCAGTGAGGAACTTGTCCCTTCGGAGTCTCAGTTTCCACATCTGAAATGCGGGGGGGTGGGGGGGGGGGGGGGGGGGGAGGGTGGACTAAATGATCTTTAAATTTTATCCTAATTCTAAAACCTATGAAACACACAATGAAATTCAGGAACACGAGTGTTGTCCTAGTTGTAAAAATTGAATAGAGAATTTATATAGAATGTGGCAGTCTACGGCTACTGTGACATTTTAGAATAGGTAACATCTGATAATTGCCCACTTAACATTTGTCAACAAAGGTTTTTTGAGGGGAGTGCTCCCTTTTTGGGGGTGTTCAATTACATATATAGCTCACAGCTTGAAATCTGGCATAACCATTCATTTGGCCTTTATATTAAATGTTTTTCTTCCACAAACCAGTGTAAAACATTTTCAAATACATGGATCTTAGAAGTAATTATGGCAAAGTATCCATAGAATATATACAAATAATGTTTAGTATTAGATTAATAATAGATGCCTTAAGGTTTATCTAGATGTTTAATTCATTATCTCATGTGAGCCTCAACTGTTTGTGGTATCCACATAGTATAGGCAGATGCCTGAAATCTTAGCTTTCAAGCAGCTGCTAGATATTATTATAGTCATTTTACAGATGAGGAAACTGAGGTTCAGAGTGGTTAAGTGGGTTGTGTATAGTCAGCTAGCTACTAATTATTAGAAGCAGAGTTCATATGCAGGTCTTCCTAACTCTAAGTGAATTATTGAAGAATAAGAATTCAGTTTCTTTCATGTCTTCCCTCTCTCTCTCTCTCTCTCTCTCTCTCTCTCTCTCTCTCTCTCTCTCTCTCTCTCTCTCTGTCACTCATTCATGAGTCAATACTGCTAGTATTATCATGGGAGCTTTAACCTATTCCATTTCTGACCTGAACCTGTTCATCTTTTCTTAGGCTGCCCTACCACCCCTGCCCCTCTCAGAGGCTCACCTTATTCATACAGGATTTGGTGCTGATGGATATCCAATCAGATAACCACACTACATTCAGAAGTGTTGATCTCAAATCATCCAACTTTTTCAGCCTCCCCAGTAGTAGGGATTAGACTTATGTGTCACCATCCTTGGCCAGCATCTCATTTAAAAATGGCAACTCACCAGAAAAATTTTTGACATCTTGTACAAGTAATCTATTTTTGATCTTATAAATAATAGGTGTGCTATGGTACATATGACTGCCAGTCATTAAGACATGTAAAGTGGGTGACCCAAGCTGAGCAAGGAATACAAGGTGTTTCAGCATGGATAAATGGACAGGGTGGGTGTTAACTTTATAAACAACAGGGGATCTGGGGGAGAAAATGGTCCATGCGTGAGGTTGAAAGATATCTTTCTAAAATGTCAGTCAGGTAGGCCTCTGAGTGAAAATTATTTTCCAGTATCTGGGAGTTGTTCTCCATTCCAAAAGAGAAAAAAAAAACTGGAAGCCATTCTCTCTATAAAGCATATGCTTTCTCCCTGTTTTTATTTCCCTCATCATCTCCTGCCTCTATTTCACATTCTCTTATAAATTTTCTGGCCTATTTCATTTTTCTTTCCACCCACATAATTTCCTCTCACCCTTGGTCCAACTGGCCTCTACTCTGATCTCTTCTTGATCTCTTTCCTGGCTTAGTGCACTCTCAGAGGCATGACTACTATCAAAGACTCCAATCAGGCTAAGGCTGGAATACATTATGGTCACAGGTACCCTTGACAATAACATGACTATCTCTAATAAGCACAAGAAGTTGTGCTTAAGGAGGCAAAGGGAGACTTGACTTTAACAGAGAGGGTATATAAACACACATAAATATCATGATAATATCACCTTTGATGACCATACATCACCATCAAAGACAGCATAGAGAAGTGGAAAGCATTCTTGAAATGTAATTAGAAGCCCTGTATTTGAATCCTGCTTCTGACTACTTATGGGATAGAGCTTAGGCTAGTTACTTAAATTCTCTAGATAGCCATTTAGACATCACATTGAAATTTTTTTTCAAGTGACTAAGCCTCTCATACTCTTTGACCCAGTGAACCCACATTGGGTATATATCCAAAGAAGGTCAAATAATAAAACTCTTCCCTCTCCTACCTTCCCTATCACTCTAGAGGATAATACCATCCTCTTAGTCCCTCAAGCTTACAACTTAGAAGTCATTCTGGGTTCCTCACCCCACTCACATTCAAGCTGTTGCCAAGAACTATCAATTTCACCTTTGCAATATCTTTCAAATACTTCTTCCTTCTTTCCCCTGTCATCCTCCACCCCTACTTAATAAAGTTCAGTGACTTCCTGTTGCCTCCAGGATCAAATAGAAAATATTCTATCTGGCATTCAAAGACCTTTTGAAGCTAGTCACCTTGGACCATTCCAGTCTTCTTACACTTTACTCCCCAATACATACTCTTTGATTGGTCACACTGGCCACCTGGCTGTACCACACACAACACACCTCTCAACTCTAGGCATTTTTTCTGGCTGTCTCTCATAGCTGGAATGCTTTCCCTTCTCTGTTCCACCTACTGATCTCTTCTGGCTTCCTTTAAGTCCTCTGGCCTCTGTTGACTATTTCCTATTATCCTACATAAACATTATTTTTTAATGACATAGGTATTAGTGTTGAAAAAAGGGTAGATTCCCTCAGAATTTTGTGATATAAAGTTAAAAGGCATTGATAAACTATATTTAAATAACAAAACATCATGTACTCAGTTACCTCTTCTGTAAAATGTGAGGTTTGAAATAGGTGACTCATTTCCTTCTACCTCAAAATCAGGAAACATTCATTCCATCTTTTAATGTAATCATTCTTATGCTTCAAGAACTAAATCATTTTCGATGGGAATAAGATGGATATGATCACTCTTACTCTGTGATTTGGATGTCATTACTACATGTATGAATTGACAGTAGATCACTGAAACAAGAGAAGGAGCCAAGGACTTGAGGCTGAAATGAGCTTGCAATCACTGGATGGGGCCCAGAGGGAGAAGGATGTATCCTAAGGGGTGTCTGAAAGCTGACAGTCAGAAGTCAGCTAAACTGTCCAGAACAGGAACATGTACTAGGATGAAGGCTCAAAGATAAAGGCTTGGTTGAAACCAGTCTGAGGGAAGGCATTCTGAGGGCACATAATGATATCAGAACTTAAGGCAAGGCAAAAGACAAGGAAGGCATCCCTGAACCAGGAAATCTATGGGAACTAAAATGACAGTCGTCACATACCAGGGATAAGGGAAATCTCAGGGCAAAGTTATCTCCACCTGGGGTAAGGGTATTATCTGAACTGGGACCCATACACATGAGTTGAAGGGTCAGACCAACTTTGATCTCTGTGGGATCTTTTGTTTTGTTTTGGAGGGATGAAATTTAAGGTGCTAAGAGAAGCAGGAAAATTGTTTACAAGAGTCAGCTCTCTGGCTGGGAGGTCAGTGCAAATATAGCATATCCAACTGGCTTCCAAAAGCTTTTTATTTTATTTTATTTATTTTTGTGGGAACTGCTTGCATTCCACACCCTAGGACTGTAAAGTCTCTGGCCAGCTCAGTCATATTAGTAGGGTAAAGAGCTCAGGTAAGGGTACAGAACAGGAATCAGAGCCTAGATCAGCACTCTGCGGAGGAGAGCTCCAAGGCAGAGGGGCGTCAGGAACGCCGGCAACCAGCAAAGTGATGAATAGATGTTTATTAAGGGTCTACTACGTGCCAGACGTTCTTCTAGCCACTAGGGATATAAAATTGTAAAATGATACAATGCTTACTCTTAAAGATCTTATATTTCAACAGTGGAGACGGAAATATGTTGATATGGACATAGTAAACTAAAAGTGAATAAATACAAATAAGTACAAAGTATTTTACTAGGTAATTAAGGAGAGAAGGTCCTAGCAATTGGAGGGATAAAAGTAGGTTTCATTAGAGGGTAGTGCTTGAGTGGCGTCTTGAAGGAAGAGAATGACTATGAGCGTGGAGTGAAGAGCGAGTCCATTCCAAGTATGGAGGAGGCCAATGAAAATGCATGAGGTGGGAGAGAGCATGTTTTGAGTGAAACAGGGAGAAGGTCAATTTGACTGTATTTGAAGATTGGGAGATTGAGAGCAATGCCTAGTGAAGCTGGAAAGGTAGGTTGAGGCCAGTTTGGGAAAGGCTTTAAGAGCTAAAAGACAAGTTTAAATTTCATTCCAGAGGCAATAGGAAGATGTTAGCGTTTAGTAAGTAAGGGAGTAGCATGGTCAGACCTACATTTAAGGAAAATCATGGGTCTTTTAATGGATAATGGATCAGAGTAGGGAGAAATTAAGTTAGGAGAACCAATTTGGAGGCCATCACAATAGTCTAGGTACGAGGTGATGAGAATCTGAACTCAATTGGTAGCTTTAGTAGACAGAAGTGGTAAAAACCATAAGCACTCAAGCAGCAATGGCTCAGAAATTCATACGGGCAGCTGCAAGAAAAGACATGTGAGGGGCAGTTAGGTGGTGCAGTGGATAGAACTCTGGCCTTGGAGTCAGGAGGACCTGAGTTCAAATCCGGCCTCAGATACTTGACACTTACTAACTGTATGACCCTGGGCAAGTCACTTAATCTCGATTGCCTCGCCAAAAGCAAAAAAACAAAACAAAACAAAAAAAAACCCTATGTAATACCATCAATACAATGGCCTTGCTACTGAAACACACTTCTATTTAAACCAGGAATCTTTTTCGTTTGTTATGACAAGAATCAACCCCAAGATGTAGACAGTCAACAGCAAAGCCCTTTGTCACCTCTGGTACACATTGGCCAAGGATTAATTATACAATTTTAATTTCCTATAGCAGTCAGATCAAATGTTTTAGGGCAGTGATTTCCAACTCCAGCTAATACTGAGGATTGGCAAAAAGAGATGTCCTTCTTCAGACTGCTCCAACCCATTGTAGCCCCAACAGTAGCTACTCCCGGTGATGTAGGAGGTGGGGGCTAGAATCTGGGAATGAGAAAGGAGGTGAAGAGTCTGAGAACCAAGATGAAGAGGAATGAAAGAGGAAGGAGGAAAATAAGTCAATATTTGAAATTGATTTTTTTAAAGACACGCCTTGAAAAAATAAAAGTTTTATTGAGTGGTGAAACTTTGCTATACCTCACTGCCATGATTTTGCAAAAAAATAGAGGTTTGGAAATACATTTTGCAGGGATTTAAAGGCAGTTAGGAATTCTAAAAAGTGGGCACAAAAAGCTTGAGTACAGTTACATGTCACCACAGTAAGAAAATTCTGGAGCATCTTAGTTAAGCCATTGGAGGTGAACACTAATTAGCCAGGACTAGACGATTAGTTATCTAGTTATAAGTAACAATGAGATATGCATTCTTAGTACTAGAACTAAGATTATGTGAGCATAGGTCCTTTTTAAATAAAAAATTAAACGGTTCACATGGTGTGTGACCTGGGCAAGTCAAGTTCTTATTGCACTAAGTTACTCTTGAAAACTAAGTTTCTGAGATGGAGTAAACTCCATAGGGAGAGCACGTCTCATCACTTCCCCTCTTTTTCTAGCTGTGCCCCAAAGTTCTGGATGTTTGGCAGAAGGCTGGGAAGTCTCTAACTGGGTACAATCTCACTTTTGTGCCTCCTTCTAAGACAATACAAGATTTCCACTAAACCTAAGTTAAATGTATTCCCATCTTCCAAGAGCCCAACACAACCGGAGGTAACAGTCATTCTTGTTTCTGTTTATTGTTCCTGTGTGAACATATTAAGCTTTTTGTAGAATTTAATTACATTAGGGATTGATCTTATATGGATGGTTTATATGGATATATATAGGAACGGATATTATAAACCAGCTGTGTAAATACTCACTCCCAGGTGCCCCAGGTGAATAACTCATCACTTTGAAGCTCTTTATATCAATGAAATCACAGATCTAGCACCTAATAAACTTAATATTGAACATCAAGACAACAATTAAACACGCTTTGCAGTTGTTTGCATTTATAACTTAAATGTCTAAAGAAGCCTCTAGCCACCATCAGAGTCTTTGCACATTCATCCTCATTCACTTTTCATTTTGGGTGATTATGGTTAGTAGATATTCAAGTATTCTGCTTTTGCTTTTTATTATTTAATAAGAGTCTTTCCAGATTTCTTGGTCTTCAATGCATTACAGTATTCAGTCACTTCCATTCTACGATCTCCCACAATTCATTGAATCATTCCCCTTTTGTTTGACATGTAGGCTTTTTCACACTTTTTTTTTTGATACTTCCCATGTTATTGTGAAAATCTTAGAATAGAGAGCTCTTTTTTTGTTGTTTTACTCTTGTTAACACTTTCAGAACATACTTCCAACAAAGGAATCAAAAGGTATGAATGAAAGGACATAACTATTTTTGTCGTATTTCACTAGACATTGCTAGATTGTTGCCCAGAATGATTCTTCAAGGTGGCGATCCCACCAACCATGAATAGGTGTGTCTATTTCTCCAAAGCTCCTATATATCTTGATTTTTACGTATACACTTAACAATAGCTTCCTCTAGGACAATTTTGAGTAGGCTTTTCTTTTTTTTTTTTTAATTGAACATTATGTACTAGGCAAGTGGTCTTTGACTAACAACCTACAGGGCTGAGCACACCGTCTAGCACATACTAGGTGCTAAATAAATGCTTGTTGACATGATTTGACTAAAAATTTGCCCTTTCTCTGCCTTTTTATCCCTTCTTGGGTCCTACTTTTTTTTCTTCATGTGTTTAATGTCTTCATGCTTTTTAAAATTCCTTCCTTGTATATAAAAATATGTTTTCAGTAACTAATTTATGAGCCACTTATACTTTATGACTAAATTTATATTGTTTCTTCCTGGAGGCAGCTGGTGGCATAGTACACTGGGCCTGAAGTTAGGAAAACCTGAATTCCAATCTGGACTCAGACACTTATTAAGTGTATGATCCTGGGCAAGTCATTTAACTTCTGTTTGCCTCAGTTTATTCAACTGTAAAATGGGGACAATAATAGCAACTATCTCACAGGGTTTTTGGAAGGAAAAAATGAGATAAAATTTGTTTTTTTAAAAAAAGTTCTTATAATGTAGTGCCTGGCACATAACAAGTATTATATAAATACTTATTCTGTCCCCATCCCCAAGGATAATTGAATATTAAGTCCTATTAATTGTGAAGAAAAAGCCTTTTGTTTCCTATTAAAACAATTCAGGCATCAGTGAAAAGGTAGAGAAATACTGGAGGAGAGAATTTAGGTCACAGACATCTTATCACTTGGAGTAAGGCAAGTCCTGGTTGTTGAACCTTCTGGTGATATTAGGGCATGGTTGATCATGGGCATCCTTTTAGCACAAGTACCTTTGGGAAATTAAGATAACTATATTATAGCACCCCTGTTCATGAAGAATTGGATAACTACTAAGTCTGAATTTTTGACCTTTATCCCTCCCTTGAATTCCTTGATGATACTGAATGCTAAGTGCAATCTTTATCTGAGCTGAGACATAAGGCATTCCAGGAATCAATTGTCACTCTCCTTTTGTCCAACAATAAAACATCCTTTTCTGGGGAAATAGATTGATTTCCATTAAAATATTCAGATAAACCAGTTCTAGACTAAAGACAGTTACATATTGCATCATTGCTCGGTTTCCCCTCCTTTGACAAAGGCTGTGTCAGTAGAGCAACTCAAATACAGGCCCCAACACCCACATAAGTATGTAGAAACACATTATACCTATCACAAAATGAGAAGTCCAGGGCATCGTACTAAAGGACAGAGGTGTGCTAGAACCAGGGGTAAAGAAAACTCATTGTTAACTATTCAGTGTGAACATTTATCCCCTTGAAAATCGGCAAACACTGAAAACCAGGGCTTAATTTATTGTTTTATAAATTGCCTAGATTTTAAAAAGTGATGCAGAAAATGTTTATAATACAGATTAAGCTGTCTTGTACTTACATTTTTCCTTTTCAGAGATCTATCTGGTTATTAAGCAATTGCCGGTTGACCCCTTCTGGAGAGTACCTTGCTCTCTGCCTTCTACCCCTACGCTCTCCTCACATCCTCTTTTCATCACATATGCAGGCTGGTTTGATCGAAGATGTATCTGACATGTTTGTATGAAGGACTACCCCGAATGTCCTGGCTAATAGAAAGCCTGAAATGAAGGCCAGGAAACATCTCGCATCTCCCCCTGCCCTTCCCAATCTGTGTTCCAAAGCTCCAGAAGTTTGGAAGAGTCCTGGGAAGTCTACCTAGTGACCTCACCTTTGTGCCTCCTTCTTAGACAATACAAGATTTCTACTAAACCAAAGAAGTTAAACATATTCCTCTCCTTGACAGTCCAACACAAAAAAAGATAAAAGTCACTCTGTTTCTGATTATAGTTCCTGTGTGAAGATATTAAGCATGTTGTAGAATCTAATTATATGAGGGATGGATGTAAATACTCTGTAAATACTCGTTCCCAGGTGCCCAGGTGAATAACAACTTAGCCAGTGGTGAGAGGTAAACAATGCTAGTGTCATTTATTTTACTATATCCTGGGGAGGGAAGGTTGGTGAAATAGCTGCCAAAGCTTCTTGTAGATAGTTCTTCACCTGTACCAGGTTCTGTAGGTGGGACAGGTATCCTAATTTCAGTCCAAGAGAGAAAGCTTGCTACCTTCTATTTCTAAAGGACGAGACATCATATTCTGATGCTTTGTTGGTTATTTTACTGAATCTTTCAACACTTCATTGTGAATACAGTTACATGACCCTACACCTCTGAAGCTTGACAAGGCCATTTCCAATCTTTGTTCTAAGCATTTCATAAGGCTTTCTATTTCAAGCCAACTGCATTTGAATTTAGGACAAAGAGAATCATGGGAAGGTATAGATGAACTGATGCAGAGTAAAATAAGTAAACTCAGGAAAACAGGATATGATTATAATAAAAAGAATACTCAAATGAAACTGAGCACTATGTAAATAACCAAGCTTGGCACTGGAGAAATAGAATGAAATAGTTTTTGCCCTCAAAGAATGTATATACAAATGGGGGAAGTAACATAAGCATCCATAGATTTGAAAAAAAAAAAGGATGAAAATAGATACTTAGTCATGGAGGATCACTGGCAGTGGGGAGTTTAGGAAGAGCCTCAGGTAGGAGTCAGAGCTTCATGTAGAGGCAGAGGTAAAGAGAAAGCATATTCCCAGCATAGGGGAAAAGCCATGCAAAGACACAAAAATAATGTGGAATGCTATGTGTAAAGAACAGCAGAAGATCAGTGTGGAATAATGTATAAAAGGCTGGAAAGGTGGATAAGAATGAGATTGTAAAGAGATTTAAATGCCCATCAGAGGAGCAAAGACTATGCCAAGACCAGTGTATTGAGGTTGGCATGAGGGAAATTGCAATTAAGACTTGAAAGCACAGTGAGGGATCTATTGGCTTGTTCAGAGAGCCAGGTCTCCATGAAGATGGAAGAAGCTTAAAGAATAGCTCCAATTTTGTTATTGATGGAATAGGGATTGCAGAAGTCATAATAGGCAGAGCTATATTGGGACATGGTAGGCTAGGTTGGATAAGGATGAGAGAAGGGGCAAAGAGAGGAGCTAGATTTGGCTTTAGCTGCTCAACATTCCATATCTCGGAACTGAGATGATTCTTTGCTAGTCCTAGAGGATGTAGTACTTTGGGCTGTGGAACACACTCTCAAGAATTCTGTAAATGGCAGGAGGTATGCCAATTGTCTTTCAAGTGTTAGAGAATGAGGGAGATTGGGTTTTATCTTAGTGCTTTTCCTCTGGAAGAAGACTTAATAGCAGGAAGTCTGATACCTAAATTTAATAAAGCTTCCCACCCACCATCCTTGTCTTTTTATTCGAAGTCACTTGACCCAAATATAAATCGAATCCCAAAGGCTGGCCTTGTTCACACTGGGGTTAAGTGACAAAGACCATTTCTGATGAGGTGTTACTGATATTGAAGTTGTGTATACATTTGGAGAATAGAATTAAATATAGAAGAATAAATGAAATTTTTTCTGGTATTGATTGCATTATATCTATGCCATGGGAAACTGTGTAAAAATGTCTTGTAGAGTCAGATGGTGATAGAAGAAAATGAGTAAGTTTTAGAAAATACTTAGTAAGCCTAACTCCAGTTAGTAGAATTATATTAATCAATTTCATAATTTCAGTGGATGCTAATAGGACCGACAACAGCGGATGTGCATGTGTGTACGTGTGTGCTTTGATAATGTGTAAAAAAGGAGATTTATGCAAATTAGTTTTAAAATTATTAAGTACCTACTAAGTAAAAGGGGCAGTTAGGTGGTACATAAGGTAGAATTCCAGGCTTGGAGTAAGGAAGACTCATCTCTCTGAGTTCAAATCTGGCTTCAGACATTTACTAGAGGTGTGACTCTGGGCAAGTCATTTGACCCTGTTTGCTTCAGTTTTCTTATCTATGAAAATGCGCTGGAGAAGTAAATGGTAAACCACTCCATTATCCTTGCCAAGAAAACCCCAAATGGGGTCACAAGGAGTCAGACCTAACTGAAACAACTGAACAACAACAGCATTAAGTTTTAGGAAGTACCTGTGGTAAGTGTGGGAAGAGAGCAGTAGTAAGAGGGAGGCAGGAAGTCCATAGTGCATAGTTTAAGAATGAGTAAACAAGTTTAGATGAATAAGAGACTTCATAAGGAGATAACATTCAGGTTGTAAACAGACTTGAACTGGAGAGTGGAGACTTTGAAATTTGCTCTATGATCATGGCAGGGGCAGAGGGGGATTGTGGAAGTTTCACAGATCAAAGGTGGGAAATGAAGATGAGAGATGATCCATTAGTCTCCATAAGTGTAGACAGGAGGGAATAACAGTTCAGCTTGGATCACCAATGAGATATGGGGTTTATTTTTCTTCCTTCAGTGACTTTTCACCAAGATGATATGGAAAGCAGATAATGCCAAGGATAGTAACAATAATAGCTGATATTTATATAGTGCTTTAGAGTTTCCCAAATGTTCTACGTATATCCCAAATCCTTTTGGATAGGTGCTATTACTATCCATATTTTATAGAAGATAAAACTGAGGGTAAGAAAGGTTAAATTACTGGTTCAGAATCACAGTAAGCTTGACCTTAATAAGTGCCTGGGACAGGATTTGAAAAGAAAGAAGAAAATCATTAGAGTTAGTGCAAACAATTAAAAACCTTAAAAAAGATTGCTTCAAATCTTTAATAATAAGAAAAATGTAAATCAAAACAATGTTGAAGATTCACTTCACACCTGTCAAAGTGTTAAAGATAAAAATAAGAAAAATATAAGGACAAACATAAGTGGTGATAAATAGGACAGTAGGAAGACAGGTACACTAATAACTGATCAAGCTTTCTGGGAAACAATTCCTCATTACTCAAGGAAAGTGACTAAACTCTTGATACAGATATATCACCACTGGGGACATATATTCCAAGAAGACCACTAACAGAAAGAGTTAGGGCCCATATATAATAAAACACCCACAGCCGCACACTTTTTGCGATAGAAAAGACCTGTGAACAAAACAGGTGTGCATTAACTGGGAGCAAGTAATGGTACATGTGAACTAATTGTGGTATATTGTTACTATAATAGAATCCTATTGCACCTTAAGAAAGATGACTATGATGAATTCAGGAAAACACAGGAAGACTAGTATGAAGTGATGCGTAAACAAAGATAATAATATTAACTTTTCTGTAGAAGTTACTATGTACCAGGTACTGTGATAAGAGCTTTACAATTATTATCTTATTTGATCCTCACAACAACCCTGTGAGGTAGGTGCTATGATTATCTCCATTTTACAGATGAGGAAACTGAGACAAACAAGGGTTAACTGTTTCAACCAGGGTCACATGAGGGACTGATTAGAATGCAGGCTTTCCTGATTCCAGGCTGGTCCTCCATCCACTGCACCAAGATGACAGAAAAGAAACTAACAATATAGAAAATGACTACAAGAACATAAATGAAAATAACACTAAAGAAGAGCTGAACTCTTATGAATTATAATAAACGGATTGGGTCCTAGATAGCAGGGGAAGAACCATGCCTTTTTCCTCTAAGTAAAAGAGTAGGCACTATAAACGTGGAATGAGGTCAACAGTGCCAGACACTGTCACTGTGTTAGTTGACTGCTTAAATGTTTCTTTGTCATTAGGAAGAGTTCAGTTTAGGGAAGGGATTAAAAGAAACCAGCCATCATATAAAACAAAAAAATAACAATAAAACTTTTAAAATACATAAATAAAAATGGATGATACCAGTTCATATTCATAAGTGCACATTGTTTAGATCACCTGTAGAGATCAGCTCTCTCTCCAGTCTTTATAACTATTTAGTCAAATCAAGTCTTTATATTTTAATATGCCAGATAAAATAAATGAATGTGTTTATTAAGTGCATACTCTGTGTTAGGCACCATACTTGGAATACAAAGAAAAACATGAGGCAAGGTTTGCCATCAATTGACTTACATTCTGCAGAGGTAGAGTATGATTCACAGATAAGTGAACAAAAACTATATACAAAATAAATACAAAGAAATTTCATCTTTTTTGGGACACTAATAATTTGGAGAACCAGGGAAGGCTTTTTTTTTAAGACAATTGGGGTTAACTGACTTGCCCAGGGTCACACAGCTAGTAAGTGTCAAGTGTTTGGTCTGAGGCCAGATTTGAACTCAAGTTCTCCTGACTTCAGGGCCTGAGCTCTATCCATAGGGAAGGCTTCTTGAAGTAAGTTGCATGTAAGCTGAGTCTAAAATAGGACTCTTTAAACTGTTTGGTGTCATGGTGAAGTCTAGAGACCCCTTCTCAGAATAATGGTTTTAAATGCATAAAATGAAATACATAGGATTCCAGAAGCAAGCAATTATATTGAAATACAGTTAAGCTATTTGAAAAAAAAAAGTTCACAATCCCCATGTTAAAAAATCCCTGGATCTAGAAGGTAGCCAAAAGATGTATGAGGTAGAGATGAGGTCGGTCAACATCTCTTTAACTCAGAGGAGTGAATCTTAGGATAAGTTCAGTGATGCTGCCAGGGACCAGGTAGGGAACCTTTGCTATCATCTCTTGGGTTGGCCACTAGGCGATGCTGCTTCCATATACTGGAAGTGAGCTAAGCATGGACAACAAGAATGATGAGAAATTCGGGGGGCGCAATCTTTACAGTGAGGTTAAAGTAACATAATGTGCACCATGCTATTTAGAGAAAAAAACACTGCCATGGCCAAGATAGAGTACAAATGCTTGGAAGGTGATAACACTGAGAGGAGGAGGAATCATTTAAGGTGGTTAAGAGTAGTATAACGAGGAGTAACAGCCTGAAACTGAAACATTTAGGTTAGACATTAGGAAAACATTTCTAACTATAGGGTTGATTAGACATCGGAATAATTTGCTGAAAAAAGGTCGATGAGGCACCATCACTAAGGATATGGAAGAGTAGATTAGACAAAACACTTACAGAAACAGTGAAGAGGTCAAACTCACACTAATGCAGGGGGATGAACTATGTGATCCTGGAGGATTCACCCCCTCCCCCATATATGCACCATGGAATAAGATTGGCCTGATTTTAACAAAACAACCATTTTTGTTAAAATTACATTATGTAGTTACAACCAGAGGAATCAAGCCTCAGCAAGCATCCTTTGTGTTTCCTTAGCTTTCAGTGGGTAGATTTTTGCATCAGTGAAGTGGGTGAAAATGGTGCCCGTTCTACATTACAAGGAATTAATTTGCAGCCAATGTGCTTATATTAACAAATTGTTATTTGGTTGGAAAATAGCCTGAGCAGTAGTTTGTCTCTTTAATGGCTTTGTTTAACAACTCAGTTTAGCTGGTTTTGCTTAATTTTCATGCTCATTTTAAGTGGTTTCCATTCTTTTAAGTTTTTCAATGTATTTTAAATTTAACAGGGTATTGGCATTTGCCACTTGCCATTTTATTTTTATTTGATTGAATTCATTTTATTCAATATTGCAGCACACGCACTTCATTGTTCTATGTCTTGTGTTATAATTCAAAGGGCTTCCTGGCCCTTTGAATTGAATTCCTTGGTGTTTTATTAAATTCCTATTCAGGTGAGTCTTAGAGAGGATGTTTTGAAAGTGTAGGATGCAAATTCTCCAAAGGAATTCTGAGTTCTCTAATGTATCTACTCACATATCAAAATAGAAGGCTGTTTGTTTGTTTTTTTTAAGAATTTAAGGCTCGATGGGTTATTTACTTATTTTTTAAGGGCAATTGAAACAAACTATTTCATAGGATCATAGACAGAACCAGAAGGAACCTTAAAGATCATTTAGTACATCTGTCTCATTTGACAGATGAGGAAACTGAGACCTGAAGGCACAAAGTGACCTGCCTAAAATCACATAGGGAACAAGTGGTAGGACAAAGATTTGTACCCCAAATATCTGATTTTGTACAACATTCTTTCCATTGTACCAGACTGTGGTCCTCCACATGTATACCCTTTTCCTGCTGTTCCTTATCCCTACTGATTTGTCATCTAGCATAGTGGATAGAATACTGGGCCTGGAGTCGGGAAGACTGGGAGTCCAAATCTAACTGTAGACACTTACTGGACAAGTTACTTAACTTTGCCTCAGTTCCTTCAATTTTAAAACTAGGCTAATGATGACTCCTACCTCCCAGGTTTGTTGTGAGGATCAAATAAGGTAATATTTGTAAAGCGCTTAGTACAATGCCTGGCACATAGTAGGCACTATATATAATATGTATATTCATGCAGTCTGGATTAATGCAAATGATTATATTAATCATAATTAATATAATTCCCTTCTGGCTACCCTGCTAGACATTTTAATTATAATACTTTAGTTAATGAAGAGTTATTACTACCTATTTTAAATGTTTGTTTCCTATTACTTTCCCTCTGAATATTTTATAATAGATTTTAAGCTTGGCTTGGTTTGGAAGATCTTCCTTTATATACTTAAAATGGGCAAGGTTTCAGAAGATCCTGGGTTGAGAAAAAATTTTTTAAATGGAGGCAGTGGGAAAACACTACATGTATATGTGTGTGTTTGTGTTTGTGTGTATGTGTATATATATATATATATATATATATACACATACATATACATATATAATATATGTGTATGTATAGGGGTGGGAATGGATGGGTATGCATGTGGGTGTGAGTATATACATATATGTGTATATACATATATATACACACATTGGTATATATACATATATGTGTTTGTGTATGTATGTGCGTGCACACACATATACACACTACCAGCATATTCTTAGCTAGTAAATAGGAATCTTGCATTCAGAAGTGAGCAGAAGTCCTGCCTTTGCTACTTACTATGTGAATTTAAACAAATCCCCTAACTTCTCTGAACTGGATTCTTCATATTTGAAAGAGAGCTTCTGACAAAATGGTTAGCAATAGGGCTATTATTATAATATTATTATTATGTTTACCATGGCAACCTATTATGACTGTCTTTTATGATGCTGAGAAGTTATGAGTCACTTTAACGGAATGAGCACTAATTAAACCACGAATCTCAAAAATGCTAACGCATTAAAGCCTTAGATGACTGGATATTTAATTGGAGTATTGTTAAATCAGAAATCAATGATATAAAGGTTTCTCTAAATGATCAATGATATATGATTTTGTTAAAACTCAATTGCTATTCAAGACAACAAGTGCTAGGTTGACTAACTCTATAATTCACTTCTCTCCTTAGTAATAACAGCTAGCATTACTATGGCACTTTAAGGTTTGCAAAATGATTTGCATAATGTTTTCTCTTTTGATCCTATCAATGACCTTATGTAGCAGGTACTATTATTATTCCTATTTTACAGATGGGGAAATTGAGGCAGAGAGAGATAAAGCAACTAACCAAGGGTCACACAGCTAGAAGGAAATATCCAAGGCAAGATTTGAATTCACGTCTTCCTGACCTAAAGTTCCAAACTCTATCCACTGCATTCTTCATTCTTCAGACCATCTTAGACACCCCCCCCAGATCTTGTCACTTACTTTAAATGGGATGGGGTGACTTTCAATTATCAATCAACCTTCAAACCCATTTTGTCTATATTTATATATGCTCCCTAATAGAATATACGCTCCCTAGGGTCAGGAATGGTTTTCTTTTTGTCTTCATATTTTCAGGTATCTCAAAATGCCTAGTAAATAATAGGCACTTAATACATTGTTGTTTATTGATTGACTGTCTATTGTTATTTTTGCTATATATGACACTGTTGTGTTATGTACTATATGTACAATATAAAATATCGCAAGATATGGCCACTGCCCTCAAAGAGATTATGATTTAGTAAGAGAGACAAAACTAACACATATAAAACTTGGTAAAGTGCCTTATGTACATGCTCCATATATGTGAGTTATTTTTAGGGTCACTACTTAATCCAGCTAGCTGGTACAGTGGATAAAGCACTGGACTTGGAAATCAGGAAGAGTAATTTTCATGAGTTCAAATCTTTCCTCAGTCACTTACTAGTTGTGTGACCCTGGGCAATTCACTTAAACACTCTTTGCCTCAGTTTCGTTATCTGTAAAATGAGCTGGAGAAGGTTTGAAACCACTCCAGTATCTTTGTCAAGAAAACCCCAAAATGGGGTCATAAAGGATCAGACACTAATAAAATGATTCAATAACAAGTAAACCAAACAATATAGGATATAATGTTATTTGATGAGGATTGAGAGTGCTATAGAAGGCTTGGGAGGGTCATAGAAGGATTCTGGGATAAAGTGAGATCTAAACTGAATCTTGAAGGATGGATCTGATTTGAATAGGCAAAGAACAGACAAGAGAGCATTCCAGGTGAGGAAAAGACAACAAATGGAGGGTAGAGATACTAATGAGAAAGGTGTGTTTGGAGGGGGTGAGAAGTAGTGAATAGAATGAATTGACTAGAGTGGAGGGTGAATGATACAGTGGGTAACTAATTTAGAGAAAGGTGGAGTCATGCCATGGCCAGGTAAATTAGAACTGCCATAATAATGTCTGGTTTGTGACCCTTATGACATATCTAAGGATATGATTGCTAATTAGGACTTTTGTAATGACAAATGCCACCTATCCTTTGTGAATATAAGCCAATGAACACTGCTTGCTGAGTTTGTGTACATGCATGCCACATTTTTACAGTTATATTGATAGTTAAGGCCTTTCCCGCTGAATATTATGGATCCCTGTGTATTAGAAGTTGTTCTCCCTTATAGAAAACTTCTCCCTGCTCTGTCCCCACTGCTCAATTGAGGTTGGCATTACTATATGGAATCCAAAAAGCTTTGGTCCTTGTACTTGGGAAGGCCCTTGGAGACCATTCTCCTGTCAATGGCTAAACCATTTAGGGAGAGAAGACACCCTCGGGATACTTGTGCCCATACTAATTGTTTATTATTTAGTATGCCTTATGTAGTTTTAATTAGTTCCTCCTATTTTTGCCTTATACAATGAAAAACTTGTCTTCAGTGGTTCTCATACATAATAGGATACAAGACAGGATATATAAGTATCCATTGGAGCCTTATAGTCCCCAAATAGTAGAGAAGGTCTCCCTGTCTCCATTAGTTATGGCTTCATACATCAGTATCCATCTGAGCTCAAATGAAGGAATTCGGGTCCCATAAAACCATGAGATCACAAATAACAGACTTTTCTATAACTTTGGTATACATCATAAGTACCCTTCTAAAGAATATTCCATTCCATGTAACCCGTACCTTATCACCAGTTGCAACAGCCAAAGACAAAAGAGTATAAAACATGACATGTCATAACCCTTCCCTCCCCACCGCCAATCATTACCTTAGATTCCCCAGAAAGCAAGGAAAGCAAGCTGACATGCAACTGCTTATGAATTATATGAAAAAAAAAGTGATGAATTGTGATAGATCCTGGTAATAAACAAGTATGTTAAAAGAAGTAAAAGGCACGTTTACTTTTTTTTTGGCAAATTAAAAAAAATCTTTCCCAAACAGAAATGTTCCAAACTATTCTGTGACAAGTACAGTTTGTAAAGAAAGACCTAAAGGCCTTTTCCCCCTTATTGTTTTGTGCAAAGATTTGGGGAGAGCACTGGGTGAAAAATCACCAGCTCATGACAGTTTGTGTTCCCATTAGATTCTAGACATAAATGTCTCACTAAGGTCTCATTCTGGAGAGAATTCAAAGAAAATATTCTTTCCCATTAAGATACCCAAGGTGAAAGTACTCCCAATTCCAGATCATGAATTACTTGTCATGTGCCCTGGGCCATCTATTCATATCAATGCCCTCTTACTGAGATTCTGAAAGACTATATCTATCAAGCCATATACAGAATGTTTGGATTTTTTTTCCTTTCTTTTTTTCTTTTCTTTTTTTTTTTTTTTTTTTTTGCCTGCAATTCATAGCCTGGATGAACTAACTGGGGCAACGAAATTTCAAGTTTTAGCACGGTCATGACTTCATTGCTCTGAAAACAAGGAACTGGTTGTATTCTTATGTCCAAAGTAATGGCTCTCTCCAACTGTTCATCCTCCTCTTCCCTCATCTTATATCAATTATCCTTTTTTTACTATTAAAAAAAACCCCACACCTGTGGTTTTGTTTTCCTCTACCAATGTATATCACTAACTCTTCTGCAGCTTAGTAGTTGAGACACTTCACTGAGGTGAAGTGACTTGACTAGAATTCTTCAACCAATACGTTTGAGAAATTCCACTGTAACCTGTCTTCCTGCCTCCAAGGTAAATTCTCTATCCACTGACAAGCTGCTATCTCTTTTCTTTGAAATGTAAATAGGAATTCCTTTAATTTAAATTGGAAGCAACTTGAAGGTAGGGACTGTTTATTTATTTATTTTGACTTTGTATCCTAAATTTAGCAAAGTACCAGGAATATAGCAAGTGCTTAATAAATGCTGACTGAATTACAAGTAGGGATTATTTAATTTTTTATATCTTCATCCTCAGAGTTTTGCACAAGAGTGCCTAATAAGTGTTTATTGACTGATTGATTAATTGAATTGAATTGAAAGCCCATGAACATTAAGCAAACTTTGGATGTTGCTAAGAGATGGAAATACATCTTTCTGAAGGTGAAGACTGTAACATTTGCCTGCCAATTCTTTGTGATTGGGAATAGAAAAGGGTGCCATTTCAGGGCCTGTCTTGACATATATGCTGTGTTATCATTTGATAGGGTTGTATTATTTTCCTCCATACTTTTATTGTGCTCTATAGAGATAATAAATGTATCTTCTGATTTGCTTTGTTACAGACTGTAAATGAAACTTTGCAAAACCATCTTGAAAATCATGTAGTGAAACAAGAGTTAGAGATATTTTTTTTATCATCATCATTGCCTTCAGTTGAATAAATGTACATTTCTTGCTGACTGCAAAAAAAACCATTAAAAAGCTGTTCCCAGCTAAAAGGTTTCAACACATAGGGAATTATATCACTTGCTTTTTTATTTTTTCCTGCTTTAGCACAGGCAGACAGGGTTATAATAGCCAAATCAGAGAACATTTGTTTGAACGATCTGTAATCAGCATTACTGTTGTCCGGGGAAGTTGGGAACAGTCCCGCAACCCTTGAAGTCTAAACCCAGGAAACCAGTTGTACCCCATGTTCAATTTGAGCTCCATTGTTATAATGGTGAGTTTTTTTTTTCTTTAAAGAAAATAATGGTTAAATATCATGTGAATGTCTGTCAAACATGAATTCAATCTGAATATCAAAGGCCAAGTGTGAATTGTTGAAGAGGAGGTGGAAAAAAGCATAAAATTCTGGGGACTAATTGCTCAGCAGTCAGGATGGAGTTGGAAATTAGTCACATTGGTGACTAATATCAATATTAACATATTAATAATCCCTATGTTCAATTTAGTTGAATGTATTTTGAAATTGACATCCCATACAGTATCTAAGCACAATTTGAACACTCTCATTTGTAAGTAATAGTGTACAAATACAAAAGAATAACTCTTGTAAGTATATTTCAAAGTGGAGGCCTAATGGCAGCCAAATTTGTAAGTGCTCTAGATAGAAGCAGTTTTGCCTGGGAGGCAGGGGGAGGGCAAGGATAAGTCTGTTCTATTTTATTGAGATGACAATATCAATAACTTGTGGATGCATGCCAATTTCCCTTTCATGGGACATTGAGATCAATTCACTATCATCTGTCTTCCTTCCTTGCCAACTTTGCCACACTAATTCATTATTTTTCCTCAAAGATGGAACCTTTTCACAGGAAATGTTCATTTGTTCTGTCTTGACAAGTCTCCCTTAGGTTAGGCCTTGGTATGTAGCACCGTTGATATGTGCATTTTTGACAAAATACATGACCGAGAGATGGAGCAAAAAGCAAGCAAGTCTTTTAGGGCTGAACCTTCCATTGCACATACGAACAATATGAGTTTGCCTTTTTTACGTCACATAATTGGATGATCTGTGAAAAGCTGAAACACCAAAATGGAACCAAAGCTATGAGCTAAAGCCTTGGAGATCAGCCATTTGTGGCTGGTAGACAAAGCTGGTTCAATCTAATTTTTCGGAAGGTTATGGGAGGGATAATTCAGTCTCCTTGTTGTTTGTAAAATGTGATCACTTGATCACTTGCATAAATGTCTCTAGAGTAGTGATTTAAAGCAAATTTTGCAGCAAGAAAGTCAGCAGTCATTTCATCAAAGTGAAAAAAAAAAAAAGGTACCTTGCATTGGCCAAATTCCCATTTTTTTTCCCCAGAGTGGGCAAAAAGCTGACCACATGTTCTTTCCACCACCACCCCTACTTAGCCAACATACAAATAAAATCACAATGGGATTAGAAGACTGTATTTGTATGTAGATTACTTCAAGGCTAAAATCAAATGGCTCAGAAATTCAGTTCACTTTGCTTGAGCATAATTGCTTAGCTGAAATCCCAGGAGTCTGGAAATTTCATTCCCTATACTTTTAGTTGTAACTAGAATCACAAAATGCAGAAGTTGCCCTCCCTCATTCTCGGTTCCCCCAATAGAAATGAGTTCTAGGAAGAAGTTGATATTGTTAGGCAAAGTCTTTTTCTGAATCCATCTAATTCTTTTTTCAGCCTCTCAGAGAAGCACTTGGGATACAATGTTTTCTCCAAACTTGCATTCCTCCACTAAAAAAAAAAGTGGATTAAAAAATGAATCTATGACTGTGACTTTATCTTATAATTCTTTCTCATTGTTTCTTTAGTAAATCTGTATTATAATTCATTGAGTTATTCAGTTAAGAAAAAGAAATAAGAAACAGAAGGATTAGTTTCAGAGAGAGTAGCATTTAAAGCCATTTAAAGCACTACCAAAAATAGTGCTTTTCTCTTATTTTTGTGTGGGTCAGCTAGGTGGAGGAGTGGATAGACCACCCGGCCTGGTGTGAGGAAGTTGTTGTTAAGTCTGAGTTGCTTCAGTCCTGTCTGACTCTTCATGATACCTTTCAAATCTCACCTCAGACAGTAGTTGTGGACAAGTCTTTTAACCCTGTTTGCCTCAGTTTCCTCATCTTCAAAATTAGTGGAAGAAGGAAATGGTGAACCACACTATTATCTTTGCCAGGAAAACCCCAGATAGAATCACAGAGTCAAACATGACTGAAAAACAAAAAGTTGTTCTGTTTTGTTTTGGTTAAAAATTAAACAAGAATTTAAAAGCAATGGAAGACCTGCTTGGGCCATTCACTCTTACCCTAGATGCATACATTGAGAAAAATGGAAATGAAATCTGCTGCTTTCCAAAGGCCAAAAGACTCATGAGGCTAATATTAGAGGGAAGAGTAAGATCCAAGGTGATTCCAAAGAAAGAAAAGGATGAAGTTCTCCAAGTATCCTTTAGTATTCCAATGTTCTTCTTCTTCTTCTCCCCCACACCTCTCCAAAGAGTGAATTCCAAGCACAGAGGACAGCCAGTGCAAAGACAGTAAGGAAGAAGATGGATTGCCATGTATGGGCAACAATAAGGTCAGTTTAAATGGTCAGTTTAAAAGGTCAGTTTAAATAGTGTGTAAAAAGTGGAATAATGGGTAATAAGGCAGGAAAGTAAGTTGGAGCCAAGTTGTGAATGGCTTTAAATTACACAGGCATTTACTGAGTACGGGAATGGCATACAAATGAATGAAGAGAAAGCAGAAGAGGCCAAGAGGTGTGCCAATGATATTGCTGCAGGATTTACCCCAAGTCTCTTCAATTGGAGTATGTGGGATATACATAAAAGTCCAGTACTGGTTTAGACAGAGTCAGAACAGGAAGTAGCTGGGTGATGGGGTTAACATGGGGTTTTGGACCAGGTACTAACCTTGTCCAGGAATGTGATTCTCCTTCCACCACTCCCACCACCCCAGTACCTGCTGTGCTTGTACTTATTCAGATCATCTCTTTGCCCTCCATCTCATTCTCCTCTCCCTCACTTCTTTCTCCCTGGGGCAGGTAGGAGTGCTGGGTATAGAGTGTTGAAGACCTGAGTTCAAATCTAGGCTCAGATATTTACCAGTTGTATGACCCTGGGTAAGTCATTTAACTTCTATTTGCCTCTGTCTCCTCACCTGTAAAATGAGGATATTAATAGCATAGTCCTTACAGGGTTATTGTGAGGATCAAATGAAATAATACTTGTAAAGTGCTTAGCACAATGTCTGGCTTATTACATAAACGCTTATTCCCTTGCCTTCCCACCAAGCCCCCTACTCTCTGGAATTGTAGTCACCAAAGTAAAAGGCAGAAACCCTAGAGAGGAAAGATTATCTGACTCCAAGAAGTATGTGACTAACCAATAGGAGGGCGGGAAGATGGGATGTGCCCAACCCTCTTCACAACAGTCCCGGGCCTTGTCTCCAACACAACCACATTTACCTTTATTTCTCAATAATTCCCCGCTCTGATCCTAGCATCTCATCTTGGCCCCTCAGGCAAGTTATAACTTAACCATGCAGCCACAGCGGTTACAACTTACTAGGCACCTGTAACAGTAACTGCAGGTTCTAGTGGGGAACCATGCCCATTCCACACACACACATACCCACTCCCACTCCCTAATCGCCCAATGGAAGCAGAAGGTAACTCTCACAAAATAGATTTGGGGTTTTGGGAAGCAGCTGTTCAGCAACAGGCCCACCTGCCTCTTTTTGTTTTGGGTCGAACAGTTTGGGTTAACTCGAGAGAATCAAGCATTGATGGAAGACAACATCCTTGAAGATTTCATTACATCATCCTTTCCTCCAAACCCACACCTCCTCCAAACCTCCTAAGGCTTACTTTACTTGCTGTAAAGGACACCATCGTCCTTCGAGATAGCTAGCTTCACTACCTTGGTGCCATCTTTTACTCCTCACCAGAGAGAGTGAGGCTGGCGACTTCCGCAAGCCCTCCCTCACTTAAATCTGGTTCACTCGCATGTCATGGCATCACCTCCCTGATGTCGTGGTCCTAAATAACAACCTCCGTGAATAGGAAAACAGGAGCTGCCCCACTGGGAACTCAATGGGAACTGGCCAGTTGGGCAACACAGGTCTTCCTTCCTTCCTTCCTTCCTTCTTTCTTTCCTTCCTCTTCCTTCCTCCT
>NW_020954588.1:13387050-13387247 GCF_900497805.2 Vombatus ursinus | reverse complement strand
CTTCCTTCCTTCCTTCCTTCTTTCTTTCCTTCCTCTTCCTTCCTCCTTTCCTTCCTTCTTTCCTTCCTTTCTTCTTTTTTGTTTCTTCCTTCCTTCTTTCCTTCCTTCCTTCCTTTCTTCTTTTTTTTATTTCTTCCTTCCTTCCTCTTCCTTCCTTCTTTCCTTCCTTCCTTCCTTTCTTCTTTTTTGGTTTCTTC
>NW_020954588.1:13317751-13387040 GCF_900497805.2 Vombatus ursinus | reverse complement strand
CTTCCTTCTTTCCTTCCTTCCTTCCTTTCTTCTTTTTTGGTTTCTTCCTTCCTTCCTACATTCCTTCCTTTCTTTTTCTTTCTTTCTTTTTCTTTCTTTCCATTCCTTCTGCCCACGTAGGGTATCATACCCTTAGCCAGGGTGTTCTGGCCATAGGAATGTAAATTTTGATGCCTAAAACTTCTCTTTTTCTTAAGAACAGGACCTTAAAGCCAAATAATTCTGGCTTTTATTGATTAGCCAACAATAGGTCTCACTTGATCATTGTTTGGGCCCTGACTGGCTCAGAGTGAATGTAAATAGCAATTCTTTCTCTTTTTTGCCAGAAACTCTGAGAGTCTTTCCCTCTCAGATCATTTTTTTTAATGAGGTAAAGAGGCCATTCTCTGCCTCATTTCTTACCTAGACTTAATCACTGAATGGGCATTGCCTCAGTCAAACTGAGACTTATTAAAGGCCTTAGCTTAAAAAGGCCAAGGTCTCCCACTGCATCCAGGGCTATCTGCAGTTTTCCTGATCTATATCTGGCCACTGGACCCATATGGGTCTGGAGGAGAAAATGAGGCTGGTGACTTGGCACAGCCCTCCCTCACTGAAATCCAATTCACTCACATGTCATGGCATCACCTCCCAGATGTCATGGTCCAAGGAAGGACAAAAAACAACCTCTCTCATCTCACTTGTACAATCTGTTACTAAATCTTATCATTTCTACCTTCCCAACATCTCCTATATCTTTCCCCTTCTCTCCATCCACACACTCATCACCTAAGTACAGGTACTTATTCCCTTTGTCCTAACACCACTTTCAAATCTGTCCACCATTACTCAGCAATTACCTCTTCTGAAAGTTCATTTGATCCTTTCAAGATTTTTTTTGTGTGTGTGCCATCTATGGACTTTTAGGTCACTGTCTCCTACCTCTCACTACCCAAGACTAATTGCTTACCTTCTTCTCTACCCTATTCCTTGTCACTTTCTAACACACTGACCTTTGAGTTCACCAGTTTCATTATCTCTGTCTCTGGTTTTAGCCACATAGAAAAGTGGCCATACCTTAGTCAACACCCCTATACCTCAAGAGTATTTGCCTCAGGTTTTGGAATTTCTAGTTACAATTCTATTCAGCATTTGTGTTACTGAGGCCTCACTTATGGCATATGTACATGCAGAGACAAGCAAACATAATGGTTTAGTACAGCTCATCTGAGCTTAGTTTTGGCTCTATCATTGAGCATTCCAGGGTGACTATCAGGCAACTGAAATTGCATTACCTGAAAATGCTGAGTCATTATTGTGTCTCTGAAACTCCTCAGATGAGGATAGAGTAGATAACTTGTAACTTGTGTGTGTGTGTGTGTGTGTGTGTGTGTGTGTGTAATAGACCACAATCTCCCTTTGACAGTCTGTTAAAGCCTATAGAACCCTTCACAGGATAAAATATTTCAATGCACAAAAATAAAGTGTATGGGATTAACAAAGAAAACCAATTATATTAAAATAAAGTTTGTATATCCATCCGTCTATCAATCTATCTATCTATCTATTTTATTTGCCTCGCATCAAGAACATCAGAATTAGAGCTAGATGTTGAGTGATGCCGCTGGGGTGTAGTAAAGGCGAACTAAGCTTTGACTTGATGTGCATATGAAGGGCCATGAGTGCAGCTGGACTAGAGAAAATACACTGATCTTACCTCCTACGTTTAGTTTTGTCTCGTCACCTCTTCAGTTTCCCTTTGCTTCCTCATTTACACCAGACAATAGAAGTTTGAAATTGCAAAACTAGGAAACCATAAGGTACAGAGGTATTTTTTAAATTATTAGGAAAATAATCTTTACTTAAAAATAATAATAGCCAGCATTTATCTAGCACTTTAAAAATATCTTCTCTGATTCTTACAACAACCCCAACATCCTTACATGCTGTTATTATTATCTCCACTTTTAAAGATGAGGAAACTGCGGCAGCCAAAGGTTAAGTGACTTGCTGGGGACCACACAGCTAGCAAGTATTTGAGGTTGGATTTTAACTCAGATCTTCCTGATTCCAGGAATGGTACTGTATTTACTGGGAAATTTACCTGGATGAATACCAGAGGCATGATATCATAAATTTGAGATAGAATGGGTCTCAGAGAGGCAACTCCAAAGCAACAAACCCAGGGAAAACATTAGGGCAGGTAAAGGACAGGAATTGCTTAAATTTGCCGGCTTCTGAGAGTCAATCAATAAACAGTAAGTCAATAGACATTTCTTAAGCTCTTACTCTGGGGATACAAATATTTAAAAAGTCCTTGATCTCAAGGAGCTTACAGTCATTAAATAAAAAGAAGATTAAAAAGCAGAGGAGAGAGAAGGTACTGGGTTTGGGACCATAGTGGAGAAGCATAAGACCAAAAATGCAGTGCAGCTGGGTGGGAAACTAAGATGACCTCCACCTGTGAGTGCCCGGCTATCTGATCTTCTAGAAAACAAGTAAGTCTGTGATCATTAGGTAGGAAGGAGCATCCTGTTCTAGAGCCTAGGGACTGAGTTCCTGGAACAAAGCACTTCCTGCTGAAGATGAAAGTTCTTCTAGTCAAGGCTGTATGAAATGGAACACACAGGCTACTCTATGAAGGAAAACACGACCCTCCATTCTTATGCTCTGCTCACACATGCTCCCTGTGAGTATCTGCATTCCACAGTGATATGTTTGTGGGAGAGTATACCCCAGGTTTATGGGAGTAAATGTATTGTTGCTACTTTTCTTACTATATTTTATCGTCAAATACCTTCACATTGAACTAGTTGTATCTTCTGTCTGACTATTATAGGTAAATACACTATTAAATGCAAATGCAGTGGTAGGAGTCTGTAAGCTATGATGCTAGTAGATGCAGACTCATAAAGTCCTTTTATCCTGGGGTAGATATCTTGAGGAGAGACCTACCTTACAACTTGAATGATACTCCCAAATGAGAAGTACATAGCTAAACACACATATGTAGATATCCATATAGTGTATATTTGAGAGTCATCTCCGTAGAATTAAGAATTGAACCCAATGGAGTAGATATGAACATCAAGGGAAAACACATATAGAATAGAAAGGGCCCTTAGAGAGTAATTTTCAACTATCTCTCCCCAAGGATTAGAGATCAGTGCTATGTGCATTTCAAGGCTCTCCAATATGAAGGATTACAGAGAATTTTGAAGAAGGCTTAGGGGAGAAAAACAAGCAAAATGAAAGTTTGGAATGTAGTATTACAAGGTAGCATTCAAACAAAGTGGATTATTCATTACTGAATCATCACATGGATTGTGCCCTGCCCTCTTTGGTTTTTCCCAGTTTGGGTCAGAGTACCTGGCTTCCAATCCCAGCTCTGCCACCTACTACTTTTGTGACTTTGTACAAGTCCCATTGCCTCCCTTGGCCTCAGTTTCCTTGTCTATAATATAAAGGACTGCCCTAGATGGCTTCTAAGGTCCATTCTAGTTCTGGATCTATGATGACATAACTGAGGGCTTATTATGAGAGCTGTTCATCATGTGTTTACAATCTTCACCCTTTTCACCTTTCTCTGTATTCCCTGAGCTTAGCATAATGACCAGAACATCTTAGGTGCTTAATCAAATCCTGTTGACTAGACTTGACCCCTCATTAAAATATCTTCTTAAGCTGGCTAAAAGGTTAAGATTTTTAAAAAAAATTTTTTTATCAATTTTTCTTTTTCCTCAAAGGAATGTGGCAAAAAATGTTATGAGACATGGAAAATACTTTGGTTTATATTTCTTGGGCAGGGCTAAATAACAAAAAATACACTTTAAAAATCTACTGCTTTGATACTGAACTGTTGTTACTTAGTCAAGTGGCTGAATGTCCTTCTAAGAGAATTTTTAAGGCCAATTCCATGCTGGCTTAATGCAGCAAAGAAATGAAATGGAATTGAAATAGGTTTGATCCTTTGTAATTGTGGTCATTTATCTTTCTCTATGTATGTATGTATGTATGTATGTCTCTATCTATCTATCCATTCATTTATCTTGTTCAAGCAAAACCAGAAGCATTTTATCACAAAGAGAGGCACAATGAACTTCCAGGGACTTCAGCAATATTTTCAGTGATATTAACTGAGTAACTGAAATTTTGGCAAATAATCTGACAACATAGAAGGCCACAGAATGAATTCTTCACTAGTATCCCACTGGCTTACGCCTGTGGCAAAATGAAAGATAACCCATGTCAGCGTAGAAAGTGACAATGAAGGCATGATCTGCCGTAATTCTCTTCATATGCTTTCATATGTGGAAATTGTGAAAAGATTATCTTTTGCAACCAACATTTAAGAAAAAAATACTATTTACTTCCCTAGGATAGGTATAGTTCTAACCTGAACAGAAACTATTCCTTTGAAATAAGGATTAATCAATTAACTTTTGTAGGAAAGTTTCAGCCTTATAATTTGGTGGTTCTTCATAGATTGCAATTGGTATTTTATATAATTATGATGTTTATAAAATTTTATGAAATTACACATTTAAATGCTGACTGACTACTTAGGACCCAAGGAAAGAAATTCTTTTTTTTTCTTTTCAACTTATTGGACATCTAAAAGATTTGTAAACATGTGAAAATTAAGTGAAGGTAACCAGTCCTTTAACTGTGAGACAACAGCATGGGATGGTGCAAAGAGGGGGAGACTTGGGATCAGGAGAGATCTGGATTTGAATCCTGCTTCTGGGACACTAACTAGCTGTGTGAACGTGAGCAAATTCCTTAACCTCTCTGGGTCTCTTTTTTTCTTATTTGTAAAATGTGAGTGCTAATTCCTTTAGTATCTACCTCACAGGAATGTTTCTAGGATCAAATGAGATAATGTTTGTCAAGTACTATATAGATCTGAAAGCATTATGCAATATGAACTCTGGTTGTTATTTTTACTAAGAAAATATTTTCAGAATAAGGGCAGGGATTAGGAAAGGGAGTTTTGATTTAATGAGTTCCGCACATTCTATGCTTCATATTTTAGATATGATGTCACAGCTCCTAGGTAGTTAAGTGGCACAGCAAATAGAGTGTCAGGGCTGGAATCAAGAAGACTCATCTTCCTGAGTTCGAATCTGGCCTCCGACACCTGCTAGCTGTGTGACCCTGGGCCAGTCACTTCACCCTGTTTACCTCAGTTTCTCATCTGTAAAATAAGATGAATGACTATAGCACATATCTCCCAGGCTTGTTGTAAGGATTAATTGAGTTATTATTTGTAAAGTGCTTTGTAAACCTTAAAGCTGTGTTCAGGGTGTCCAAAAATATTAGTGCAGTTTTAAGCCTTAATTTATATTATTATATTTTATATAATTATTGTTACCTCATTTGATCCTTGCAACCATGTGAGGCAAATGCTATTATCTCCTTTTTATTTTTTTTCACAAATAGGAAACTGAGGCAAATAGAAATTAAGTGACTTATCCAGGATCACACAGCTAACAAGTATCTGAAGCAGATTTCAAATACTTCCTGAAGAAGATTTCATTTTAAGCTGGGCCTGGAAGGAAGAGGAGGATTTCGACAGGTGGGCACTTGCAAGGACTTTTTGGGGATAAGCAGTGGCCTTTTAAACTACACAGAAGCTGGGAAGTCCAGGATGAGATTGGAGAAGAGAGACGAGTCCATTTAGGCTGGAATGTGGAGATTATGAAGCTACTGATTTGAAGATTTCTTCCCTTTCCATTCAAAATTTCTGGAAAGAGTTTACTAGGCTCCTGCCTATACTTCCCTACCATTTATTTATTTTCATAGTGTGAAATATGGCTGGAAACATAGATTGGAGTCACATTGTGATCCCAAGGTAAGAATACTATAATACCAGGTTGACAAAGTTATATTTTGCTGTCCAGTCATTTTTTAGTCATGTCTGACTCTTTGTGACCCCAGCTGGGGTTTTCTTGGCAAAGATACTAGAGTGGTTTGCCATTTCCTTCTCCAGATGAGGAAACTGAGACAAACAGGGTGAAATGACTCGTCCAGGGTCACAGAGCTAGTATGTGTCTGAGGCCAGATTTGAACTCAGGGAGATGAGTCTTCCTGACTTTAGGACCAGCTCTCTATCCATGGCACCACCTATATTTTAGCCTTTAGGAAATAAGGAACCATGAAGATTTTGGAGAAGGACAGTGACATCATCAAGATTCTGCATTGGAATATGGTTTTGGCAACTGAGGAAAGAGTGAAATGGCAAGAGAAATGATTAAAAATAAGCACACCAGTTAAAGGTCAGGGAGCAAAGAAGGTCTGAACTAAAGAGAGAGCTCTATGAGGGAAGGAGGAGAAACAATGATAATTCCATAAGTTTCAAATGTGGATGAATAGGAGAGGAATGGAGCCATCAAAAGAAAAGAAGAAATTGGGAGGAGGGTAAGGATTAGAGAAGAAGATGTCACTTAAAGATGAATAAAATGATTGATCTGAAATTTTGAGGGTCCAGTTGAAGTTAGATGTTGTGTAGGTATAGCAAAATTTCCTTTAGTTCTTTTAGCAGAGCTTGGTGGCTTGGGAATATGAGTAGAGAGTTTGGATGGTGGGAGTGGGGAGGTCTGGGGAATACAGGTTTCACAGAGTGGGAATAGAAGGTTGAAGGAAAAAAAAGACTAGGGTAATGTCTTGTTGAAATGGCCAACTCTGGGGTCAAACTTGAGAAGGGAAGAAAGGTCAACAGGGAGGGCAGTAGAGTCGTGCATGGCAAAAGCAATGAACTTGGGGAACAGAGAAGGGATTGAGGTTTGTATGAGGCAGTGGGAGAAGAGAAACACGACAATACTTTAAGAATTCCGCATCCTGAAAGTGGAACAGTTTTGGGATGATGGTGAGGTCATGTAGGTAGCTGAGGGGAGAGTAGGGTTTTGAAATAGTTCCTTGGATAGAAACATTTGAATTACACCTCTGCTCTAGCTTGACGCTTTCCATTAAGTTCCATGTGGGCTGTTTGAAGTGTCCCATACTTCACAAAGAATCTTGACCTCTGCCCATTTTCCCCTGCCTTGGTTGGAGACTCCACCTTAAGGAATCGTACATTGATTTGACCATCCTCACCAGACTCACTTTGAGTCTAACAGTTACTTGTCTGAAGAATGTTGTGTTAAGTTGATTATCTTGGGCCTTCCTCACTTCCCCTGCCTGGTTGTTTGCCTCAGTTTTGAATGGAGTTCTTGGAAACAGTTCAAGACTATGAAACAACCATGGACCCAAATCCAACCTCTACCTTTAGGACCTAAGTGGTTCTGGAATCAGCCTAGAGATGCATTCTGGGAACATCATGTGTCTTAACAGAACTAATTGTCACACACACCATAGATTCAACTGTTTGTTGATGGGAATTGAATTATAGGTCAGGTTAACAATGTGCCAAGTGTTCTAGGACCATCTGGAGAGGAAGAGTGGTTTATATTTATCCCATTTCAGTTATTCTCCCAGAAAGTTATAATTTATAGCTTCAGTAAAATCATTATTGTGCTCTAGACATTTTTAGATCCCTGAAAGATCAAACTTTATAGTTTTAATTTTAGTGGAAAATTAAATTGTGATATGGTTATGACAAATCTTATTTTATGAAATTATTATGGAAATCTCCCTAACCTAATAGAAATGCTAATAGACTTGGAGGTATATGGAGCAGCCTAAATGCTGAGGTAAAGCCATCCTGGCATATTATAATCAACAATAATAGTAACACCTGATATTTACATAGGAAAGCGCTTTAGGTGCATTGTCTCATTTGGGTCTCACCTGACCTTATACCAAGACTATGTCTGATGGACAACAGATGTAATTATTTTCTTGCTGCTGATGTTTTGTCCTTTGTTCTAGAAGAGAACCATGACATCAGGGAGGTGATATCATGCAAGTGAATTGGATTTAAGTGAGGGAAGACTATGCAAAGTCACCAATCTCACTTTCTCCTCTGGTGCCATCTGGGTCAATGGATCAGGACCTGGATCAGGTACTGAATCAGGACAATTGGAGATGGCCCAGGATGCAGTGGGGACCTCGACCTTTTCCAGCTAAAGTCTTTACCAAAACAGAAAAAAACTGTTATTTACATTTATTCCGTAATGATCTCCATTGGCTAAATGAAGGTGCTGTGGCTCAGAGGTTAAGTGCCACCCCGTAGTCATTTAGCTAGTGACTCTCAGAGTTGGAATTCAAACCCAGGTTTTCCTGATTCCAAGGCTAATTCACTATTTATTACACCTAACCCTTTTAGTCATCAGACATTTGGAATACATGATGAAGCCACAGCTAAAGGATTACTTATAAGCCTCATTTGATTTAATTTCATAGGACAAATATAGTTTTTGCATCTTCATCCCTTTGATGGAAAGGACAAAACAGTATAAAGTAATGAGTTATTGTCACTTTTGAAAATCCAAGCTCTGCTCTTGGTTTTAATGTTAACATATTGTATCAGGAACACTTTGTTTTCTTTAATAGAGGTTTATTGAGATCTTTTACTTTTATATCATTATCATTTCCCCCAGGTATCCTTCAATCCACAACCCCCACAGCCCAACCCTTATAACAAAGATTTTTTTTAAAAGAAGAAAAATTTATGTAAAATCAATCCATATATTGAAAAAAAAAAACTACCCTGTTTAATGCTGTGATCCACACCGATGGATCCCCATATCAGGAAAGGATCTGGGGGAGTGACTGAAGCTAAGCTTAGTCACTATAATTTCCCCTGTACTCAATTTTGGTTGTTTTGTGATTGATATTCTTTCTATTTATATTGTTGTAGTTATTGGATATACTTTTAATAGAAAATTCCCCTTGGGAACGCTGTTTTATTCTTGCATTGTGCCCCGTGTTAAGAAACTTTTGATGATAATGAGGCACTACTGTGTGTAGTGGTATACTAAGCCAAGTGGGAATGCAGAAGAAATAAAGACATAGGAACTATCTTCAAGGAGCAAACAATATTGCAAAACTGCCTGAGAATACATCACCTTGCATTCTAAGGGACCAACCATTGTCCTCTGAGAGCATGATGCCTTGGAGACTTTTTCTTAGGATAAACATTTATCACTGGGCTCCCTTTCTCCTATAGACTGTTTCTTCCTTTTTTCCCCTTTCTTTATGAGATGCGGAAAGAAGTAGTAAAGAGAATGAACAAGTGGGAAACAAATGGGAAAAGCTGCTAGTCTAATGGTAAGATATCTCTTGTCAGTGCAAATGGGAATTCCAACCAGCACAGTTAATTTTAGTGGGCCATATTTTTTGTTCAGGCCTTTGTTTGGTTTGGATTTTTAGTCTGCTCTGGAAATGGTCTAACACATTGACTTTAAAAGTCTTTTTTTTGGGGGGGGGGGGAACCGGGTCTTTTTAATCCCTCCCTTTCCTGTTTCTCATTTACTAGTATATACTTGTAAAGATATTAAAGATCCCACCACTATCACAAAAGCCTATTTTATCATCATTGTGGTAGCAGATACAAAAGCCCAGGAATGAAGGAAAAAAATAGGAGTAGAAGAGGCAGCTTATTTCTTCCATAAACTTTACAGCTGGTATTACTTCCACTAAATGGCTCTGCTCTATAGAATTTCAGCATCTGCAAAAGGAATACAGAGACCGAGAGAAGCTCAACCACTTAGGATATGAATTGTGAGGTTATTTTTCCCCCTTTTTCTTCCTCAAGACTTCAAGCTTTCTTCATCACCAGCTATGCAATAGGAGGCTTTGGGGGGAATCTGGATGTCAAAGTCATCATGTGAGTTCTGCGATAGTTTTTCATATATATGTTTTGTTTCTGCTATTATGGTGATACAAAAAGTGCTTATCACTGTGCATGGCACACAGTAGGCACTTTATAAATATTGATTGATTGATATTGTCGACTCCTGGAGGGCAGGGACCATAATGCCTACCTAACACAGTGCTGAGCCCATAGTATTGATCCTCCCGTATACTTTCCAGTCAAATTGCTGTTTTTGTTCTTTCCTGTGGTGCCAAGAATTGGGTTCTAAAGTATTCCAATTTTTACTAGTAGTAAAGGAAAAGCAGGCTAATGTGACCATGATAATGACTTCTGTGTTTCCTCTGAATATTCTTCCTCACTCCCATAATTGTTGCTGAGCCTCAGACACTACTTATCTCAGAATAAGCAAGCCACCCAAACCATAGACCTTTAGTATACACTAATTATGATATGAGTTGTACAAAATGTCTTTGCACCCATGTATTTATATATCTCATTAATTTGTTATAAAGAGTGAAAAATGTTAATATTGAGTCAAATTGCCTGTAAATGACTTAAGGAATATGTTAATGATCTTGCTCCAAATGAATAATTATAAAGCAGGTGCACTTGATATGTGATCATTTAACTGACAGCAAACAGCTTCTAATGCCTTCAATAACCAAGATAATGGTGATATGGTAGGAGCTTGTTAAAATCATTGCTCACGCCATCCATACAGCTAGAGTCTCCATGTAGACCCATTGCCCTGCTTATTTAAATAGCAGTTCATTTAAATGAAAATCCAGAAGTAAAAACTTCATTTAAAATAATAGACTAATTTCTCATAAAGTGAATTGCCTTCCAGTAGAGTAAGTTGAGGGATCATTTATTTGAAGTTCTTATTTCTACCATAATGGTGTAATTTAGATGAAGAAATCCCAACTTTTCCAACTGAGGAGTTGCTGTGGATTTCCATAAGTCACACATTTGAGGCAAAGAGGTGAGAAGAGAAAGTAAAGGGTGAATCTTGATAGTATGTTACTGACCAGGAGATTCTGATAGTTAAAAGCACTGACTAGGGAGTGGGGGTGTATGTGAATGATCCATGTATTCCTCTGCCTGCCAGGAATCCTTCCAAGCTTTGGATGGGTGGGGTATGATGTTGGCAGCCAAACTGGAGATTGAGCAGATAAAGCTTTGCAATTGATTCATGGCAGACTCCCATCTTAGATGATTTTGACTCACATCTGGAACATCAAAACAAAAACAATGAAGATGTTTTTAAAAATTGCAATGTTATACATGCAAAATGAATTGGTGAATAAAGAGCTGGACCCTGGAGTCACCAAGAGATAGATTCAGGTCCTGACTCTAACATATACTAACTAGGTGACTCTGAACAAGTTACTGAACATCTCATGGTTCCAGGAAAGTTTTTAAGAACATAAATTATGTGGGAGTTGCCTGTTTACGTGTGGATCTCTGTGGCTCAGGGCAAGTCACTTGATCTTTGTTTGCTTCAGTTTCCTCATCTGTAAAATGGGGATAATAATAGCTCCTATCTTACAAGGTGGTTGTGAGGATAAAATGAGATTTGTTAAGCACTTAGTACAGTGCACATAGTAGGTATTATATAAATCTTAAATAGAATTTATTATATTATTATCCACCTTGGTGGAGGAGGTTTCAATATGAAAGTTCCTTGGAGCAAAGAAATGAATCACAAAGACAACAACAACAGCGACTACTACTACTGCTGCTGCTGCTGCTGCTGCTACTGCTACTACTACTACCACTACTGATAATAATCATAGCCATATAGCAACTTGCCCCAGAAAACCATTTCCATCTGAACCCCATTGAAGAATAAGAGAAAGAGAACAACGATAATCATAATTAAACTTTGAAAATACAAAGATGAAGCAGAGAAAGAAGCAGTTTGATTAGAGAAGAAAGAGATATCTGGGAGTCTGAAGCTCTGCATTCAAAACTCACCTGTGATATTATTTGCAAATTAAGGGGATTGAACCTATATCACCTATGAGCTTCTTTCTAGCCCTAATGTTATTATCTTAGGGAAATATGGGAGGAACATGTCGTCCCTGTTCTTTCTGCTACTGGTGTTTCCTTTTACCAAGGATAATTTCAGTGGGCCTGAAAGGATGAAATTACATCCCAAAACTTCTATTTAACTATTAAATACAATTATTTTATCTACCTGTGCAATGATCCATAGCACACTAAAAAAATTAATTAAAATAAGAAATGTCAGAATATCAACTTGTCCTAGGACCATTTCTATATGAATCCCATCGAATAAGATGAAATTAATGAGATAATGACAATGCTAATATTGATATGCTATTTTAGCTGCACAAATAGTTAAAATAATATATAATATAATTTGCATTATGTGCTGTTTGACACAATTTGGGGGATTGCTTTTTTTTAATTTTTAAAATGTTATACAAACTCAAAGCTATTCTTCTGATGAAGTTAGAAATCATCTGACATTCAAATTTAGTCCTAGATAATCCTTCCAAATTGACAAGTGGCTATTTGAGGATATTGGCAGGGCTTCTTTGTGTGTGGTATCTGATAAAAAATAAAATTTTATTCTGGAGACTAGATTAATCATAAAAGGTAGATTTCAAAGTTGGGGATTATCAGCAAAGTTTATGTATGTGAACATACATGGTTTGTATGCTTCATAAAATGTATGTGTTATGTATAGGGTGTCCCAAAAGCAGTTTTAAGGTATTAAAGTTTAGGCTGTTGGGACACCATATATGTATGTATGTATATGTGTGTGTATGTATATATATGTATATATATGTATGTATGTATGTATATACATACACACATACCCATGCATGCATGCACGTATACACTTATATGTATTATACATAATGACCATTATTTCCATGATGTAAATTTACTAACATAAGTTAGTCATCTAATAGTTTTAGGTAGCATTCATTCTAAAATAGCTCAACCTCCTTAAAATTCCCCTGCATAGAAGCTTTGCTCTGAAATGCTTTTCTACCTTAAAATATACCCCCATTTCCAATAGTTTCATGTAAAGAGTTACTTAAGGTAGGAGATACTAGAAAGAAGAAATTTAAATGGGGAAAAAAAACTGTTGTGAAGATATCTGATCTGATGTATACTAAAACAGGTGTACCTTAATAGGTCTACTAGGAATGTTTTAGCTGTTAGCATCTTTTAAATGCTTCTGCTGAGAAACCATGTTTTCATAACAAGGTCGGTGAGTATTAAACCTGTGATCGTTCTTTCTGGGATTGCTATAATTTACCCAAACAATAAAAACCTGCTAAAAAAAAACCATTTATGTATTTTTAAATGTTGTAATCCAGGGATCCCACTGATATTGGTGGGGAAAGCTGTGCCCAAGGCCATATAACCCTGCTTGTACATTGCCAGGACTGCAATCTGCTTTATGACAAAACAGATTCATTTATCTCCAAATAAATAAATTACTTTTGTGAACATTTAGAAACATTTGCATAATTAGGCTGTAAGATCTTAGCAGCCTTTTTCATAATAATTAAACTAATCTAATCTTGGACAGGGTAAACAGACTTACTAGGATGAGAGCAGCCTTCAGGCAAGGAACTTACTACATTCTCTAGGAACTGTAAGGCTGATGATGTTTGTTAATTATGCCGAGCTCTGACTCCCTAGTAATGGAAGCGTTTGTATTGCCTGAAGCTTAGATAGCTACTCCTAGGCACATAAAATTAGACTCTGCTTTTTTGACATTCTCTTTAAAACACACACACACACACACACACACACACACACACACAGATACTTCAAAATGATTATACGCTCTCAACAAGGAGCCATTAACTCTATACTGATGGATCCCAGATCTGTACACAATTGGTCCGTTCCTGGGTCATGTGATCTTGATTATCTTTAGATTGGGAACCTTTCATGCCATCTACAGATCTGGACACACAGATCCAAGACCTAATAAAAGAGCAGTAGAATGAATGACAACACTTCGAATTTCCTAGAATCCTAAGGCATTAAAAAAAAAAAAGGCAGAAAACAAATCATTTCAGAGACATCTTGCTCGATTGAAATCTAAATGACACATTCTCGTCGTTAGGCAAATAACATCAAAATGTAATGTTAACAGATACAGTCAGAGAATTCAGATCATTCATATTCTTGTTTAGCAATTTCTGCTCCTTTGGGCAATTTCTTGAGAAATGATTCCTCATTGGAGAAGTCAGCATGGTGTAATGGAGAGAATGCTGACTTTGGAGTCAAGGACATGAGTTCAAATCCTGGCTCTTCCACTTATTACTTAGACAACATAGGGCAAGTCACTTCTCTCTGAGCTTTATTTTCCTTGGAAGAAGGGAATTGGACCGGATGACCTGTGAGCTCCCTACCAGCTGTACAGACGTGACCTTATGGCTACAAATATGTTCTGGTTACAGATACGTTGACTACTGAATCACAGACCTCCAAATCATTTTTCTAGATAGATGAGATGAATCTTCCTAGATTATTTTTAAAATTATATCACGGAAAGCTTACCGTATAAACGAACATTCTACCTTACAGATTTGAATTGCAAGGTCAATCTCAAAAAAATTTATGAACTAAAAGCAGCAGGTCTCAAAGATGCTTAAAAGGAGTTTTAAAATAAAATAAATGGTCTTTTATACCATACCTGACACGATGTTATTTAATGAATTTCATGTGAAATGTTCAATAAAATTACTAATATTCACCATAAATGACCTTATATTATGTGAAATATTTGTCCTTTCTATAACATCTCTCTGTTCTTCCCTAATTTATTTACTTAAACATATTTTTCATTTTCAGTTATCTTCAGAAGGGCTTCTAGAACAATTTCTTCGTTAATTCTTGAGCTGTTCAAACCTCACAATGCATTTAATTAAGACATCACAAGCCTCTCCATGGGAAGAGATTTGTGATGTCACAGGAATGGCTCTGTGAAGCTGACAATCAGGACTTAAAAACTAAGAAAAAATAGCATATATATTATAATTTTCAGGATTGGGGGAGAGAAGATGGATAACCACTTATTAGTCCTTCTAAAAAAAAGGGCTTGATTTTAACATAAAGAAGAATAATTTTCTGTTAACTTTTATAAATTGGATTTTCTGTAATCATAAATTTTATTGTAGTTTTTTTCTTTCTTTAGATGCGAGGTTTGTATTTCAGATAAAACATTTTTAAACCGAAAAGACATTTTTCTCAAGAAATGTATTTCTTCTATTACTTGCAAATACGAGGAATAGAATTGCATTTATATGGTGCTTAAAGGTTTGCAAAGCACTTTACAAATATGATCTCATTTTATCCCATATATAGGTGCTATTATTATGCTCAACGTAAAGGTGAGCAAACTGAAACTGAAGCAGAAGTTAAATTATTGGTCCAAAGTCACACAGCTACTGAGTATCTGAAGCCAGATTTCAACTAAGATTTTTTTGATTCCAAGACCAGTGCTTTATCCACTATGTCACTTCTCTGTCAACAGGGGCTTAGTTAAAATTCTTTATTTTCTCTTTGTGGTATTTTAGAATCATGATTCCTGAAATACACCTAGACTAAGTGGTGCTAAATGTATATTACCCAGATCCTCTTCTTATGTAGAATATAAGGGCTGTTCCTTGACCTAGCTTTTAAAAACAAAGAAATTGCAACCCCATTTTCCAAATGACTTCAGGCTCTTATTGCCACTATGATTCCAGTGAAAACATAAAAAACAATGATTTGCTATATTAAGCTGCTAGTGCCAGAAGCTGAATCTGGTAGACGATCATGAATCTTGTCAAACACACTTTGGCAATCTTACTATATTCTTACTATACAGTAGGGGTCCTTATCTTTTTCTTCTTGTTGTTGTAGACCCATTTGACAATCAGTGAAACCTTTGGATCCCTCCTCAGAATATTTGTTGGTTGAAGGAACAATTAAAAGTTGGTAAAAATAAAGATGCAATTTTACCTCTTTCTAAGATACACCTCCTGAAATCTATCCAATGACCACTTGCAGATCTGTGGAACCAAGGTTAAAAACTCCTGATTGCTAGAGACCTTGCTTTAACCACTGACTTTTCCGAGTACACGCTTTGTAAATTGTTATCCACATGAATGAATTCCTTCCTCACCTCTACCTTCTTTTAATGTCTGTCTCATGTACTGCTTCTTAGGGAAGACTTTGCTAATTCTCCTCTTCACTAGTGATTCTATCTTTCTCCTTGAATTATTGTGTCTATACGTCTCTCTGTTAATGGGCTCTATTCCCCTAGTAGAAAGTAAACTCCTGAAAGATAAAAATAGTCCTTCATTTTGTCTTCCTACGACTAGTGCCTTATATATAGTAGGTCTCTAATAATGCTTGTTGGATTAGATTGGATTGTTAGATTAGATTAGATTGATGCCATGGCATTATTATTCTCATGGGTATACTTGAATTGCTCAGGAGGAAGAGGTATGAATGGCTAGTGAACTGCACCTGTTTAAGAACTACGCACATTGAGGAGATCACAGATCTGTGGAAGTATGAGTTATCATTCATTCTGAAAGATGATTTCTTATTCCTGATCCACTGATGATTTCTGACTCAATTTAAAAAAAAAACAAAGATATTAGGTCAAGTTTTAGAGAAACACATGGTAATTTGGTAAAATGTAGAACATGTTAATAGAGTGTCTATAGCATATCCAACAGGTATAGTTTTCATACAATCACAAAGAAATGAAGAAAATAAACCCAATGACTACTTGAATGGAAAGATGTATCGAATGACATCAAAATTGGTATGTGCTACCCAGTTGGCTATACCCCAAATTATAGACAGCTACCAAGCAGGGTGGGGCCACTAAGTGGTGCAGTGAATAGAGTGTCAGGTCTGGAATCAGGAAGACTCAGCTTCCTCAATTCCTAGATGGCTACTTCCTAGATGTGTGACCCTGGGCAAGTCACTTAACCTTGTTTTCCTCAGTTTCCTCATCTATAAAACGACCTGGAGAATAAAATGTCAAAACACTCCAGTATCTTTGCCAAGAATTCACCAGATGGGGTCATGAAGAGTTAGAGATGACTAAAACAACTGAACAATAATAAAACCAAGCAGGATCCAGAGGAGTGAGACCAGGCAATCAACCATTATAAGCATTCTTATACTCGACCTGCCACCAAATTGAAGTATTTCAGATTTTCTCCTGCTACGTTGCCAGGGTAATCCTTAAGGATATTTAGCCCAGAGGTGAGAGAGTTGTGGGTTCCCCCTGACTAGAGGTCTTTAAGCAGAGCCTGGCTGAGCACATGTTGAGTATGTGGTGGTGGGGATTCTTTCAGAGATGTGCATTGGATTATCCAGCCTCTTTAGTCTCTTCTTTCTCTATAATGTGGTTCTGTGCTTCTGTGAAGAAATGAAAACATTATTCCTCTCATCTTCCCACAATAACTTGAGGAATCTGTAGTCAGATGGAAACAGATTCACTGGCCACTTAGCTATGCTTCTGTGAACATCTCAGTGCCAGGAAAGGGTCTTTTTATGATACATTTCCAGTATGGGCTCTACCCACTGTACTTGAGCCATCATCATTAAAGTGAATTAAAGAGAGCAATCTGGAGAAGGGCTGTATCCAGAAAATACTTAAACATTTGAAGTCTGTGATAAGGCAGTGGGGGAAGGATAAAAAAGATGTCATCATAACAGAATACAAAGAAAATGGAACTAATATGTTTAAAATAATCCAAATGACTCTACCCAGTTTGTACCCAGATGGATGAACTAGGTTAACACCTCATCATAAGATCATAAGTAGTTCCATGGATGTCCTTCTAAGGGTTCTTTGTTGTTGCACTAAAATCAGTATGAGCTTTCATTAAATGAACAATGATTTCTTTCCCCAGGCTAAATTTTGGTAGGTTAATGAAAAGTGTCTTTGACTTTCATCCAGGAATCATTACAGCCTGACCTGAGGGGTTTAGTCTATACTCAGTGTTACTAACCCACACTTTGTTGTTCTGGCAGCCCAACCTAAATAAAGCTCCATCCTTGGATACTAATATAACAAGTGCACAACTTTCTGGGTGTTTGATACACAAGTTCTCACATTAGCTTAATTTAAGGAGACCACAAGTCATTGTCATTAAGAGATCTTCCTTTCTCTATTTTGTTTTTGTTTTCAACCAATTTGAAATGCCTCATTTGGCCTAGATTAAATATATATATATATACACACACATATATATGTATATATATATGCATGTATATATATGTATGTATATGTATATATATGTGTGTGTACATGTATATATGCATGTGTATATGCATGTATATATGTGTGTATATTTATGTATATATGTGTATGTGTATGTGTATGTATGTATGCACGTGTATACACACATGTGTGTACACATGTACATGCATATATACAGATATAACTTAAAGATAATATTTTGTTCAGTCATTTTTCAGTTGTGCCTGACTCTTTGTGACCCCATTTTGGTTATAATGGTTATTTATTTGGGTTATAATTTTAGGTTATAATGTCACAAGATATTTCAGAGTTTTTTTGTTAGTAATTGAGTCCTATGTCTTTACACATGGATTGTAGTCAAAACAGAGGTCGGAGCTTGATAGATGGTAGTCATCTAAGGTGTTTCATTCAATGGTCATTGGTCAAATAAGGTTAAACAATGACCCATTTTTAGAAATTAGTGATATTTTTATGTCTTCAAATTGCTCTGTCATTTCCTTATAGTTCATTCACCTATTACATTCAGCATTGGTCTTTCTTCAGTTCAGTTCAATTCATTTCAATTTATCACTTTTTCAAACTCAGCTTCTCCTCTCTTTTTCTCTTTCTCTCCACCTGTCTCTGTCTCCCTATCTCATATCTGTCTCTATCCCTATACGTCTCTTCCTGTCTCTATCTTTCTCTCTCAATCCTTTTATAAGACCAGTATTTTATATGTATTAAGATGTTTCCGTTAAAAACAAACAAACAAACAAAAACTTCTACATTTTCAGCCATCTAGCTACTGGGGAGAAGATGCATTTTACACATGGATGTTAACATTGGTTATCTATGAACCCTCAACATGTTCTCACCAGTTTTCCAGTGCTTCATGATATTACTCTAAAGATGTCAATGTTTTGGGGCATAAGAATTCTTATACTTACTTTAATTTTTTAATGGATCTTTCATTTCAAAGAGATGGCTACTCCCTCCAATGACACAGTTCTCATCCCATCTATGTCTTCTTATGCAGTTTAATTCTTGTTCAAATCTCCCCATCATTTTTCCATTGGGGATCCACCCCAGATGCTGAAAGCCTTCCTTCATATCTCTTGATGTTGTGTGGATGATAACGGAGCATAAAGCCCATCTAACCCTTTATTCTCACTCTTTCCACAAAACCTATTATTAAACAGAATGACTGATCATAATTTCATGCCATTTTAAAGATTATAGAGTTCACCCAACATTGAACTTTTCACTGCAATCCCTATGATGACCAGTGATGTTATGTTGCATAGTGTGGTTTTAACCAATATGATCTCTGAAATTGCCAGCTTGACTTTAGAGGATCCTCACCAATGGCAGTTGATAAGCAGTTATGGAAGGCTAATCTACCATAAGTCATTAATCACTTTTCACCTAGTATCATATATGACAGAGGAAGATTGATACAGTAGATAAAAGGCTGGCATTGGAATCAGGAAGACCTTGCTTCAAATCATGCATCTAAAAGAGACTTAGTGGTTTGACCTGGGGCTACATTGACCCTGGGCAAGTTACTTACTCTCTGTGCCCCCAAACAACTCTATGAGACTATGAGGTGCTGAGAAACTGCAGATCTGCATTGGTAGAGAAAATTTCCTTATACCAATGAAACCATAGAACCAGACCAAAAAAAAAAAAGTCATATATGACCCTTCACTAACATACTAATTCAATGCTTTATCATGTCATGGAGGTGATTATGGGTCCTTAAATGGATATGCCAGTTACCTAGGCAGCTAGTATTTAAAGATGGAAGGCACTTCAGAGATTGTTTAGTCCAATTTTCTCCTTTTAAAGATCACCAAACTGAGGCACTAAGAGATGATGTGATTTGCTTAAGTAGGAAGTAGCCAAGCTGCAATTTGCACCCAAGTTTTCTGATTTCCTTGAGTAGGGTATGATCTTACATTGCATTGAGAGGAACATAGCTTCCAGATGATGGGCCCACTCCACTCTATGCTCATCAGATGTCACACAGAACATTGTGTTCTGTTCTAGGTGCCACAGTTTAAGAAGAACACCAACAAACTGGAAAGTGTTCAGAAGAGGGCAACCAGGAAAGTAAAGTGCTTTGAGTCCATCACATATGATATTGGTTGAAGGAACTGGGCATGTTTAACCTGGAGAATAGAAAACTCAGGAGGGTAGCTGTCTTCAAGTTTCTGAAGGTCTGTCATAGGGATGTAAAATAAGATTTTTCTCTATTTGGCCTATTAGTAATAATTTAAAGTGCAAGGAGGAAGAACCCTCCTCCAACCTCTCCAGGTCACTCATTCCACTTGTAGACAGCTTGAATTGTCATAGAATGGAGACTTCTTTGGGTTGGGCCATCAAGGAGACAAAGGGAAGGATAGTGACATGAAGTACTATAAACCCATATGTAACCTGGACCATTAATTTACAAGATATTCCTAGCTTAAATTGTGTGAAGCAAATCATGTTTTATTAATAACCATGGAATGAGAATCATGTTAAGGCATAAATTGGAAGTCTGAAGGTTGAGAGAGTCTCTCTCTCTCTCTCTCTCTCTCTCTCTCTCTCTCTCTCTCTCTCTCTCTCTCTCCCCCCCTCCCTCTCTCTCTCCCTCCCTCTCTGCCCCTCCCTCTCTCCCTCCCTCCCTCTCTCCCCCATCCCCAATGCACTAAAGAGGAAAAGAAAAGATTTGGGCAGTGACACAACATTTGAGGGACTTATGGAGAGCACACTATATAACTGAAGCATGGGGAAGATAGACTGATACAATCAATGGCTTCTCAGATCACTGAAGAAAAATGGATCAAGAATACAAATTAATTATACGATGTCTGGATATAGTTATAAAGTATTAAATGTGTATGTGTCTATGTATATACACTCACCTGTATTTATGTATGCACTGTAACAACAAGTGAAAAATAAGGTAGATCTGTGTTGGACAGTTCATTCAGAAAAATATTCCCTTTTGAAAATCATATAAAACCTTAATACTCTAATTCAAATGCATGAACATAGCTAATCCTGAAGCTAATAGGACCCTTGTGTGTTCATCCAAGAGCAGAATTTGGCCCACTGTATATACTATTCACTGTCTTTATTTACATGATAAATTATCATGCTTTATTATGTCTACTCCCATATCATTTCTATTAGCAGCTATTATTTTAATATAATATATTAAAATGGAATTAGCAATTAAATTACACAACCATTATTCAAACAACATAAAGTGTTTGACAAATCCTTAGAAGCAAGGGAATTTATAATTGACTAAAACCAAGTCCATGCATCATGCCTGATAGCAAGACTCTTAATTTTCCATCCATGCCACTCACAGCACCTCCTGGGTGAGAGAAGGAATTACAATTTTCATTCTTCACGTTTTTTTTTTGGTCTGCTTTTTGGCAGAAGAGCCTGAATCAATCCTAGAACAATATGCAAGCCCTTGGGTAAGCCTAAAGATTGAGTTGAGCTCTTTTTCAAATTATAAGCTTTCTGTTCATCCTACCCAGATCAAGGTATTTTCATATGTACAGATATGATAGTGTTTTCCTCGTATTTCTTCTTCTTTTATTGCACTAAATGATACTAGCATTTGTATAATGTGTTTTTATTCCCCTTCTTTTTCCTTACAATGTATGTTTATCCTCACAAAAACCCTGGGAAGCAAGTATTGTTGTCATCCTCATTTTGCAGATAAGTAAATTGTGGCAGACGAGGATGAAGTGACTTGCCCAGGGTCACATGTGAAAGTCTGAGGCAGGATTCAAACTGGAATCATCTTGACTCCAAGTTTAATGCTCTTTCTCACCAGGCCACCTCACTGCCTCTCTGACTTTGTCGTTTTCCCTACACTATTTAGCATTTGGGAATATACTGCCTTTCTTTTTCCTAATTGTTTCTTATGTCTTCCTCCAATTTCTCCAATGAGATTGTAAGCTTCTTGGTGATAGGAACCATGTCTTATAGTTCTTTTGCATCACCTGAAATTCCTAACAAAGCTTTACATAAAGACTGTAGGGCATTGTACTGAAGCAAAATTGAAGTGTAGTATAGTTCATTTGGCATAGTACAGCACATGAAACAGTGCTTTCCATTCTATTCAGAGCTGTCAAAGATGGAAAGAGCACTGATTTCAAATATTCATTTGTCAACTCATTTTGCTTATTAGTTCTAAAATTTCATTTTCTATGCCTCTTTTTCTAAAAAAGAAAAGATTTTATTTCCCTCATTTGCTTCATTATTTATCTTTTTCTTTTCTGTCTTCTCTACACTTTTGTCATTTGATTTGTTATTCTTTTTCTTTCTTAGTCTGTCTTTATCCTCTGTATTTCTTTTGAAACCCAAACTTTTGAGGCACGTATTTTTGATTCCTTCTACACAATTCTTGGTATTGCTTTGTTGATCTTTACTCTTTGGTCCCCCTTTTCTGTTGTATCTCCCTATTAGAAGCACCAGTTCCTTCAAATGATGTAGAGGGTATTGCCCCATCATACGACTCTCCTATGTCCCTTATTGCAAAGTATGTTATTGACCTTTTACCTAGAGTACTAAGAGGTTTAATGACTATTCCAGGGCCATTGGGAAAAGTACGACCAAGAGGAGGGGAAAGGTCAATGATGAATTGCACAATCTGTGACATAAGAAGATTGGTAATATGGGGCAATATACTGTTTATCATTTGCAAATATTCTTGTTTTTAAGAGTAAGTCACAGTAGAAAAAAAGAAATCAGGGACAAGATCTCTAAGTTATTAATCAAAATTGTTTAGAAGAGGGAACCCCAGATAGGTAATTTAGAAATTTTAATTCCATGAGGAACTTTAACTATAAGTGCCATGAATCAAATAACAAAAGTCCATAGTAAACAGAAAGAATATGAACAATGAAGGGAATGAAGGGGGAGATCCTTTTCTAGATGAAAAATGCAGAAAATGAATTTAAAAATCTAACATACAAAATAAATTGAAGGGGAGGAGAGGAAAGAGAAATTTACTTGACTTTATAACTGAGAAGGAAAAAAAAGTTGGAGGGAGAATATTTAAATAAATAGATAAAAGCAAGAAAGAAAAAGGAACAAATAATCCAAATTCTAAAACTGGGGAAAGAGACGACTGGAAGGAATAGGATTTTAAGGTGAAGGGAAGGGGGCCTGTGGGAATAGGGTTGCCAAAATTGCTCTTCAGCAAAATCTACAACTAAAGAAAATACCCAAACTGTAACATGCAATCATATAGACATACTTTTGAATGAAATGAGTCTTTCTTTCTGTTTCTCTCTCTTTCTTTCTCATATTATATGTATGTGTGCATACACACATATGTGTACATACATGTGTATGCACATAAATATATGCAAACATGTGTATATGCATACACATACATGTGTGTATCAATGTCAATATTGATCTAGGTCTTGTTCAAATGATAAAAGTTGTAAGTAAATCCAGAATAGCCTATCACTAATGAGGACTTAGATACAAGAAATGGAATAGCTTACATCATTATAACCATGTGTGGCTAGAATAGGAAGCAGACCAATTGTGTAGTGAGAATAGAAGGGAACACATGAACATACTAATACAATGGCACAGTGTGTCTGTGTATGTGTACATTTGTATTTGTGTGTCTACAGTATGCTGGAACATCCTCTAAAGAAAATTGAGAGTAAGATAGGTACATGAACTATCCAGGATGGAAAGGATAATAGGACTCCAGAAGTGGAGTTGGAAGTGACCTTAAGTACCATCTAGTGTAGCTACCTTATTGTATAGATAAGGAAACAGAGACCCATGGAAGTAGAATGACTTTTCCAAGATCCTACAGGTAGTGAGTGGGATTCAAATCCTGGTCTTCTGTCAGCTAGATGTGGCAATGAATAGAGTGCTGGACCTCGAGTAAGAAAGACCTGATTTTGAATCCAGCTGCAGACACTTGCTAGCTGTGTGACCCTGGACAAGTCACTTAACGTCTAGTTGACTCAGTTTCCTTAATTCCAAAATGGGGATAATAATAATACCTACCTCCTAGAGTTGTGAGAATTAAATGAGATAATATTTATAAAACTCTTAGCACAGTGCCTGGCACATAGTAGGTGTTATATAAATAGCTATTTCCTTCCTTCCTTCCTTCCTTTTTTCCACTCCTTAACTAGCATTTTTTTAATATTATATCATGCCTTGTCCCTGTTGTAAAGGGAATTGAGGGAGAAGGGGCAGGATGTATTTACTGGTAGAAATATAGATTAATCAAAATGTTAATTTATTTAGATGGGAGATGGATTAAATTTACCTCTACATTATCTACGAGAAAAAAAAAAAACATCCATGTAACAGACATAGTTTAAACAAGATAGTATAAAGGTTGGTTGTCTTTTTAAAATAATAAACTGACTTCAGGCACTTTCACACACAAAACATTAGGATGCATATTACCCATTGCAATCACCTGTTCATTGAAGCAGATCCTCTCCTGGGCAATACTTTTTTTTTTTTTTGGTAGACTAATTCAAGTGATTTTGCATACTTGATGAAAAGACTATATTTCTTGAAACATTCTATAACTCTAATTGTCACCAATATAGATTGTCCTTTTACCAAATTAATCTAGATATATAAAATTTCTTTAAAATTTGACAATAAGTGGAATATACTAAATAATATATATAGGTCAAGATCAGAGAGGTCCTGATTTGTTCTTTTATAAATCCAAAGCAATTTATATTCTTTTTAGAATTTATGGAATCACCTTTCTAATCCATGCTGCTAAAAATGAATTAAATTATACTGATATTTTAGAGAATCTCTGATTATCTAATTATCTTTGTTATGTGAATAAAGCTTTAGTGAATTCCCTTCCTAGTACCATCATGTTGTTCCTTTGGGATGTCTCACATTAATGTACAGCAACTTTGGAAAAAAAACACACAAAAACACAGTGATATCGCATTACAGAGCAATTTTAATTAAAACTATTGAGGACGTCTTGTTGCTGTTGTTGATGGTGGTGGTGTTTAGGCTTCCTCCTCTGAGGATGATGTAAAATGGTGATATGGATTTTCCACCAGGAAACCCAGCAAATGTGAGCTTTCAGTCATCTTCATGGGACCTTGCAAGAGTTCATCTGTAGTCCCTGGTTGAGCTCTTGTGGGAATAGAAATACTACATTCTTGGCTTGACATCAGTGCCGTTTCCCAACGTTACCATGGTGACCACCTATGTGGCATCACTAACACTTTTCACAACAGCTCAATTTAAGATTCAAGTTGAGCGTTTCCATGATTATGGGAGGGTAATTATTTCATTACTCAAGGGAAGAAGATTTAGGAGGTAAATAGCTCTTCATTAAATCTTAAATGATTCCAGTCTTTTTAGGCCACAGAAATGCCAAATATTAAAGTGATAAAAGCTAAAAGGGTAAAACATAAGTAACAATTGGGAAAAAAATCTATTTGTGTACCATAGCCACAAATATTTTTTTTTCAAAAATTCAGTTAGCAACAGAAGAGCAAGGACATTTTGAAAATATCTAGTTAATTTTGAAGAAATAATTCACGTAGTGAAATAAATGAATCATATATGTTTATGTATGTGTAGGGTTGAATAGAAGTCTTCTGTAAATAGACAATTATTTCACAAAGTTACTTAGAAAAGAATGTAGCCATACATTAATAATTGCCTCTTTCTTTGCTGTGGATCAAAGTGAGAATTCCATTAGTTAAGGAAAGATTCTTATTTTATAGATTAAGATTCAATATTTCAGGGCTCTGGACATTTTAGTCATCATTACCTTGGAGTTTGTATCGTTGTCAGGGCTATGTGCAAAAGAAATGTACTAATGGAAGAGACAATGTGGTACAATGGATAGAAAGTTAGGTTTCTGGGTTCAAGACCAGCCTCTGACCCATGTTGACTTGGAAAAATCATTTAACCTCTCATGCCCTAGGAAACTCTCCGAGAAGATAAGTTATAAGAGAAGGTGCTAACATGAACTGGTAGAGGGAGTTTTTCCTTCTGAGAGTTTCCTTTGCCAGTAAAACCACAGAACTGGTACCTATCACCAACACTATGTACTAGTGAAACCCAAGAAATAGAAATGAGATACATAAAAATGAAGGTGGGATGATCAGCTGCTTTCCTTCTTTCCACCAAGTTCACTAATTGGCTTTGTTGTCAATCTCCATCAAATCTGTCATCAATTATTTTAACTGGTGGTTACATTGTGCTGCCCTGATACTCACTGATATCCCAGGCAACCAGTGAAAGGGTATGTGGGAAAGATGAAGGCTCCTTGATGGATTCCCCTTTTACTTCCCTCCGTTGTGTCAAGATAAATAGGTTCTAGACCCAAGAGTGTGGAGTGTCATTGTCTGATTTCAGGCACAATATGGAACACTACCAAGAACAAAAGACCAGCCTGCGGCCTATTGCTTCTTTGGCTTGCTATAAGATTTCCATCTGTTGTGCCCAGATGGGGAAAGATTCCCTAAATTCCTTGGTGTGGTTTTTCCCCTGTCATTTATACAGGTTTTAACCACACATTTCATGTGCAATGCTGCCACCAAAACATCGTTCATTCTATTAATATACTATAGTCCATTATCCACAGTGCTTTGGTTCAAGAAAGGCAATTGCTTATTACAACCATCTAAAATGATAATAACAATAATTGTTATATTTAACACACAAGGTTGTTTTGATAATCAGATGAAAATAAAATGGATGGGTCACATGAGGAGAGAGAAGGATAGCTTGTGGACAGCCCATGTGCTGTCTCACAGTGAGTGGGCTTCCCATCACTAACTTATAGAAGACATGGATAAGGGTTGGATGGGATAGGATGGGTAGGTATGAATGAGCTATCTGTACCATAAGATGGAATATCCATTTTGATGTGATGCATACAAGTACTTTGAGCATCAAAATATGTAAAATGTAAAAGCTACTGTATTTGTAAAGATCAATAGAATGCTTCACTTGGAAAATATGCCTGAATACTTTCTCTGTTCAGCATGAAAGTGAAGTTCTCTGTTATGAGCAGAAATATTTACTAAAATAATTGCTTAGTTTCATTTTGTGTTAACAATTATACCAACTAACCTAGTCAATTGCCCAAAAAATAGTTAATAACCATGTCATCATAGACCATCATGTAAATGAGCTCTGAAAAGTAAAATTTGAAGTGCAATCTTGCTATTCATTTTATCTGAACTAATTATAATGTAGGAATAATTCTCACAGCAGGTGAAGGGGGGAGGGGGAGATAGCCTGTTTTTGCAGAAAAGTGAAATATTGTGTTTTCTCCTATCAGAATTTTTAAAGAAAAGGACAGTTTTAACAGGGATAATATTTTACCTTCAATATTTGTGTTACAGTAACATTTCCCACAAGACTTCATTTGGATGACTAAGCTTCAAAGTGGCTATAAGTTTTGAAAAGAATTGATGATGAAATTGTAATCAACTCATCACCAGCATCAATGTAGTAGAGAAAATGTTAATGCTTTAGCACCAGATATCGTTCATAAATTTTTCAGGGTCCACTTGTGTTCAAAATATTACTTATTACTTTAACAGATCTTAATGGTTTATGCCTTATATTCACATACACACAGTTCTCACTTTACCATAAGTTCACATTATACAAATTTGACTTTACATAAAGAATTCTGAAAGAAATCCACATTCTAAAAAATATATATATAAAATTTCCTTACACAAAGCAGATACTATACAATAATATACTGTACAAGGAAGGCAGTGTAAATAGTAGAAAGCAGAGAAGCATCTCTAAGTCAGTTTCTGGGTGTGTGGATACAGTGAGTGATACTGTGCCTCTCCCTGTGTTCAATAGAGATCCTTATATTTTCACCATGGCTGGTGGCAGGCATGCTCTTGAGAGAAAAAAAAATGAACCATCTCCCAAGCATAAGCCAATGGACTTGGAAATGAAAATAAACATAATTAGAAAATATGGAGGGCAAAAATTGTCATTGATAGCACATGAACTTAGTCTACTGTGAACATCATAGTGAAGGATGCTGCCCTGATAAAGGAGCATGCAAAAGATAGTGCTTACATGAAGTTGACTTATCTGTCAAAACAAAGCGAAGGTTCTATTCTAGAGATAGAGAAACTATTAACTGTGTGCACAGAAGACTAGACTTGAAAGAGTATTCCTATAAGCTTGACGATGATTCCAGCCAAAGCTTGAAGCCTCTTTGAATATTTAAAGATAAAATACCCTGAAGGAACACAGGTATTTATAGCAAGCCATGGTTGGTTTGCACGATTTAAAAATCGTGCAGGATTTCATAATGTGCAAGTGTTAGGATAGGCTGCTAGTGCAGGTTTTGAAGCAGCAAAAGTTCCTAGAGTTGTTGCAAAAAAATAATAGAAGGTTCCTACTTGCCGGAACAAATCTTTAATGTAGATGAAACTAGCCTATTTTATCGAAGAATGCCAGCCCAAACCTACATCTTGGTGGAGGAAAAAAAAAAAACTATGCTGAGGCATAAAGCTTCAAAAAGTAGAATTATTCTTCTGAATGGAGGGAATAAGTCTGGGACTTGCAAATTAAAACCTGCTCTTGTGTATCACTCAGAAAATCCCAAAGCACTGAAAGAAATCCACACAGAAACATTGCCGGGGCATTATTTCACTAACTCTGATCTTTGGATGGATAACCTTTATCATCTTTGAACAATGTTTTATGCACTGCTTCATCCCCTAAGTCTAGAAGTTTCATAATGATAATAGCATTCCTTGTAAGATTCTATTTATTTTGGATAATACCCCAAGTTACCTTCCAAATCTGGATGATTTTAATGAAAATGTAAAAGTGGTCTGCCTTCCCCCTAACAATACTTCATTATTACAACCTATGGGTCTAGGAGTAATTGCAAATTTCCAGGTGTATTATTTATGGCACTACATTTGCCCAGGCAATTGCACCTTTGGATGCAGATAAGGCTTGGCATTAAGAGATTTCTGGAATACCTATAATATTTACCATGCAATCCAGAATATTGTTAAGGAACAGAAAAATGTAACAGAAACATGTATGGAGTTTGGAAAAAAAAAGTGTGTCAGCAGTTTGTCCTGATTTTTATGGATTTGACAGAGATGAAATATTTGAAGAGGTGAATAACAAGATCGTCAAATTAGCATAAGAATTGGAGCTAGAGTAGGTGAGAATGACTGGAAGAGTTGATTGAATCTCTTGGAGAAGAATTGTAGAAGGATCTGATTGAGCTGCTAGCTGCAAGTATTGCAGAAGGAAAAAGGAAAACTTAGGAACCTGAGCCTGAACCAAAGGTTCATAATGAAACATTGGCAGAAGCATTTCATAATTTGAGTATTTTTTTCTTGTATTGAAAAGATAGATCCAAATACTTCAAATTTTTTTAAAGGTCAAAGATCAGTAGAGGAGAATATTGCTTGCTATCATCAGATATGTTAGGGAAAAAAGAGAGCCACTGTTCAAACTTCTCTCCATATAGCTTCATTTAAAAAGCTGCACATCAACAATCAATGATAAAAGCTTGGCGCAGTGGGTAGGGAAGGGGTAACATACCACACAACTATGTTACCTTTACAGTAGTGTCCATACTTTATCATTAACTTTACCCTTCATTTCATAAACCTATTTATTATTATGGTGCAGTATTTAATACGTCTTCATTTCAACTCATTTTATGACCTATACAAAAATATGATTTTGTTTATGCCTTTGTTGTATAGGCTAAGTGAAGTGGGCATGTAGGAGCAAATTTGCATTATGTAAAATTCACTTTACATAGAAGTCTGCAGAATGGTCCACTTATGAAAAGCTAGAACTGTCGGTACAAATACAGAGATATTTTTGCTATTATGCTCTGCCACTAGAACACTTTGATCTAAAATAACAGAATCTCAGAATTGAACCTATTATCAGATCATTGGATCATCAATCTAGAACTAGAAGATGGCATCCTTAGATGACAGCCAGTTTAATGGCTGTCTGACAAAGAATTCCTTCTATGATGTCCTTAACAAGGTGTCATGTAGATGTCACTTGGAGACCAGTCTCCTTTTCTGTATACTTATCTAATGTCATTCTAACTCACTATGGGTGCCTCCCAATACTCTGTCCTGGGTCACTTTTTTTTTTTTTAATCTCTTCCTGGACTCTTTTACTTGGAGATCTCCTCAGATCCCATGGTTCAATTATTATCTTTATGAAATGATTCTCAGATCACATATCTATTCCTACCCTCTCTCCCAAGTTCTAGTCTACCATCACCAAATATCTTTTGGGCATCTCAAATTGGATGTACCATAGGCATCTCAAAATTAATAATACAAAGCAGAACTCCTCACTCTCCTCAAATTTTCTATTGCTTTTGAGAACACCACCATGTTACATTCACCTAGGCTCCCAACATTTGTGTCATGATCAAATTTTCAATCACACTCATCCCACATATCCAATCTGTTGTCAATTCTTTTTGTTTATACCTTCACTGCATCTTTCATATCCACACTAATTTAGACTAGATAACCTCTGAATTCCTCTTGAGCTCAATTTCTGTGATTTTGTAGATATTTATATCATATAAGATTCCTTTATAGATACTACTTTATTATTATCAAGCAAGGCATAAAGAAGAGATGCTGCTTACTAAGGATGAGAAAGATGGCCATTGAAAAATCCAAAAGGAAATTATTCTGTATAGATGGTGAAGTCATCTATTAGTATCTATGCCTCAGTATACTTCCTTTCCGGCATACCCCGCCAGCATACCTTTTCAATAAGATTGATCTAGCAATTCCCAAAGGAAAACCCAAATGAATGAAGGACATTTATGGTACAAATGATAATGTGCAACTGAATGAGTAGGCCATTAAGTTTATCCAACAGAATGACTATCTTGGATAGCAACTGCAGAGGGGCTCAGAAATGCATAGAAGGAGAAAGGCTTGATTGCATTTGAGAAATCATATAGCACTTTTAATGATCCCAAGCTGCTCTACCTTCCCCTATAATCTTAGAAGATCAAAATTGTAGGTGATCCAAAAGGTCACAGTGAAGCTGATCGCAGGCCACAGTGTGTGGCAACATTACCAATGATGACTTGCACACAAGAAGTAACATAAAAGATATCATGAAGGAAATGCATGATTGGAAAAGGAGGTAGGGCGGTCATATAGCAAATATGAGAAATAATATATGGACAAATCTAGGACTGCCTTAGAACCCAAAGTGATTTAGAAGAAAGCCTCTCACACATTGGATGGATCTTCCATAGAGGATTTATGGAAGGTCAGAGATACAATGCACAGAGGATGAGAAAGTATGGATAACTTGTGATCGGTACAACTGGAAGAACTACATTGGGAAGATCATAGAGGTACTGAAGTATTAAAGAACCTTAACAAGCAGTTGGCAAAATCCTCTTTAGGTCCTGGCCAACTGATAGCCTTGTGAACATTACTGTGACCACTGCATTAAGCTAAATACTACAGAAATACTCATTAATTGTGTATGAGTCCTATCTTCACCTTGATGAATGTGAGGCCATGTCACATGTTGCTGAGGCTGCCTTTGCCTCAGCCCTTTAATAGATATCACAGTGATACTTATGAAGGCTGTTAGGATTGTTTCTCCACAGTGTAATCAAACTTTTCACCTTTGAAGAAATTATATATATATATATATATATATATATATATATATATATATATATATTCCCTAAAGTAATATTGTCCCATAAACCTAGTTTTAATCTTTGCCCTGAAAATTGGACAGGACCCTTATTTTAGTCATATAATTCCTCTTTGAAATCCTCACTAGAGTTCAATATCACATTCTGGATTTAATTTCCACCTCTTCCCCCAATGACTTTTTGACTGCAGTTTTCAACATATATTATGCCAATTTGCACTGATGGAGCCTCCATTGAAAGGAACATGGTGACAAAGAAAGCATGCAATCAATTAAAGGATGGCTTATTTCACCTGGAACTTTCCTACAAATATTATATAACTGAATCAGGACTGAGACACAGAGGAAATTTCTTGGTACTACATGCAATTTTCCTTTTGGCGATGTCTATTTTTCAAATAGCTTAGATCGTTGTCTTCTATGGTACTAATAGTAATATTAACTGAGGCAGCTAGGTGTGCAGTGGATAGAGCACTGCTCCTGAATTTAAGAAGATTCTACTCTTAGATATGCAATAGCTGTATGACCGTTGGCAAGCCAGTTAACTCTTTTTGGTCTCAGTTTCCTCATTCATAAAATGGACATATTGATAGCACTTACCTCTGAGGGTCATTGTAAGATAAAATGAGATGGTATTTGTGAAGTGCTTTGCAAATGTTAAATTTTTATATAAACAGTAACAATTAAATGAATATTTATTGATTTGAACCTACCCTTGGCAAAATCAAGACAAAAGTTATTCTTTGCTGATTGAAGGGAAGGGGAGAAAATAAATGCTTGTTAAACGAAACAAAAAAATTAAAAAGAAAGCACCTACTAGCTGCTTTCATATTAAAAATAAGAAATAAAATTAGTCATCACAGTGAGATCCTACATATTCTAAATGTTTCAGCCATTTAAACATTTAAAGATGTTGTTTGCTCATGAATAGCATTTAGGAAAACTCTGAATGTCATCATCTCAATATTTTCATCAAGGATACTCTCAAAATATGGATAGATCATTGCCATAAAGATTGAATAGATCTGAAAAAGTCTGATTATACGTCACTAGTAACTAATATTCTATTAATTGCCTTTTTGAGTAGTAATATTCTTCTGATCATTTGGCATCTTCCCCACTCTTAGATATCACGCGAATTAATACATCATTTCACTCAAAACTGTGTAACCCTTGGTTCATGTCTCTCCTGTGATAGACTTAGTCTAATCCAGTTACTCTTTCCATCTCCATTTCCTTTAGTGCCATTTCTATTTCCCTCTGCAGTATACTGGGGTCTGAAATATTGAGCCCCAGTATGATAACAACTCCTCTCTCATTAATGAAGTAAATAATTTATTATGGAAATACTGCTATATACATTCCATTTTAATCTATTTAATGTCCTCTTTCCATTTTCTTAAATGAATGCTTTGAAAATGATAGGGACAGGGATAGTTACATCAAGAAGCATTTATCAAGTCCCTACTATGTGCCGGACACTATTCTAAGCACCTGATAGGGACTGAACCTGTGGTTTCACTAATACAGGGAACTCTCTGGTGAGAAAAGTCTGTCTAGGAATGCAGGTCAGTAGCTCTCTGTAACCTATTTTCTTAAGCAGTTGCTCAGAACTTAAGTGTGAATAATTTGTCCAGGGATATAACAGTCAGGGTGACTCAGAAATAGAACTTGAACCTAGGTCTTCCAGGCTCTGAGTATGACTCTACGTCTAGTATATCATATTGTCTCCAGCAATGACCAGACTCTACTGGCTCTTATGTCAATTTTTCTGCAAATATTTTTTTTTCTATTTCATGTTTCTCATTCTCTCATGAGACAATACCATTCTCAAACTCCCAGCATTCATTGCTATAGGATTTTTCATGTGACTTTATATTGGAAACCTCCTCCTTGGTTCTCATGTCTCTCCTCTTGGTAAAGAAATGAGAGATTTTGGTTATAAGGAAGGAAAAACTGCCTGAGAATTAGTTTGGTCCAAAAGTTGAAAGACTTGTATCAGAAAGTAGTGTGTTTTCCAAAATTAGAAGTACTCTAACTGAGGCTAGATGACTACTTGTTGTGGATGCCATTCAGATATAGACGATCTTTAAGGTCCTTTCTAACTTTGAGATCTGTCTTGGTTCCATAATGGGGTACCATATCGTGGACATTTTAATATAGAATCTAGTGATGTGCTAGTCTATGTTACAGCAAAAATATCCCACAATTCCTATAAGTAAGCATAATGCTTTCTGTCAGAAAGTGAGGGAAAAAAAAGTTTAAGATTTTTGAGCCATGAGCACTAGCACTGAAAAAAGCATACGCAATTCATCTCCTCGTTTTTTTTCCTATCAGTTTCTACATTGACTTTTTCCTAAAGTTATTTTCCTTGAGAAAAGCTAAAACAGCATCTTTTGTCCTTGTTTTATCATTTATCAATGAGTTCTCCCTGAAGGAGGCAATCGACATCAGATTATGTTTGGGGTCACTTTAATCAGAGCCATAATGGCTTATTCCAATTGATGAAATTTATGTTTGCTGTAATATGCTCAGAAAGCAAGGAACAATAAAATGGTCAGCTATAATTATTTAGTCTTTATATCCAAGGGGGGAAAATCTTTATCTTTATTATGTACTCCTTCCAAAGATCCTGGAAACGTATGTTTAGTATCACCTCTTACAGATGAAGTGACAAGAGGTTAAGCATTTCAAAATTCTGCAGTAGGTGACCCAAAGAAAGAAGAGTAGATTGGTGATTTTAATTCTGTGTTCGTGAATTTCTAGCCCTTGGGAACACTGAACATTATTCCTAAGTACCAGAGTGAAGACACAGTGCATGGAGCACCATTTTTCCAATCAAGGGCTCCACCTGCCTTGCCCTCCTACTCCTTCACCTCCGCTGATTAGTGAGATTAGAATTGTCCTGAAAGAGAATAAGGACTCTTGATTAGTAACAGCACAGAGTATCAACATATTATTGATTCATTATTAGCATGGAATGTTCCATTTCCAGGCAATGGGTTGCCAAGGGATTGGCAAACAAAAGCACAGAGTTTCATTACATCTTTTTTTTTTAATGGTGGGCAGATGCTCTCTTAAAAATATAAATTGTCTAGGAGAAGGTCCTCTTAGAAACTATTTATCATATTATTTGAAGAAAAATTGACACTCCGTTGACAAAAATCTTTCTTTTACTTTCTTCTCCTTGGCATAGACATGCTTTATTTAGCTTAACAGCTATGGATCAATATGACAGATCTACCTTGCTTTCCTGGCACCAAAGAAAATAAGCAAATATCTATATTACTGAAGAGAATTGTGCTACCAATTTCCATATCCCCATGGATCTGTGATCTCCTGTTCCAGAGATGCAGATCACAACTCATCTCTGTCTACCATCATATCTGTGACTCACTGGCGACATCACTTTGTTTTTCCCAATCCTGCTTTCAAAGTGTAACTCCTGGGTTCTATCGGGGATATTGGGATAGCACAATGCCCTAGCATACTTGTTCATCCAGCCTCCCTTTCTATCTCTTTTCATTGTTTCCATTCCCTTCATTGTTTAAGCTATGGGGGCCTTCCCTTCAACTCTCTGAATAAGAGGACCTAATGCTTTCACTAGGCTTATTTAATTCTTCTCTGATGACTGAATAAGTCTCAGTAACTAAGCTGACATTTCAGATCTGGAGTACCCTATGACTTCTAGCCATGTATCATTAGAAGACTATTGATTGGTGCTACCAATTAAGCACACTAATTGAATAATTTTTATTAAACCACATTGTTAATAAATAACTAACATTCTATTGCCAAAGCACAAACCATAGGCAGAATTGAATGTTTTATCCATCATTACAATCAATGGAATACTATTTGTTATGACCCAGAATCACAGAACCTCATTATCAAATGGCACCTCCAAATTAATTTAATCTAATCTGTACTTGTCTAAAACCTCCCTTTTCAACATAAGCATAATATAGTTATCTTGCCTCCACTTTAATACTTCCTTTTGTGGGGGACCCATTACCCCTAGAGATAGCCAACTCTACTTTTGTATAGATCACATGTTTAAGTGCCTTACATCAATCCAAAATTTGTCTCCATGAAGCTTCCATCCATTACTCCCAGTTCACCAACTGTCAGTTGCCAAACACTATAATGTGGCCACTGTCAATGGCAAAAGGAGATCCTACAGCCTTCCAGGCAGCGCCACTTACCTCCCAAAGTGGTCTGTTTTTACCCCATCATTGAACATGTCTTGAATTGCAAAGTAATGAATGTCCTGGCTCCACTCATAGGAAATGAAGCAATGAAAAGCAAAATGGGCTTGTATATGGAAAGCATGCCTGCTGTGTTCTTCTTATGGAGGACAGAGCCAGTATCTGGGCTAATGGCATAGGGAAGCTTTTAGGTAGGAAACTTACAATCACTCCCCTCTGCCATTGTCCCTAAAACTTTATCTGGGGTTTAAAGACCTCCGTAGTGAGTCATTACTAGTAATGGACATAAAGGGAATTATGATAGCTTATTTCTATAACTAGGATTTTGTTCATAACATATTCATAAGCAATGAGAAAATTGAAAAACTGTGCTGCTATAGAAAATAGAATTTAATTAAATTTAAATTTAATTTTTAAAATTATTTTTCATTAATAATTTAGTTTAAAATAATATTTTGTCTGACTAACCAGATTATCTACACAATATGCTTTAAGTGAATAAATCCTTTTACAGGGGCATACAAACCAAGTGTCTTTATCTTTAAAGCTGATTATTGTATTACCTATAATATCTACCCCACAGGTTTGATGCAAGGTGCAAACAATATAATCTCTGAAAAGTACTTTGCAAACTTTTTTATCAACACACACATGTGTATGTGTGTATATGTATGCCTATGTGTATATATATATATATGTGCGTGTCTTTATATGTGTGTTTGTGTATGCACGCATGCATAAAGTAATCCATCCCATTGTCATTCAGTTCTTGAAGGTAAGACCAGAGTGACATGAAGTGAAACAAGCCACGGACTTACATGGAGACATGAGTTCAAACCCCAGCTGACACAATTATTAGCTGTGCTACCATGGATAAGTTACTTAGACTTTTTGAGCCCCAGGTTGGGGTTCATAACCAACCTCACAGGCTGATGGAAAGAATGTCCATTGTAAAATTTAAAGTCCTATATAAATTTGAATTGCAGGTATAGAAATACTGAAATATTTATTTCAAATTCCTCTTGATCCTGTCATCCCCTTTAAAAGTCTCAAGTAACTCGATTGTATTTTTAATTCCCTATGCAATTTCTCTTTCTCCTGTCAATCTGGGCTACTAGAACAACAGTATTAGTAATCTTTTCCCCCCACAATCTTATGTCATACAACTCATCTATTTCATACTAGAAGGGAGCTTAGAATAATTCAGTCCAACTTCCTTGTTTTACAGATGGCGAAATAGTCTTAGAGACCCAGAGTCACACAGGTAGTAATTGACAGACCTGAGAATTGAACCCAGCTTCACTGACTACAACTCCAACATACCCTCTATAATACCAAACCTGGATAAGTAAAAACTAAGAGGGGTCTTGCTGTCATGCAGAGGTAATTGAAGTGTACCTATAAAAGAAGAGCCCAGGTCTTCTTTCTTCTTTTTTTCCACAAAGGAAAAGAGGTTATTAATTATATACAGGAAGAAGGAGATAGATCAGGCTATTCAAAATCAAGTAAGTCCTGAAAATAAGTCATGCTTAACAAGCTCCCTGCTCTGTCCTAAATTCAGCAAATGGTAGAGGTGTTCTCCTTTCTTCGCCTTCTCTTACCCAACATCTTGGCCTGAGCCAGGCTAGATCAGTAGAGAGGGATATTGGAATCAAGAATATTTCTCCTGATAACAATGAGGACTAAGAGGTGGGATTCCTAGGTTCTGGGTGGGGAGGAAAATGATGAGGACTAGGGATTCTATTGGGGGTAAAGAGAATGTATGACTTTATGGAAAACCAGAACTGGGGAATGGAGCTGTTGGATCTCAGTAGCAGCAGGAGCTAGGAAAAAGAAGGGAGAATTTATTGAGTCTTGAGTACTCAGCTACATTCCTTTGGGGTACCTGGAGTAGTAATCATCAGGATGGATTATATAACCAAAGAATTGCAAGGGATCAGTAAGAAAGAGGAAGTCCATTTGGGAAATGGGCCATAACAAAAATTCTAGGCACCTGGGACTAAGTCAGTGAGAGAAATAAGTGGCAATCAAATCAGTATATATTTCTCTAGTATTTACCATGTGACAGGCACTGTGCTAAGCACTGGAGATGGTGGGAGGGTTGGTCAGGGAAAGGTATGATTCTCTTCCCTAAGGAGCTCATCGTCTAATTATCTCAGGCAAGAAAGAAGTCCATTCCCCAGAGAGCCCAGTCAGAATCTCTAGGAGTGTTGGTCAGAGAGTAAACAGTGTGTGTGAGAGATGTCACAATGACTGAATAGCATGCCTTGTGGGCAATCACACATGATGGCAGAATGAAGCAAAGAATTGGGAAAGCAGTGGTTACAGTGAGGAAGCCCTCCCTCTTGTGAAAGAAGTGGGACACCCAATATCAGTGCTCTGAAACAAATCCCTAGTTACCCCAGGCTAGTTATGACTCTACCTATTGTATGTACCTATGGCTCTAGTTATATCTACCTCTTGGGGTTGTCATGAGAAAAGTACTCCACAAATCTTGAGGTAATGTAAAATAAGTTTACTGTCTTTATGCCTAAATTTATCTGTAATTGTTGCGTGGCTTCTCATGATTATTTTGATGCTATTTGATATTTTTAATCAAATTTCATCCTATTCCATTAGAAGGGGGTAGAATATGTAATTTGGAAAAGCTGGCAAAAATGATTATCTTTCAGAATATTATTTTTTAAAAAAACAAATATTTATGCCTAGGTTTCTGAGTGATTTTTGAATTTATGCTTTCCATATCATATTTGAATTTTTAATGCTTAAAATTCACAAACATTGGATAAGTAGTGAATGAATGACATGGGATTGGGGAAGACAAATATGTGTCCTTTCATTAAGTATTGACTAAGCATCTAATACTAGGCATTGGGAGATGTGTAAAATATGTTTGTCAAGAGTCTGTGCTTTCAAGGAGTTTTATATATGTATATATAATGTATACACACACACACATACATATAGATGTATATGTGTACGTATATTTGTATGTGTATGTGTGTGTGAAACAATAATGCAGACAAGAGATTCACAAGATTTTGCTCTCAGGAACTCTGTGCACTCTTAGAAATTATTGACGATCCCCGCCAACAAGATTTGTTTATGTGGCTTATATATTTTGATACTTAACATGTTAGAAATTGAAAACTAATTATATTAGCATTATTTCAAAAATGTTTTGACCTCCTAGACCCCCTGAAAGGGTCTCGGAGATTCCCAAGATCTTCAGAGCATACTTTCAGAATTGCTGGTATAGACAATAAATGCTACGTGAGCTTAGAACATGGAAAGAATAATGCTAGAAAGGTTTAGGAAGACTTCATGAAGGAGGTGGTCCTTCAAAGCGGCTAAGATCTGGATATAAGGACAAAGGATGCATGCAATGAGAAACAGAACATGAGCCTGACAGTTCCATCATATGAGGTACACTTCATTGAATAGGGAATGTTTATCCAAAAGAAGAGAAGACTAGTAAGAAATGAGAACTGTCTTCAAATATTTGAAAGAGTATTCTATGAAAGAGAGTTGACTTGCTCTGCATAGCTCTGGAGGAGACAACTGGGAGATGTGGACAGAAGATGCAAAGAGACTAATTTCAGCTGGATAGAAGAAACGACTTCCTATTGATGAGAGATATGTAAGAGTAGAGTGGACTGGCCCAGGATGGAGTGGGTTCCCCATCACTGGGGGGTTTTCCAAGCAGTCTGGAGTACTACTTGTTGGGGATGGTCTAGAAGAAATTATTTTCAGGTATGGGTTGAACCTGATTATCTCTGAGGCCCCTCCTACGTAGTTCTGAGCTTCTGCTATTTTGATGCTAATTCTATGAGCAGAGAATAAACTTGGAATATTCTCTTTGAGCAAAAATGGCAACAACAATCAGAGCTGCTGACACGTAGCACTTTCAGGCTTGTAAAGTGCTTTCCTATATGTTATCTCATTTTTAATAGCAAGCATTTCAATAGCTCTTTGAGGTTTGCAAAGTGCTTTACAAATATGATCTCATTTTACCATCACAAAAATTCTGGGAGGTAGGTATTATTACCCTCATTTTATGGAGGAGGAAACTGAATCAGGCAGAGGTAATGTGACTTGCCCAGGGTCACACAGCTAGTATCTGAGGTGAGATTTGAATTCAGGGCTTCCAGACTCCAGTTCTAGTATTCTATCCACTGAAGCATCTGGCTGCCTCACATCATATGATTCTCATTTGGTGTTCACAACAACCTTGTCAGTCAAGCATCATTTATTAAATGTTTACTCTGAGTCAGGGGCTGTGCCACTACAGGTACATCATCATCATCATCATCATCATCATCATCATCATTATTATTATTATTATTATTATTATTTAGCATATCATAGGTTTAGAGTGGGAAGCAATCCTAGCATGCAACTAGTTCAACTCTGTCTTTTTATAGATGAGAAAACTGAGACTCAGAGACATTAAGTGACCTGCTTATAGCTGTACAGCAGCTAGCAAATAGGAACAAATAATGGAAAATACGACTGGATAATTAGGTTGGGCTCGGGATTCAGAAGGCCTTGAATGCCATGAAAAGGAGTTTAGACTTTATCTTACGTGTAATGGAATACCACTAGAGGTTTAGAGCCATGTTGAACGTGAGATTTGAGGATGATTGATAGGATGGCAAAGTACAAGATGGATGAATGCTAACTCCAGTGAATCTGTTACATGTGAGCTGCAATATATTGGAATAAAGGAAGAGGCCTGGATAGAGATTTCATCAGAGCAGTCAAAAGTATAGTTGAATGCAAGGGTTATGAAGAAGCACATGGAGCTAGTGTTGAAAGCCACAGAATACTTTAAACTTGTAGGTTATATGCCTTCCTATTTATGATTACTCAAAAATGCTTGAGAATGCAAATATATATTTGTTTAAACTCATCAGAAGAGTTCTATGGAATTTATGACCCAGTACCCCATATTCTAAGTTTACTTTGACCACGTCTAATCTTGGGAGCATCCCCACCTCTAGTCTTATCTCTTCAGCTTGTTCTGGCCCTACTTCTGGAACATTTCAAATTTAATTCTCTCCCCCATTGGCCTCCACCTGGTGTCATGGCCCTGTAAAACCCCAGAGCACCGCCCTGAAATTTAGATCTCCTTGACAAGGGAAATGAACTTGGGGTGAATATTAATACAATTCCCTCCCCCATGCTTAATGAGATTTATTTTCTGCTCAGAGAAAGCAGAGGTTGCCCAGAAGGCAACCGGCCTTTATGGTTACTACCCTGACTATCTGGAATCCTTTGTCAAGGAAACACACTTGAGGGGTCTGAACAGGCAGCCCTTTGAGGTTGTGGCGAGTAATCTTTCTCCCCAGAGACCAGGGATCCAGTCTTATCATATTACCTGAGACCTCGCTCAGAAGGAAAACTAGGAGCTCCTAGGAAGGTAACCCCCTTTCTCTACTGATTTGTACTGTCTGAAGAACTCGAGGTAACAATAAAGCGTTCAGTCCTTTCACTTCATGAGGTGTAAACTGTGGCTAGCGGTAGAAACACCAGGACCCGTGTTACCTTGTCTCCATTCATATACTAAACACCCTCATTTATGCCCCGCCATTGCTGCTTATCTGTAGTTACCTAATTAGCCTCCCCATCTCCAGTCTCTTTCTCCTCCTTAACCAATCTCCAACAATTACCAAAGTGATATTTGTAAAATGCGGCTCTGACCATGTCACTACCCTGCGCAGTAAACTGTAGTGACTGTCGCCTCTAAAATCTTGGATTTTGAGCTACAAGGGACTTCAGAAACCATCTAGTCTAGGGATTCTAAATATTTTTATTTGTTTGTTTCATAGACTTTAGTGAAGTCTAAATGACCCCTCATTAGAATAATGTCTTTAAATGTGTAAAAAAAGATTATAAAGCAAAATGATTATACTGAAATACAGTAATCAAAATATTTTTTTGAAGTTCACAGAATCTGATCTGTCAACCTACTCATTTGTACACGAGGAAACAGATCCATTTATGTCAAATGATTTACCCAAGGTCATAAAGTTAGTACCTGGCTAAAGTGTGATATGATCCAAAGTTATTAGACTCCAAAACCTGTGTTCTTCCATTAGGCCATGCTGCCTAGGTACAAATGACTCTGCTAGGTGTTTAAAGCCCTTCACTTTCTGAGCTCCCTCTCCAACCTTATTAAGTATTACCCGTCTCACAAATATTATAGTCCAGCCAAGCTAGTCTTCTTATTTTGCATATATCACTTCCTGTCTCCATGTCTTTACCCTGGCTGTCCTCCATGCCTATCACATCCTCCCACTTCACATAGCCACACACTCCATCATCTCTTACATGAGGTGTTTCCCGATCATTCCCCACCCCCACCCCCACCTCTCAGCTTGTAGTGCCATTCCCTCTTCGAATCACTTCCCACTTACCTTGTATGATTTTGTATATGTTAGAATCAGAGATGAGCCCAAATTCTACATCTGTTAATTATTACTTCACTTCCTATTGCGTATACTCTGTTTTCCGTAGTAGAATGTAAGTTTTTTGAGGGAAGGAAGTATTTAATTTTTGTTTTTGTTTCCCAATGGCTTGGCAAACACTGTGTGTTTAATAAATGCTTTTTAATTATTGATTTCCTAAATTTTGTAAGAGTCCTTAATCCTAGGATTTATGGAAGTCTAAGATCATGAGTAATTATAAGACCACAAAAGTTATAGGCCCCATTTGTGTATGATGGCATACAAAGTTAAGCATAAGTATGACCAACCCCTTTTCACCCTCTAGACTAACTGAGGTGCCTGAAAGCTCCAGAGTATAGCTCTCAAAGGGTGTAGAATGGGACTTGAGGGGAACAAAATTGGGGATGAAAATAATGCTTGATATGTGAGGACCTCTTCAACCAGCTGGGATGCTCAGAGGTTCCAAGATGGCTTGGTCCATCTTAGGACAAGGAGTCACTAGAAGTAGAATTCCCTAAAGCATAAAATTGCAGAAATGATCAAGTAATGTCCATAAATGCTTTATTGCTTCACAGGGTTGGTTGCCCTAGGCCCAAAAGACTTGCTACTTGGTAAAAACTAGGCAAATATGAGTGAAGAACCAGAAGCAGCTGTGTTTGACTGCCATCAGGACAGGCCATATATTCTTGTTGTAGTGACAAGTAAAGTAAAACTTTTGGTAGATGGGCATGTTGTTTCCCTTTCTCTGCATGGAGTCTTTCTTTTTGTGCAAACATTGGAGATGGGAGGGTTTCATTGATTGTCTAATTCACTTTGGTAAAGTCTGAACATGGATCCTGCTTGTTGTAGTACAATAGCCGATTGCCATTCCCAGATACTCTATGAAATAGTGTCTGCAGAAGGGCTGTATTTCATTTCTATTTTGGCTTTTCAGTTGGTCCTAATGGGATCATCATATTGAAATGAATAGCTTGATTCTACTGTGAAAAGATGTAATAATATGATAGTTCATATCCAGGGAGTTAACGAAATTCTGAGTTGATACATCTTAAATGATGTATCAAGCTGCAAAGATCCAGTGTTTCCATGACGCATGTCTGGATGAGTCTGATAACTTGTCCTCCACCATGTTTGTTAGAACCTAGTTAGCTAGTCAATCAACAAGCATTTGTTAAGCACCTACTATGTTTCAGGTACTGTGCTCTGGGGATACAAGGGAAGACAAAAACTATCCCTGCCCTCAAGGAGCATACATTTGAACAGGGTAGACAGCACACAAAAAATGCACATGCAGTCCATTCAATTGTAAACTCCTTGAGGTCAGGGAAAACTTTTTGCTTCTTTTTGTATCCCCAGCACTTAGCACAGTGCCTGGCACAAAGTAGGTGTTTAATAAATTTTTATTGAGTTGATTGAAGATATATAAAGAGGAGAGTGATCTGAAAAGGGAGGTAATAGCACCTGGAGTGGGGGTAGGAAAAAAGGATGAGGAAAAACCTCCTGCAGAAGGCAGGATTTGAGCTCAGTCTTAAAGAAAGCCGGGGTAACTAAGAGGCAAAGGTGATTTAGGGAGAGTATTCCAGGCATGGGGGGACAGTCGGTGAAAAGGCACAGTCATTAACGGAATATCACAATTTTAGGAACAGCAAGAAGTCCAGTCTCTGTTTTATCAAATATATGGAAAGAAGTAAAGCATAAAAAGACAGGAAGGATAAGTAGTGCTGTAAAAGTCAAGTGAACGATTTTATCTTTGATCTGCAGGTAATAAGGAACCAGTGGAGCTTATTGAGTAGGATGTTGGTATGATCAGACATGCCCTTTGTTGACAGCTGAGTGGAGGAGATTGGAGTGGAGAGAGACTTATGGCAGAGAGACAAATAGGAAGGCAATTTCAATAGATTGTGAGACATGGGACTTGACTGTAGATTGGCTACATGGGGTGAGTGTGAGTGAGGAGTCCAGGAAGACCCTGAGATTTTAAGCTTAGGTGACAGTAGAAATAATACAAACTACTCCTACTTTCATCAAACTTCATTGAAAAATCGACTTAGGATTCTTTCAGCATGCAGTAGTGTTCAATTGAACAGAGCTTAAGTCCATCCTCAAATTTGTATTAGGAAGACATGAAGACGACAAAAACCTGGCAAAACTTCTCTTACAAGCTGAAGTCAATTTAGAGATGATTTTTAACATTTAATACCCCATGCTGACTGTTTTGTGCACCTCCAAACTGATGATTTCAAATTGTGCTGCTGGAGAAGACTTTTGAGAGTCCCTTGGACAGTAAAGAGATAAAATAAGCCAATACTTAAAAGAATTCAATCTACTCACTGGAAGGTCAAGTACTGAAGCTGAAGTTTAAATGTTTTGGCCACACGATGAGAAGACAGAAGTTGTTAGAAAAGACACTGATGTTGGGAAAGATTGCAGGCAAAAGGAGCAGGGAATGTAAAGAAAGAGATGGATAGACAGTGTCATGGAAACAAGGAACAGGAAGTTGGGCAGAATTCAAGAGATAGTGGAGGATTGAAGGGCCTGGCGGGCTGTGGTCCATGGGATCACAAAGAGTCAGATATGTCTGAACAACTCAACCACAGTAAAAGCTGATAGTTTCCTCAATTGTTAGAGAAATAAGTCAGTTACCTGCTCCATTTTGCACACTTCACATCCTCTTACCCTTAACATGCACATTTCAGCATCTTGAGATTTAGGACAGGAAGTGACCTTCCAGATTGCTAAGGAGCTCTCACTTTATTTTAAAGAGGAGGAAACTGAGGACCAGCCCAGAAAAATCAAATGACCTGTGCGGAATCACTGAAGCAGGATGGTAGCAGAGTTGTGAACTGAACCCATTGGAGGTACTCTGACTCCAAATCCAGTGGTTGCCTCCTTGCATAAAATTTCCTTCAATCATGGGGTCATTTGCTAATAGAGCTATGTTGGCTAGGTAGAAGCACCATAGTGTATTGGAAATAGATCTAGATTAGATTTGGAATCAATACTCTTGGTTTGGATCTGTGAACTTGGGCAAATCACTCAATTTTTCTGGGCCTCAGTTTCTTCATTGGCTTTTCAGTTGGTCCTAATGGGATCAGCAAACTGAAATGAATAGCTTGATTCTACTATGGAGAGATATTGCAGTATGATATCTCATAGCCACGGAATTCATGAAATCCTTAGTATCTTAGACATGCACCAGGCTGCAGGGATCCAGTGTTTCCATGACACTTGTCTGGATGAGTCTTTAAGTCCAATACCATGTTTATTAGAATCTAATCAGTCAACATGCATTTGTTCAGTACCTACTATGTGCCAGGTGTTGTGCTCTGGGAATATCAGAAAGGCAAAAAACATCCTGCCCTCAAGCACATACCTTGGAAGAGCATACTAAAATATGTACATACAATTCACTCAATTATAAGCTCCTTGAAGGTAGGGGCAGTCTTTTTCCTCTTTTTATATCCTAGGCACTTAGCACCATGCCTGGCACATAGTAGGTAGGTCCTTAATCACTATTTATTGAATTGGATTGAAGATATATAAAGAGTAGATGGAAGTGAAAAGGGAGAATCATAAGATTCTCAAAGCTGCCTCATGTACCACAAACTTGATGGCATTAATTCCTGATAGAACTGCAAGTGTAGAGCGTCCTACATTTTTTGAGAACTGGGGAGGGAGTCTCTTACTGAAAAGTAAATTCTGTAAAATAACCACAAAGCACAAATCTGTTTTAGACTAATGTTTGTTATCTGGCTGGGTACATGAGATCTTTGAGGTACTTTTGAGGTCACTTGGTCCCAATGTACCCGTCCAAATTTTGGACCAACCCTTTATCTTCAGCATTGCTTTCTGACTTTAAGATCCCTGCCTCTGAAAACACATCCCCGTTGTTTGCTATATCTTCAGATGCGCGGCAAGCACTAAAATAGATACAATCTGGTAGCCTGTCAGGAAAACACAACAAAAAAACTGCTGGGTCAGGAGCACAGCTGTTGGTGGAGGGCATTAAATTTTTTACACTCTTTCCCATAGGCCAACATGCTTTAATGCATTGATTTATATTTTAATAATGACAAACTCTGTTGGCACGAGCATCTCAGCTCCTCAGAAATTAGATAAAATCATAATTTAGACACAGGATAAAAGGTTGAGGGAATTAGCATTTTGCAGCATTAATTAGCTTATTTGCCCCAGCTTATTTCTGATCAAATGGAAGATGCTCAGTGCGCCAGCAAATAGGGCTATGAGTATCCTTCAATTGTACTGGGTGACATTGATGTTTCTAATGCATGTAAATTCAATAGCTTTTGCCTTGATTTTTTAAAAGGATGGTTTAAAAAAATGGTGGTTCGTTTTAGATCATTATGGAGAACAATGAACAAAGGAAGTTGGTGGGTCTAAAATATAATGTTGAAAAGGAAAATGTTGAAAGAGATGTCTGGGCTTTGAAAACGTGCAGAGGGAATGTACACTGGGTTTGCATTTTTCTCTGTTCAAAACCCTAATTCCTGCCTCAGCGTTAGAGCGTTTCGCCTCTTCATTACAATTCAAGGTTGAAGGCTGAGATGAGTAACCTTAGCAGGCAGGCAGTTCATTTCAAAAGCAACTGTTTGCATTTTCTGAAATGCACAGCTGAAATCGCCCCAAACCCGTCGCTCTCCTGGCTTCATCCTTTCCCAGTGCATCTATTGTTTTATCAGGCACAACCTGAGATTTCCTCCCTCTGCGGTAGTCTCCTTCCGCACTCGCTGAGTCTCTCTTCTCTTCTCTTCCCTTTCCACATGGCTGCTTGGTTTGCAGAGAACGCCTTCTTACAGATGTGTTCCCTCCCTTGACAAACAATTACTCCTGTTCTCCTCAGCAGGAGGCCATTAGGACATCATCACGGGTTCTGCTAAGTCATCTCCCCATCACACTTCTGTGCAATCACCTCTCATCTGAGACCATCTCGGCATATGCCATGCAGGGAAACTAGCAGTCACAAACTGCGGCACCTCGAGGCATATTATTTGTTATTTTGGTCCGGGAGGGTGACAGATAATGGCTGGTACGCTAATGTCTGAGGGGCTCATTGGATGCTATGGCTGGCATCGTTTGCAGAAAACTTGGGAAAGACAGAATGGCTTATCATGTTGCTATTTAAAAAAAGGGGGGGGAAAGCTGCGTTTCACATTTCCATAGCAATTACAGGCAGTCGATAAAAACATGACAACAGTCGTGATTTTGGAAAGTTATTCACCTTGTATAGACTTAGGAGTGCACAGCTTTTGAGAAGTAAATTACACAGTATGAGTTGTTTTCTGTACAATAATTTTAGGGGCTACGTGTTCATCTTCATTGCAACCTTACAAACTCTGGTTTTATGAGTTCGGATTTTAGAGGCATTGGCTGTGATATCTGAAGCATGCCTTTTAAATAAGCACACACCTGAGAAGTGGTGGACTCTGGCTCTTAGGGGTTCTGCACATACTGAACTCTCTTTGGGTTTCATTTGGATATTTGCTGAGAGGTGCCCTATACTGGATTTGGAGAGGCAGCCATGCTTAGCAGAAAGTGCTCTGGACTTGACCTCAAGAAGCCCAGGGTTGAAATCCCACCTCAGCTAACTTGCTAGCTTTGAGAAAGCCTTGGCTTGCCTATCTACGGCAGTTCTCAGTTTCAAATGAAAGGATATATGTGACATCATACATAAAGGTGAAGGAGGAAGGAACTGAGGAAGGAAAGTTATTACGTTATTGTTGCTGTCACACTGCTTGATTTCCCTCAGAATTCACATCAGAGTTGCTGTGAGGTCATATAGTACTTGTTTGTAAAATGCTGAGGATACTACTATTACTATGCTAGTAGCACAGGAAAAAAAGACATAAGAAATGTTTCACATTATGGTGACATCATATCTGAAACACAGCTATTTCTTTAATATAACTGAAAATCTAAAAGCTTTCTTCTTTCTTCCTCCTTCTTTCCCTCCCTCCTTCTCTCTCTCCCTCCTTTCTTTGCTGTCTTCCTTCTTTCCCCTTTCCTTCCCTCTCTTCTTTCCTTCCTTCCTTCCTTTGCTCCTTCCTTCCTCCTTCCTTCCCTTTCTCCCTCCTTCCCTCATTTTCTCCCTCCCTCCCTTCCTCCTTCCTTCCTTCCTTCCCTCCTTACTTCCTTCCTCCTTCTTCCCTTCCTCCCCCTCTCCCTTTCTCCCTCCTTCCCTCATTTTCTCCCTCCCTCCCTCCCTTCCTTCCTTCCTTCCTTCTTTCCTCTTTACTTCCTTCCTCCTTCTTCTCTTCCTCCCTCTCTCCCTTTCTCCCTCCTTCCTTAATTTTCTCCCTCCCTCTTTCCTTCCTTCCTTCCTTCTTTCCTCCTTCCTTCCCTCTCTTCCCTGCCTTTGTTCCTTCATTCCTTTCATCCTCTTTCTTCCCTTCCTCCTTCTCTCCCTTTCTCCCTTCTTCCCCCATTTTCTCCCTCTCTCCCTCTTTCCTTCTTTCTTTCCTTCCTTCCTTGCTTCCTTCCTTCCCTCCTGCCACAGTTGATTAGCTCTGCAGGAGGTGGCTATGCCTCCCCTACAGCAGTTACATCCCCAGATGATGGCTAGGAGGGGGTTCAGAGGTGCTGCCACTCCCAAGACTTCATCTCCATCCTGCTTATTGGCAGCTGTTTGTCAGTACTTGTTACTGGGGTTAGTGATGAAGGCATGACTTTCCCAGAGTCACACAGCCAGTAAGTATCCGAGGCACAATTTGAACTGAAGTCTTTCTGAATCCAAGGCTAGCATTCTATCCACTAGGTCGATGGTACAAAAACTACTTTTTCTTGTACTTGGAAAATGTGAAGGATGTTGATAGCCACCAGCCTTCTAGTATTCTCTCTGTCCTTTTCCTGCGATTCAGTAGGCTGTATGTGTAGTAGATTGACCTGGAGTCAGGAAGATCTAGGGTAAAATCTCATTCTCTTACCTATGTGATTCTGGACAAGTCACTTAATCACTCCCAGACTTAGTTTCTTTGTCTGTGAAATGGGCATTATAATACTGGTAGCAATAACATATGAAAACTGCCTTGAAGCATTATATAATGTCTGCTTGATTATAAGAGAGGCAATGGGGTTTAGTGGAGTACGGGAGGTGAATCCGAGAAGAGTTTCACATACCACTTCTGACCCTAGCCAAATGCCCACGGGTAACTCACTTCACTTCTCATCTGTAAAGTCAAGATAATAATAGGGGCAATAACTCCCCTGTAGAGTTGTGGTGACTCTCAAATGAGAGTATATATGTAAGACCTTTTGTACATTCTAAAGTGCCACATAAATGTCATGAAGATTTTAGGAAGAGGAGTGATATGGTCCTCTCATGCCAACAGTAGGAGAAGCCTGACATCTGATACTACAGAAAGGGGATATGTTTGTCCTTAGAACAAATTCAGTTGGAAGAGATTCCCCTTGGGAGGGAGAACAGGTAACAAGTTTATTTATTTTTCAAAAAAATCAGTCAGTTTGCAGACATTTATGAAGTACCTACTGTGTACAGAGCACTGTGCTAAAAGCTGAGTCAGAATCAACCCCATATTGACTTAGAAAACCACAAGTTAACATTATCTGTGTTGTGTTATGTTTTTATTTATTTTGTTAAACATTTCCTAACTACATTTTAATCTGGTTCTGCTGGGTGGGAGTTTGATCCTCCTGATACTTGGAGGGTTTGTGATCATTAATGGAAGGAATACCTAATGAAAGCACACAGATCCCCTAAGTATTAAAATGTTTAAGGCCATCACTGGTGGATTAAAGAAATAAAACTCTCTAGCTGGTGGGCTCTTACAAATGGATATTTGTGTAATAAGCCTTAAGTTTTATAAAGCACTGAAAATTATTGATCCTAGGAGGTAAGTACTATTATTACCATTTTCAGACTGAAAAGTTCAGGTTTAAAGAGGTTACATGATTGCCTCTCATGACACATCTACATTTTGGGTAGGGTTCAGACCCTAGTTTCCTGATTCCAAATCCAGCATTCCTTCTACTCTGCCAAACTAGGCCATCTAAAGACCAGAAAACAAGCACATGAGCCAGTTAGAAAATTTTTTCATCTGATATCTAAAAAGATGTGTAAATCATAAATTGATACTATGTCAATTTCTTGAAGTCACTAGCAGCCGGCCTGATCAAACCAACAAGCATTAAGCACCTACTAGGTACCAGATTCTGTGCTAAGCACTGAAATACAATATAGAAATATGGAAAAAAGAACGGTCCCTGCTCTTGAGGAGCTCATGATGTAATAGAAGAGATATATAGACAAGACAATGTAAATTAGAGGTAATCTCAGAGGGAAATCACTAATTGCATTATGGGAGACTGGGAAAGTCTTGCTGAAGATGAGATTTGAGCTGAGCCTTCAAGGCAGCCAGGAGCTGGAGATGAAGAGAGAGAGAGAGAATTTCAGTACTGTGGGGGTAAAATCAAAGACTTTTGTATTTTAACCTGAAGGTAATAGGGAGCTACTGGATTTTGTTGAATAAGGGTCTAACTAGTCAGATCTATCTATGCTTTAGAAAGATCACTTTGGCAGCTGAGTGGGAAGATGAATTAGAGTGCAAAGATAATTGAGTCAGGGACTCAACCAGCAGGTTATTGCAATAGTCCAGGCATGAGGTAATGAGGGTCTGCAGCAGGGTGCAGAGAAAGGGCCGTATGAGAGATTTTGCAGATGAAAATTTAATGGGTATGGCAACAGATCGGATATGGAAGGTAGGAGTGGGGAGTAGAGAATAAAACATAGGTTGTGAGCCCTGAGTAACAATGATGATTCCCTCAACAACAAAAGAGAAGTTAGGAAGATGGGAGGTTTTAGGGTGGGAAGTTCAGTTTTAAACATGTTGAGTTTGAGGTGTCTGCACAAGACTGTCTACTGGGCAGTTGGAGATGTGAGTCTGAAAGTCAGCAGAGTGGATAGAACTGAATAAATAGAAGTGAGAATGATCTGTGTAGAGATGGTAATTGAATTTTTTTGGTCCTGATGAGATCACTGAATGAGTATACACACACACACACACACACACAGTGAGTGTGTGTGTGTGTGTCCAGGACAGAGCTCTGGGTGATACCCATGGCTAGTAGACACAGTCTGGATGAAGGTCCAGCAAAGAATACAGAAGAGGGCTCCAACAAGGAGCAAGAGAGCCAGGAGGGAATGGTGTAGTGAAAACCTAGAGGGGAGAGTATTGAGGAGGAGACAGAGCTCAGAAGTTGCAAAAGCTACAGATATTAAGAAAAGACCATTACATCTGGTAATTAAGAGATCATTAGTAACTTTTGATCACAAGATGAAAAACCAAGAGAACATTTAAAGCCCTTCCTAATCCAGTTTCGGGCTGTATTTCCAGGCTGATTGTACATTACTTCCCTTCATACGTTCTAAGCTTCAGCAAAATTGGCTGTTTCTTGTCTTACTGTTGTTCAGTTGTTCAGTCCTCTCTGACTCTTTGTGATCCCATGGACTCCAGGCCCTTCTATCCTCCTCTGTCTCCTGATGTCTGTCCAAGCTCATGTTCATTGCTTCCATGACACTATCTATCCATCTCATCCTCTGCTGTCCCCTTCTCCTTTTGCTTTCTATCTTTTCCAACATCAGAGTCTTTTTCAGTGAATCCTGTCTTCTCATTATATGGCCAAAGTAAGCTTCAGCTTCAGTATTTGTCCCTCCAATGAATAGTCTGAATTAATTTAAGTACTGATTGATTTGATATCCTTGCTGTCCAGAGGACTCTCACAAGTCTTCACCAGAACAACAATTTGGAAGCATCTATTCTGATGCACTCAGCTTTGCCTATAGTTCAACTCTCACAGCCATACATTGATCCTAGAAAAACCTTAGTTTTGACTATATGGACTTTTGTCGGCAAGAGTTGTCTCTGCTTTTTAGAATGCTGTCCAAATTTCCCATAGTTTTCCTTCCAAGGAGCAAGCATCTTTTAATTCCATGGCTACAGTTGCCATCTGCAGTGATCTTTTAATTTAAAATCTGACACTATTTCCATTTCTTCTCTCTCTATTTGCCCGGAAGTGATGGGACCAGTCCCAAGATGTTAGGGTTTTTGTTTTTTTTTTTTTTTTTTGATGTTAAGCTTCAAGCCAGCTTTTACACTCTCCTCTTTCATCTTCATCAAGAGGCTTCTTAATTCCTCTTCACTTTCTGCCATCAGAGTGGAATCATCTGCGCATCTGAGATTGTTGATATTTCTCCTGGCAACCTTAATTCCAATTTTTGATTCATTCAGTCTGGCATTTTGCATGATGTACTCTGCATATAAGTTGAATAAATAAGGTTTCTTGTGCATAACATTCTAAATCCCATCTCTGAGTCTTCCATTCTTGGAATGCCCTCCTACTTCATCTCTGCCTCTTGAAAACTAGCCCATCAAGGCCCAGCTCAAATGTCATACTCTTCAAGATCATTCCTATTGGTCTTTTCCCCATCGCTGTACACAAACACACATGTATACATGTATAAATATGCATATACATGTGTATACATTTATATATATGTGTATACACTCAAATTATACCTTTAATTTTACTTATCTGCAAATATGCTGTGTACCCTTAGTAGAGTATAAGCTCCCTGAGGGTAGACATTGCCTCAATTTTATTATTGTATCTCCACCAATGGCTACAGTGCCTCACACTTCATATACGCTCATTTATCGATTGATAGACTTGATAAAATTCAACACACAAAAATCGCAGTCATAAATGCTTTTATAAAAAGATATTTTAGGTAGTCACTTATGTTGTGTGCTTTGAAGATCCCTAAATGGTTCTTCTAACTCAAACCTTCTATCTCTTAAGCCTGCTATGGTGACTGAAATTTGTACCATTAGTATAACTCCATAAATTCCTTAAAGAGATATGAATTTTAACCAAGTTAAGGAATTTTGGGAGGTGCTAAGTCCAGCCTTAGTGGTAGGAATATGTTGGTTTAAGTCTTGCCTCTGATAAGTCTACAATTGGAATGTAAGTTCACTTTTCAATGCTTCAGGTAACTCTATAAGACTACAGGTTATATAGAAGTTACTCATTAAATTAATCAACATAGTTTCTAAAGCTGATAAAATAACAGGTGCAAATCTTCCCAACCCTCCCCTACCACCATATTTCTGAAAAGGATTAACACAGTTGCTCGTTTATAGTCTTTGCCTTATCTCCTAATTTAACAGATAAGTACAAAAGCCCTAATAGGCCAAAGTGACCTGACTAAGGTAGCATTGCTAGGAATTGTCAGATGTAGGATTCAAACCCAGGTTTTCAAGTCTATCCTTGGTTCAAAAGGCTAATTCTGGAAACTGAAACACGAATCCCAACAAGGGATTTGCATTAGTGGTTGCAGGATACAATAATTGATAAACGGGTCCACTCCCATGCAGGGGATTGGTTAATCTTTTAGCCCTTTACAAGCAAAACCTTACACAACTCAAATGAGTTGTCAACTCAATTTGAATTCAACTTAAATTGCAACATAAGTTGCATTGGAAATATGGAGCTCTGGGCTATGCAAAGGCCTTTTATTAAAAAATTCAGTTCTCAATCCACTATAACACATATTTAAAGAGATTGTTTTATCTGATTAACTAGTTACCACCTATAGTAATGATGTGAAGGAATTAGACAGGACTAGTAAGTTGTTATGTAGGAGAGGATATTGGGAACATGAGATATTGGTTCTAGTGTGACCTCAAGTTTGTGTGGCAGATACTGTGAACATTTGGGTACAGCCTGAGACTGCAAAGGGTTCATTGAGAGGGAGTTGCCAACTGTAAGAGATGAGACACAGGTAAAAAAGAGAGAGGAAATAGAGAAGAAAAGTTGTAACCAATTAATTTCACCTAAGGATAGTTCCAGCTTCATCTACACAGATGTCAATTCAATTTAATAAACTTTTAAGCATCAACCACGTACAAGGAATTGTGTGCTAGGGATACAAGATAAACTAACATACTACCTGCCCACATCCCTAAAATTAATCTTATTATACATACATATACAATACATATATATATATATGTATATGCATATACACATGTACACACTTATGTCTATATATAGCATAGATGTATATATGTGTGTGTATATCCTCTGGAAATCTTTTTGTTTTGACTCTGTTATCCAACATGATTATTCTTGGTCCCAGCTTTTATGCCTGTTGAAACACTGCTAAGTATTTTTTCTGTGACTTTATCTGAGTTTTTAGAAACCTTTTTTTTAGGTAACTGGGGTTAAGTGACTTGCCCAGGGTCATACAGCTAGTGTTAAGTGTTATGTGTCTGAGGCTGGATTTGGACTCAGGTCCTCCTGACTCCAGAGCTGGTGCTCTATGCACTGTGCCACCTAGCTGCTCCTAGAAACTTTTTTAAATCCTCCTAACTGTACCACTCTCTAGGTTCCATGTCTCTATTTTCTCCAGAACGATTAAATGATATCAACGATGTATGTGCAGTCTCCCTGTAGTCTATGGAAACCTCTGAGTTCCCTTTGCTAAAGGACAAATGGAGTTAATGGGTAATGCAGATAAACTAATCCTTTAGTCAGTGTCCAATGGGAACTTTACACATAGCATGGAACCTCTCTTAGAAAATGGCCTAGATGACCTATGTCTAAGGTTTCTATGTAAAAAAGCTATTGTTCATTAAAGACTAAGCTTGTCCCTGTGTACAGCACTATTAATTATGTAACTTAGGAATCCAAGGCACAAAAATTTCTTTAAAATATTTTTTCTTGATGAAATTAACACAGTGGAATATTCCTAAATCATCTGCTACCAAAGTGAAAACAATCTTTCATTTCCGATTTAACACATGGAACACAAAGTACTACTGGGTTTTGCTTTCAGAATTTTAACTTTAATTGTTGGTTCAATAAATCCCATTTTAGCTTCTGTTTCTTCAGTGTAAACTTTCAGTTGATGACTCCTCTTCAGCCCTCTTAACAGCAGTGCTCATTTTCAGTCCCTGATGAACAAATCAATGATCTGTAATTCAGGAAGTTCTTTTCAGAGTCTACTCCCAATCTTGTAAAACTCAATTTGCAAAATTCAATTGGTCCTTTTGATCAGTTTCACTAATCCATTTGAAGAGCCTAAAGTCCCCCAAGTGGCCATTCATTAATAGTTAAAATGAATGCACACACATTGGATTGTTTCTGGACAAGAACAGCTATATCTCTTTGGACTTGATAGCATATATTTGATGAGTAGTTAATGGAGATTGATACATGTCTAGAATGTCCTCCGTCCTTAACTTTGCCTCATGGAATCTCTGGCTTCTTTCTAAGTTCTTCTCAGGTGACATCTTTCACATGAAACCTTAACCCTCTCTTCTCTATTTTGTTTTTCTTTATATGTATTTTGCATTTGCTTGTCCTATCTTGATGTAAATTCCTCGAGAATAAGGATCGTTTCATTTTTTATCCTTATATACCTCTTCTCGGTGCATTACATGAATAGGTGTCTATATCGTTTACTCTTTTGAACTGATAAAATGAATCAAATGCTGTACAGAGTGGCTATTTATTTCCTGCCTATAAAGCTTATAGATAGAGTGTATGATCAGGCAAATTCCTATTCCTTGTCCTGAAAAGATACTTTAATATTCTATTGCTTAAAAAAATAACTTTCTATCTGACTAGTTCCTCTTCAAAATGGGCGGGGGGGGAAAGAAATCACATAGTATGTTGGTCTTAAAAGACCACTGACCTTGGGAACCATTCCCAAAATAGTGTTGTCTTTGCCCTCCTCCTCCAAAAAAAGAAAAAAAAAAGCCTTCAGAAACTGTAATAAACTTTGCCACGCTCCCCCTTTACTGTTTGCTAAAATATCTTAGTGTAAATAAAAGCATTATCTTGTCTAATTTTCTTCTCATTACTGAACTCAAGGGATGTTGCCAGACATGACAAATTATCAGAAAAAACATGGGATTCCACTCTGTTGTAATCTTGTTAAATTAATTAGAAAAAAAATAGAAAGGGGATTATAAACATTTTGAAGCAGTAGAAAATATCTGGGTAATCAATCAGCAATATGGGTAGATAGATGGTACACAGGATAGAGTTCTGGGCCTGAAGTTAGGAAGACATGAGTTCAAATAAGACCTCAGACACTGGGACCACTTTGCCTCAGTTTCCTCAAATGTAAAATGGACATAATAGCATCTATTTCACAGGGGTTTTCATGAGGATCAAAGCACTTAACACAGTGCCTGGCATATAGCAGCCTGTTTATTCTTTCCCCATTCTTGTTCTCAAGAGGCAGAAAAACTTAGGAAAAGATATGTACATTAGAGTGGTTTCATATTTATATATTTCTTCTTTCTTTAAAAAAATTGTTCCTAGAATTCTGTATCCTGAAGATTGGTCTTACCAAATGCATCACGTTGTTTCGGTAGGATGAGTAGGAGAGACATCATTCCCCTGCTAAGTTCAGAGTCAGATACAGGGGCTCCAAAAGCCAACCTCTTTCAAATGTACTTTTCAAATTATATAGCATAGAAATGACCCCTGAAATTATAGTGACAATGGTCCTGCAGAAAGCATAATTGTTTGCTCATGGTAAGCTTGTGAAACAATATTAAACCATTTACAGTGATTAAAACCCCCTCAACAAATGTGTGTAGAAATAATCCATAGACATAATTGCTGTACATTCCCGCCTTCATACCAGAATGTTTAATATTTACACAAATATGCATGTTCTTTTGGCACTGTCTTTGATCAGCTGTAAATGAAAGCTCCAGGAGCCTCTCTTCCCTGCACACAACAACCCACAGAACCCTGCTTTGTCTTTTACCCATTGTCACCCCCAAATAAATAAATGATACAAATGGTGCTTTACTGGTTTTAAAAGTAAAGCCAGAAATTATGTGAAGTTGGGGCTCCTGCATTATTCATGAGTTCTGATTGAATGGGATCATTATCTCTGGCCTTACAAGCTAATAAATACTGTCTAATGCCTGGATACTGTTTTGATGTAATAGTGTCAGGAAAAAGAAAAAAAACAACTGACTTCTTTGCAAGCTTGGGCCTAAATTAGGGAGGAGCTGCCTGATGAGTTCATTGCAGGAGAGACATATATGTGTGTGTCTGTGTGTGTGTGTGTGTGTGTGTGTGTGTGTGTGTGTGAGAGAGAGAGAGAGAGAGAGAGAGAGAGAGAGAGAGAAAATGGCTATGAGTATATGCACACATATGCATATATACACACACATACATACATAGATTACTTTCAGAATTCTGTTTTCTGTCCTCTCCATGTCTCCAAAAACATTTTTTAAAACACAGTCAAGCAGTTAAGATGCTCAAGTATGCATCTGTTTGTTTAATGCTTCCTTGTGATTTCCTTCCTTTTTCCTTTCCCTTTTCCTCTTCCCACCTACCAGCCTGTACATTTAAGGGAAAAAAAAGGGGGGGATACTTCCACAAATGCCATTTGAGGTTCAGACAATGATTATACTATCTAATCATTTGCATGTGAACAGTCAAATAATCTTAAATTACATAGTTCAGTGTTTTCTTTTAGAATTGATTTCAATGAGTCTATATTCTCTGGAGTTTAATATCTCTATAAACCATAGGCATTGGAGAAAGCCTGTATTAAGGTTATGCTCTTAAAAGCTATCGGGGGAAGATGTGGGTTTGTTGAAGGTTTGTGCGCAGAGTTTAAACTCTCAGCGAGATTCAGAGAGGAGAGGAACCACGATTAGTATTGGCCTGGCTTGTTATATATCTTTATAGGAAAATAGCTTGAATACTATGGAGAAGTATCTGTAAAAGATGTCAGAAATGAAATAAAGATATAACTATTGACTAAACTGCTTTGCAGCCAGTGTTTCTGTGCCTCTACCCTGAGCCCACCTAAACTTCTACAGGTCATCCTAAGTGTATTGGAATATAAGGTGTTAACAAAGGCCTTTAGTAATTCTCTAGTTGGCAAAATTTATACACATTCCAAGTCTTCCCTATGAGACAGCTGGCTGGATCTTACACAGAGTATACAGGTTTTCAAGTGTGCTTTTCTCAACATCTAACACAAGCCAATAAATCATGCGATTTAATTAAATTGTGTGTGTGTGTTTCTAACAAGAATTAAGCTTGTGTGTGAACCATCTACTGGAAAGGGTGTGAATGTTGCTTTAATAGTGTAGCCATAATGGGGCTGTCTGCCTTTTTCTCTTCCACATAGACAAGAATTGAAGGCAAGAAAATTTTAAAACGACATGAGCTTTAAGAGTTATCAAGGCTAATCCCGATGTGTTCATTATTTCATTGTGTGTGGTTATAAAACTGCACTGCATTTTTTTTATAAGACTAACATTCACATATCATAAAATGAATTCTAGACATTGAAAAAATATTTTTGTTGGGTAGATGGAGTGTTGATATTTGTGATATAGATATACACACAGACATAGGTTTACAACTTTATTTCGTGCCTTGAAGACTTTCCCTCACACACATACATCCACTCAAAGTTAGGTTCACTGATTATTCTTGATAATTGCATCAAGAAAGATGGCTACCCCAAGTGCAAGGTACTGAACCTGGTCTGAACCCCCAAAACTGTAGCTCAAGAGTCCCAACCAAAATGTTTACCTTTAATAGTCATCCACAGTACACAATTGCCTTAAAGCGAAGATGTTTGAGGAAATTAAATGATAAGAAAAAGAAGGAAGGAAAGAAGGAAGGAAAGAAAGGAAACATTAAATGCCTACTAAAGCAACCTACTAAGTTAAGTGCTTCCTAAAAGTAGGAAGAAAAGAAGTTCCCCGTAAGCCTGGGCTACCCTCTCTGACAAATATACTTAGTATCAGCAGACAGAATATATACACATTGAGGATACAAGCAGGAGGCACTTAAACATGGAATTAGTAAGACCAGGGGCCATTTAAAGAAGGATAACACATGTCTCTGATGCTATAGAGATTCAGGTTCTCTAATGTTCTGTTCTGTAATTTGTATGTGGATGTGTGTGTTTTAGAGGTAATTTATACCTCACTGTAGATATAGCTATATATAAAGTTGTATCTACCTATCTCTCTATCATGCTTTATAAATCTATACTATATGAACATATTATCTATACTAGAAACATCTTACTCTAATGTATTTGAGTTTTTCTCCTCATAAACCATCTCTGTGCATGAAATCTTCTAATTTTTGAAATCTATTAATCCTGAAAGGGTTATTTAATGATCAAGTACTCTTTTCCACTGTAATTGTATCTGGAATTTTTTTAAAGTAATTTACCAAATCTGTTAATTCACAAAATGCTAACTGGATAGTTTCTTGTTGTCTTTCTTTTCTTGCTAGTTCTCATTTTAAGTGTTTCAAAATCCCTTTTTACTTCTTTTGTTCATAATCTTATAATGCTCTATTTTTAAATGTAGGACCCACTCCTAATATTGAGACTTCTATATTACTTCACAATACAGGTTAAACATCAGTCTCCATATTTTCAAGTAGTTATGATATACTAGTTACATTTAGCAAACTAGTGACATTAAACTAATAATTTAATATGCAAAGCATATAGTAATAAACAATATAGCAAACATCATATACAATTAATATGTAATATACTACATGTTCAATGATTAGTATTGTTGGTTTGATAAATACAACTTCTACATTACAAGTCTTGAAAAAAGGGAGGCTGACATGTTTAATAGTATTACAAAGGGTATAAAAATATTTATGATGTTAGAAAAGATGTGGGAAAATTGGAACACTAATGTATTGTTGGTGGAGTTGTGAACTGATCCACCTTTCTGGGGAGCGGTTTGGAACTATGCCCAAAGGGCTATAAAACTGTGTGTACCCTTTGACCCAGCAACACCACGTCTAGGTCTGTATCCCAAAGAGATCATAAAAATGGGAAAAGGATCCACATGTACAAAAATATTTACAGCAGCTCTTTTTGTGGTGGACAAGAATTGGAAATTGAGGGGATGTCATCAATCGGGGAATGGCTGAACAAGCTATGGTATTTGAATGTAATGGAATACTATTGTGCTATATGAAATGATGAACAGGTGGACTTCAGAAAAACCTGGAAAGACTTATATAAACTGATGCTGAGTGAAGTGAGCAGAACCAGGAGAACACTGTACACAGTAACAGCCACATTGTACCATGACTGACTTTGATAGACTTAGCTCTTCTCAGCAATGCAAGGATTTAAGACAACTCCAAAAGACTCACAATGGAAAAAGCTATCCACATCCAGAGAGAGAACTATGGTATCTGAATGCAGATGGAGGCATACTATTTGCTCTCCATTTTTTTTTGTTGTTTTGTTTTGATTTTTCTTTCTTGTGGTTCCTCCTATTGGTTCTAATTCTTCTTTACATTATGACTAATGTGAAAATATGCTTAATATGAATGTATAAGTAGAGTCTATATCAGATTGCATGCCATCTTGGGAAGGCGGGAGGAGAGGGAGGGGGAGAAAATTTAGAACTCAAAATTGTATGGAAGTGAATGTTGAAAACTAAAAATTAATAAATAAATTGTTTAAAAAACATACTGATGACTTTTGATTTATGAATAAATTTTGTGTGTAAGATAATTATATGATTGATAAAGAGTTAGAGAAATAATTAGCCAGACAAGATCAGAAGAAACTATTCAATCAGCATTCTGCAAATTATCACACATGATTGATCATTTAGAGATTCCTGATACAGAGATAGTAAGAAGTAATATCTGGAAATTGATCTCTAGACACCTTCATGTTCACCCTCTGAGGAGAAGGAGGTGCTATTTTTTTTTTTAGGTTATTGGGGTTAAGTTACTTGCCCAGGGTCACACAGCTAGTAAGTGTCAAGTGTTTGGTCTGAGGCAGGATTTGAACTCAGGTCCTCCTGACTTCAGGGCCTGTGCTCTATCCACTGCACCACCTAGCTGCCCTACTATTTTTTTAAATGAAGATTCCATGCACAAAGATTTGCTGGTAATAAAGCTCAGATGTATGCCTAAATCAGAGAAAGGTGATTTCATACAAAACAAAACATTTATGGGTCCATACTGGGGATATTATCTGGACAAGATCTTCATCCTCATATTGTTTCCATTGACCTTGGCTCCAGAGTCTATACCAGAGACTCTCTACCATTTGTTGCCAGGCACTGCTTGGCTCTGTAACCACTTTTTCCACTTTCTGGTTCACTTACAATCTTTAATGGCTTTGTACTCCAACGATGATGCCATGAAGAAACCATATTGACTTTCTTTTTCCTTCTCTAAGGATGAGGGTGTATTGAGAAAGTCTATTCTCATTAGGAAACCCAATTCCTCATATTCTTAAACTTGGACACCCTTATACTTAGGGTTGCCCACAAGGCAACCCTCAAAATATGTTCCACTAAAGAGATCTCACTTCTCTGTTAGAAGGTTATATTCTGGGTTCTGAAACCTTCCTCCTCCCTAAAGAAGGTTTTGTTGCTGTTGAGTCATTTTCAGTAATGCCCAACTTTTTGTGGGATTTTCTTTGCAAAGATACTGGAGTGCTTAGACACCATTAGAGACTCTACATAGGCCACTGAAGTCTAGCACAAGTCCATTTCAAGTCTTCCTGATCTATATCTTGCCACTGGGCCCATATGACTTTGGAGGAAAGAAGCTGGTGACTTTGCACAGTCCTGCCTCACTTAAATCCAATTTACTTGCAAGTCATAACATCACCTTCCTGATGTCATGGTCCTCTTTGAGAAGGAAGGACAAACAATGATCTGTGAGTAGTAATAGTTGCCCCACTGGGGACCCAACTGGCCAGTTCCAGTTGGGAAACACAGCTTCTTTCTTTCCTTCTTCCTTCCTTCCTTCCTTCCTACCTTCCTTCCTTCCTTCCTTCCATCTTCTCCATCCTTTTCCTCCTCTCCCTCCCTCCTCTCCCTCTCTCCACCTAGGGAATTATATACTTATCTGCAGATGCTCTGCCCAAAAGAATGTAAATTTTGATTGATGAAACCTTACAAGATATCTTGGGATTTATGGTCTAGATTTCTTTTTTAAAGGACCATGCCTTGAACCCAAATCACTCTGGCTCTCATTGATTGGCCAACAATAGGTCCCAGCCCAAGACTCACTTGGTCATTATTTGGGCTCTGATGGCTCAAAGTGAGTATACATAGCAATTGTTACTGTCCTGGCCAAAAATCCTGAAGCTTTTCCCCTCCCAGATTGACTTTCTTTTTTTAGTTTCTTTGTTTGATTATTTGGACTAGGTAAAAGAGGCCATTCTTTACCTCATTTCTTACCTAGCCTTAATCACTGAATGGGCATTGCCTCAGTCATACTGAGACCCGGGAAAGACTTTCGCTTGAAAAGGCCAAGATGTCCCACTGCATCTGGTACCATCTCCAGTCATCCTGATCTATATCTTGTCACTGGACCCAGATAGCTCCAGAGGAGAAAGTGAGGCTCATGACTTTGCATAGCCCTCCCTCACTTAAATCCAATTCACTTGCCAGTGTGACATCACCTTCCTGATGTCTTGATCCTCCTCAGGAATGAAGGACAAACAATAAACAAAGGGATGAAAGTCTAACAGCTTTAAAAACTATCATAATCAGACAGGGCAGAGTCCAAAAGGGGCTGTATTCTCCTTAATTTCATCAAATATATTGGAGAACACAAGGGATCAGGGGTCTTGTTATCAACCCCCTCTACCATACATGGAACAAATAATAGCAATACTAATAATAATGAATTGTATAATACTTTAAGATTTACGATGTGCTTCATATATATCGTCTTATTCGATATAGTAATTCTGAGGCAGGTAATATTACCATCCCCATTTTATTGATTAAGAAACTAAGACTCATAAATGTTGTTACTATAAGTAACTTATGGTCTTTGAGACTTACTTAAACCACCATGGGTTTAAGTGACTTTCACATGGTCACACAACTAGTTGATATGTTAGAACTCAGGTCTTCCTGACACCAAGATTGGTCTTCCATCTGCTAGGCCAGAGCTGCTTCTCTGAAATATCAACTAAAGTTCAGATATAGCTCCATGTTCATGAATATTGTTGGAGTCTATTTGCCTTTATGATATTCAATACATGAGGTGAAGAGACTTTGGATCATTTTAAGGTTCTTTTTTTTTTGTTGTTGTTGTTGTTAAAGGATCCTCCATTTTAAAGCTCCCAAAGGACTCCTTCAAGGGCCTTATCTCCTAAAGTTTTTATTTATTTTTAATTTTTTTAAATGTGTATTTTCGATTGCATTTATTGCCTGCCCAGTGGGCTTGGCATTCTGTGGGACAACCTCCTTTGAGTCTAAGTCAATACTTCCTGCATGTTTTAAAGGGCATTTTCTTGACACCAGGCCTTGATACACAGTGGACTGCCTTGGGCACTCGACTTCCCCTGTTTGCTTATAGGATGACTGGCAGAGGCACAAGGGAGACATGTGGATCAAAGGCAGTGCCTGTGGATACACTCAGTGGGATCCAGGGAGCAATACTCAGGTTCTCAATAATTTGTTATTAGTATTGAGGAAAAAGTGAGGATGGTACTCCTGAGTGCTTTAAAAAACAACATTTTACAAAGAAAATGTGTACAATATATATTTTTGATGTCCAATTCAAATGAGGGTCATATAGAGACATAGTAGGGCATGGAAGAAAGAGAGTGACAACATGAGTTGGGAAACTTTTAGAATCCTTTGTATAAATACGTTGCTCAAATAATGTGAAAATAGAATCTATAAAAATGACATATTTTAGTTCAAGATTAGGTGGAGAGGGAATGGCTCTGCCCTATATCTACCTACAACAGCAGCAGCAGCAGCTAGCATTTATAGAGGTCTTTAAGTTTGTAAAGCTTTTTCAACCTATGTTATGTCATTTGACCTGGCAACTTTCCAACAGATGTTTACAGTTCTGATCTTTGTTCTACCCTTAGGAAGGAGCCAAGTTGCTTAATGATCAAGAAAGTGAAATTCAAGGGTGAATTCAGAATTATACCATAAGTGAGGTTTTAGACTCATATGCCTTTCATGACTACTATTCAGAAGAAGGTTACCTTTGAAAAAACACCTTGTTTCAGGTATTTTTTTTTGCCAGGATACTTCTGGAGAGATCGGAAGGGTCTCCTGAGTAACTTCATTATGCTTTTAATTTCACGTGGAGGATTTTTCTACTGATAGACTTCTTTTAACATCCAAGGCAATATGCATCTTTCCACAAGAGACTCTCAGAATGTGTATGTGTACGAAGGAATGTATGTTGTCACCTCCTGGATGAATAAAGGAATTGTGGTAAGCACCCATTAAACTAAACTTTTATGGCCTGGGAGGATCCATTTTTTACACTGTGGATAATGTGCAAACAGCACGGGCTGATGTGATGGAAGGGAAAGAGCATTAGATGAGAATCTGAAGAACTGCTGGTGACTCCTTGTTCTGTCACTTGCTACCTGTGAGACTTGGTTTCTTTACCTGTAAATTATAGAATTGAAATAAATTAAGTTCAATCAAGTAAATTAAGTCCAATTAAGAATATGAGCAAATTAAGTCCAATTAAGGAATTGGACTAGATGACTGCCAAAGTCCCTTATGGATCTAAGCATTACAAATTTGGGATGCTAGAGATTTATCCATTACTTTTGATGGCTATGAAGTATAAAGTGCAAAGGCTGCAGGATTAGAAGTCAGAGGACCTGGGTTCACAGCCCTGGCTCTGTCACCTTTGAGATCTTGAGCAAATCACTGAACCTCTTTGAATTTCAATTTATTAATCTATAAAATTAGGGAGTTAGATTTTCAGTAAAGTCCTTTCCAGATCTGGACTAAATAGCTGAAAAAATGATTTTTTAACCTAAATATAATAAAAACCAGTATGAATGATACATTCTAGGGGAAAAAAAAAGTTGATAGGATGAGGCATTTCTGACTCAACTATATCACCCTTCTCAACACCAGATCTTAGGTAAAACAGGACTAATGAAAATGGGTCTATATTCTATTTCTTGGAGTAGCCCCTAAATTTGAACACTAGGCTAAATATGAATATTATTATGGAGTCATAGACACGAGTTGGAAATGGTCATCTGGTCCACCCCATACTTGAAAAGAAATCCCTATTCTATGAAACCAGATAAATGGTCTTTCCAGCCTTTGCAAGACACTCCCCCACCCTCACTGAGGAGTGGACATAGTTGTTACAGATTTCTGTATCAGTTCCTTATTGATTCTCAATGGCAAAAAAAAAAAAAATATATCTAAAGAAGTAAACCCTTAGCAGTCAATTCAAGGATAAGAGAATGATAGTTTGTGATGAGCCTGATTATCCCAAATATTGCAGAAGAGTACAATCTTTAAATGGGCCAGTTTAATATCTTTATTATCTCAAAACAATCCCTTAAAGAAGGTGGCATACTTAAACCTGATCTGGTGAAGATTTTCTCTATAGTAATGAACAATTTGCAAATTGAGGAATATTATAGAGGATGATTGGTCTGGTGTTTCAAAAAAGTACTATTAAGGTATTTTAAAAATAAAACAATGACATTCCTCTCTAGCTTCCACTCCTGACTTTTGGGACTGGGCCATTGTCCTGATGAATATCTGGCCACTGGACCCAGATGTCTCTGGAGGTGAAAATGAGGCTGATGACCCTGCACAGCCCTCTCTCACTCAAATCAAAGCCAATTGAGAGTCATGTTATCACCTCTGTGGTGTCACAGTCCTCTTGGAGGACGAAGGACTAACAGTCTGTGAGCAGTCAGAGAGGCCAGAATAGGGATCCAGCTGGCCAGTTCCAGTTGGGTAACTCAGTTGTCGCCCTCCCCCTCCTTCTACCACTACCCCTCCCTCTAGCCCTCCCCCTTCCCCTCCTTCTCCCTTTTCCTCTCCCTTTCTCGGTTTTACTGGCTAGGTCTCTTTCTCAAAGACCAATTCACTCTGGAGCTCATAGATTGGACAACCACAAGTCCCTGCCCAAGCACTACTTAATGGTTATATTTTGTGCCCTCCTGGCTCAGAGAGAATGTAAATAGTACCTGTTTCTCTTGTGGTCAGCAACTCTGAGGGTCTTTCCCTCCCAGTTTGATTTTTTTTTTATTAAAGGGGCCATCTCTTGACTCACTTCTTAAAGAGGCCTATTCACTAAATTGGCATTACCTCACTCAAAATGAGAACCTGAAAAGACCTTAGCTTAAAAGGGCCAAGGTCTCCCTCTGCATCCTGGGCCATATCTAGTTGTCATGATCGATATTTGACTGCTGGACCCAGATGGCTCTAGAGGACAAAGTGAGGCTGATGACCTTGCATAGCCCTCCCTCACTCAAATCAAAGTGAAATGCAAGTCGTGTCATCACCTCCTGATGTCATGGTCCTCTTTGAGAACGAAGGACAAATGCACAACAACTTTTTCCACCAAGTCACAGAAACTTTCTCACTTGGAAATTTCACTTTACCTTCATAGCATAGGGCCTAGCACATAGTAGGTGCTAAATAAATCAGTTCCTTCCTCCCTCCCCCCCTCCCTCCCTCTCTTCCTTCCTTCCTTCCTTCCTTCCTTCCTTCCTTCCTTCCTTCCATCCTTCCTTCCTTCCTTCCTTCCTTCCTCCCTTCCATCCTTCCTTCCTTCCTCCCTTCCATCCTTCCTTCCTTCCTTTTCATGTAGAAAGTACACTCTGCCCCTGCAAATCCTTTTGCTGATTGGTGATTGGTCTTTTTCCCCCAGAACCTCCATCTCCAGGAAAGTGCCCAAACCAGTTGTTTTGCCCCTTTTGAGTGCTGTCTTCCACCATTAAATGTAAGCTCCTTAAGGGCAGGGAATGTTTTATTTTTCCTGCTTTTATCTGTATTCCCAGGGTCTCAGCCAAGTGGTTCAGTAGATAAAGCACTGGGCCTGGAGTCAGGAAGACTTGAGCTCAAATCTGGCCTCAGACACTTAGCTCTGTGTGACCCTGGGCAAGTTACTTAACTGTTTTCCTTAACCCACTGGAGAAGGAAATGGCAAGCCACTCCAGTATCTTTGCCAAGAAAACCCCATAGACCGTAGGGTACAGGAGTCATGAAGAATCAGAATGAATAAACAACATCTACGTTCCTAGCACTTAACACTGTGCCTAATCTAAGTACTAAGTACTTAATAAATATTTGTTGACTTGATTATTGTATTCACCACATTTACTTTACCTCCTCTTTCAGATGTGTGCAGTGCACATCAGTTTGAAAAGGAATGTTCCTACCTTTCATTCATTCAATTCAATTTAGCATTTAAAAAATGTAAGAACCTAAAAATGCAAATAACACATTAAGCATAGACCCTGTTCTCAAGGTACTTCTACTCTGATAATGGTGGCTTACATTAGTTTATTTAGGGAACCCTAAGTGTTAGGGAGGAACTGTATATATAGGAATAATATTATTCATTAAGAAGACAAAAATAGAATGTGAAAAATAATATCATAATATATTTTCCGTGATTCAGTTTGCTGCAATAAAAACATGTAATGATGAGAAGCATTAGCACAGGAACTTAAGAGTGTATCTTTTAGCTGATCTATTATGGTGCAGTCATCATTTGGAAGATAATTCATCACACTAGAAGAGTTGCATTGTGTGTTATAAATTACTATAATAATACTCTGCACCTGATAGTTATTAATTTTAGTTCAATCTGATTTATCATAACATTAAACCATTCTGTTTGAAGAGAGACAAATCGAAGTTCATTTTCTTGGTATTCTGAGAAATAGTAAGCATCAAATGCTTAAGAATAATAATTAGATGTTGGATGCAATGGTATTTTCTGAAATAGATCTAGCGATTACCTAGAAATAATACTTAAATGACTGAATCCTTAAAAAGAAAAAAAAAACCCTTTCCATATCACACCAAACCAAATGTTACATTTTAAAGTATCCTATAACCTAACTATGATCAACCTCAGAAATTATTTTCCTCTCATTTTACTATTTACTTTTGCCAACCAAGGTGCTTGTTGCTATTGCACACTAGTACTGGACGTTGGTTGTACATACAGTGAGTAAAGAGGGAAAAGGAAGGACAGTGTTTGTTTTGTGGGAAGTTTTTCTGTTCTCACCTTGTGCCATATTTCTAAAGAAGTGTGATTCCCATTTGGATCATTGCCATGACTTAATTTTTACATAAAAAGATTTTTACCTACTTAAAATGGTATTGAAATTCATTACTGGGACTTGGTGGGATGGGAGTAGGGTTCTCCAAAAGAATCAGATGAGTAAGGCAATGATGAAAGGTGTAGATCATTTTCTTTGGTGAATTTAAAAGAAGCCACATGCTTTAACTGGGGCTACTCAGGGGAATATGGAGGGCAAGACAGAGCAGAAAAGCAAGCACATTAGGATAGCATCCATCCCCCAATCTGAGACTATAGCCTATACCTCCCAAACTAGTAGAGTCCATACCTCCCTCCCCCCATACAAACTCTAGGCCTCCACAGAAATATCAATCAGTAAGTATTTATTAGGAGTTTACTATGGGACAGGAAGTGTGCTAGGCAACAAGAATAATAAAAAAAAGTCTTTTCAAGCAGTTGACAGACTATTGAAGTGTAGGCAAAGCAAACAAGTAAACAAACAAATAAACAGTAATCAGCACCCTCACTCCAATAATATATTTTTTTACATTACAAATAATTGTTTTTAATTTACTTCATTACTAATATAAACTCAAAATTAGGTATTTGAAAGTTTCATTGACATGTGACCAGTGAATATCTGTACAGTTACATCAAATGTTATTAAAATCTTCTAATATTCATGGCTAGGGCTCTCAAATAACAATTTTTACCACTTATGTAATTTGGACCCTAAGTATTTTTTACAATGTAGTAGCAGAAGTAGTAGTAGTAGTAGTAGTAGTAGTAGTAGTAGTAGTAGTAGTAGTAGTAG
>NW_020954588.1:13314468-13317741 GCF_900497805.2 Vombatus ursinus | reverse complement strand
AGTAGTAGTAGTAGTAGTAGTAGTAGTAGTAGTAGTAGTAGTAGTAGCAGTAGTAGCAGTAGCAGCAGTAGTACTAATGAATATTTATATAGCATCTACTATACTCCAGTTACTATGCTAAGTGCTTTTTACAAATATCATCACATTTTTGTAGGCATATTATGTCTTAGTTATCTTTTATATCAGTACCTTGAATATAATAGATAATATATATTTATTGACTGAATGAATAATTAAATCAAATACCAATTTATTGTAATGGACTATTATACAGTAGCCCTTCCTTTTCCATTTCAAGTGAGATAATGTATGTCAAGCATTTTTCAAAACTTGTGATTAAAAAAAAATCATTGATTTAAAGCTGGAAGGGCTTTACACATTTTCCATTTCAACCCCCAGTTATTATTTAAAGATGAAGAAACTGAAATCAAGATGAAACCAAGGTCCTAGAGGTTAAGTGACTCACCCAAGGCCACACAGACAGTAATTGGTAGAACTAGGACTTCTTATGCACATGTGAAAAGATAAACTTCTTCAACTTCAGAAGGATCATTTTTTTATAATTTTAGATAATCCACATTTGTGATAGGGAGATTCATCTTAATGCTCTTTTACCTAAAGGGAAAGGAAGAATTTATAATCTCAGCAGGAGGTCTGATAAAAATAAACTAGGCAATTCTGATATTTGTAAAGATTTAAGTAAGATTCCAGAAATCAACAATGAACTAATTCCCTTTTTTTTAATTTAGTTACATTTTAATTACTCATGTGTAAGTTATCCTAGAACTGAATTATCTATGGAGACCTCCTCTCTGTAGTCCAGTTTTGTTCTGGGCATTCTATGGTAAAATTCAGACAGTAGGGATATTTTATCTTAAAATGTGTATTTTTCTTCAAGTACAAAAATGAAGTGAAATTGATTTCCAAAAAAAATCATATGCTGTTCTATTTGCATCCCAGTCTCCCCATTTTAGTATAAGTAATTGAGGACAGATTATGTGATTGATTATGAATTCTTTATTCATTTTTCTTGCTAAACATAGTACGAATAGATGAACATTGTATACTATGATGTCATTTTATGGGCAAAAGTTTTAAAGCACTTAAATATATACATACACATACAGACACAAAAATATATAAGATGTGTTTATGCAGGTAGAATGGAGATCTACTTTTGAATAAAGAGAAATTCTTTGACTTTAAGTACGCCCTTGGGCAGGTAGGTGGCACAGTGGATAGAGGACCGGCCCTAAAGTCAGGAGTACCTGAGTTCAAATTCAGACCAAACACTTGACACTTACTAGCTGTGTGATCCTGGGCAAGTCACTTAACCCCAATTGCCTAAAAAAAAAAAGAAAAGAAAACAATAGAAAAGAAAGGAAAAGAAAAGAAAAGAAAAGAAAAGAAAAGAAAAGAAAAAAGAAAGAAAGAAAAAAAAAAGAATACTGCTCTCACAGCTCAAACAATCACCTGGCCAGGGCAAGAATGGTAGTAGACACACCATCCCTCAAAGTAAGGATTACTTGCATTACTACAACACAGTATTAGCAGAGGCCAGAGGATATGGATGCCTGCCTAGTCACCTGACAACTGGCACTACGGTAACTAGCAGGTGGGCATCACTCATTTCTGGTTATCATTTCTGGGCATTTAGACACCTTGTTTTACTGAGATTATCTAATATATTGGCACTGAGCCTTATAAGTAAAGTGTGATTATTTGGCAAAGCATCGAATGATTCATTATGAAGCTATTCTTGCTTCCCTTGTTGCATTGAAAATTATGCAAATTACTTTCTAACAGTAATTCCAAAAGATTAAATCCAAAAATGTCATTACTATAATATTAGTTTGATTTCATCTATACTTTTTTTTTAAATCCTTCAGATTTCTCTTCATTGCTGAGTTCCTGTTAAAATAAATCTTTTGGCTTTCCTGCATTTAGATCTTGGCAGACTTGATAAATTATATTTTATGTTACTTATGAACAAACAGTTGGCTACTTTTGATTTGCAATGTTAACTTTCATTCTCCTTTAGCTACAAGACGGAAGATATTTCACTACCTACTTGATAGTAGGATGGAGTGCTGGCCTAGAGGATAGAATGCTGGACTTCTAAACAGGAAGACTGAATAATTAAATTAATTTAAATACTTAAATTATAAACCCTTTGCCATTTTCTTCCTGGTTAACCATTGGAAAGTCATTCAGTATCTGAAAAACCTATTTCCTCATCTATTCAAAATAAAAATACTTTTAGTATCTACAGGTCTATTATACCAATCCCAGAAATTCATCTTGAGGCCCAAATGAAATAATCATATAATTACAGAAAAGTCACTTATCATCATTATCATTACTATTATTATTTAAGTCATCAAGCATTTATTAAGCTCCTGATACTTTGCTTTCACGTTGAGGATTTAAAGTTAAAAATGATCTAATCAGTCCCTACCCTCAGGTGGCTTTATAATCTATTATCATTATTAGAGAACTAATACAGCTCTTTATAGTTTGCAAAAAAATGTCTTCAGACACAATTTTCTTCTCTTTGATGCTAGTGCACCAGCTACACTCTCACAGAAGCTCAACTAAATGACTGACCAGTGTGTTCAACAATCCTGGCTCTGGAAATGTCCATCGTGGCCCCAGGGTACTACTGTAGGTCCCAAAACGGGGGAGTTGGCAAGTTGTCTCAATTTTGAATGTATCAGCTACAGACCCAGATTGAAGGGCAGGGACTGCTTTAGCACCATTCTTTTATTTTCATATATTTCTCCTCCATGTTCTTTTGTGTGTCATTATTTAAACCATGTGATCTCACATCAAATGTGCCTAATAAGAGTCTCTTTTGTTCATGGCATTGACCTCCTCCTCTGACGCTTTTGTGAAGCCATGAAGTCCCTTTATTCCCAATAAGAGTATTTTTTTTTTCCCAATAAGAGTTTAACGACAGGCATTTAACTCAGAATAACATGCACTTAACGCTAGACCAGTTTTCCTTATTTGTAAACAGAATTATTAGAGTTTCACAAACAGTTGGGGGAAATTTACGAACATCATCATTTCTGTAGCCTTTTTTTTTTATTAGGTGAGTCATGCTGATAAAATGACATTGATTATTAGAAATGGAACCCTATGTACTGGCAAAAGATCTTAAAATTTAGGTTTGAAAGTTGATGGAATGATATGGAATGTGCCATATTGTATATTTAAATGACATTTTATTTCTCATGACTATGTAAACCAATTGATTCTATCGGTGTTTTG
>NW_020954588.1:13298910-13314458 GCF_900497805.2 Vombatus ursinus | reverse complement strand
CCCTTATACTTCATCAGAAATGCTAGTAAAAAACAAATCAAAACACCCCCCATACACACATACTCCACAATATCCAGAAAAAAGGAGTGTTCTCAGGTTTTGGCCACATGGAGGCATTGGTGGTCACCAGGAAAAGTCTTACTTCTCCGGGTCCAATATGTGAGCAACATTCTGTAAATATAAACAAACCTCTCAAACAACTTTTCGAAGGGATAAGCCCTAAGTTGGACCAGGTGGTGTTCAAGAAGAGTATATTAGTCAGGTGGGCTCTGTTCTCTTTATGTAGGCATGCAAGTTCCATTATACTCAGTTAATGGGAATTACACATGCATATTCAGGAAGGGCTATCCTATGTGAACTGTTAAGGAAAAGAAAACACAGTCTTGAGATGCAAAAATATCAAGTAAAAGGCTTTTGTGTCTGTATCCTTGTGGTGATGATGAAGACGATTTATTTGCTGAATATTATGGAATGCACTTTCAGAAAAAAAAAGAGAGAAAATGTGCTTACATGCTCTCTCATCTATGTGTAAACATAAATTCAGTAGCTTATTTGGCAAGTGATAACCTTAGATTTTCATCTGGTTCTGTAGAATAGTTTGCAAATGTGTATGGGGGTGTGCTTAAGTTTTCTCCTTTTTTAGTTATTCATGTGCAATGATTAAAAAGTTATAATTACAAATTCTGTAATTAATGTGGCTGTATAAATGTAAACATTTTCAAATTACACAGAAACATGAAGCATAGACTATGGGAGCCATTTATAGTTTTGAAACATCTTTCAGATTTGATCTAAAGTCCCAGAAGGAATCAAATAATGAATGGGCTTATGTTTCAGGGAATGGTAGGTAGGAATCCAAATACATTTCCAGAAACCAAGGTTTTATTACATAATTTAGAGGCTGATGATAATTCTTTAAGGTATCAAAAATTTTGAGAATGTGGGATATTTTGAACTTGTGCCACATTAGGGAAACATTTCTAGCATACATCAAAAACCTGCAAAGAAATCTTGGCAAAAAAGAATGGACAAAATTGTGCCTTTGTTTTTAATATAACCAAATGATGACTCAGTCCCTCAAAGGCAATAAATAGAAATGGTGTGAATACAGATAAGCTCATTTCCCAGTGCCATATTATAATTTTCCTTTTTGTTTTCAAATTTTTTGTCAATTCATACTGGTGCTCTAAACATAATCATAGTCTCATATCTGGTTCTAACGTTTGTATTTCCCAGCAGTAGCTAAGAAAGAGAAACATTACTAATGACTAATATTTATTGTGTGAAAGGCACTATTCAAAGCAATAGTAGACATGGTTTCTTCCCCAAACTTTTAATATCATCCTATTTGCAGAGAACTTTCCAAAAACATTATTATTGATTAGTCAATTCTGGATTGTCACCACATAATTGGAAGATTTATTTGGGAACTATACAGCAAGAAAACTTTCCATGAGAAGCAGAGCTGTGGCTTGAGCACAGCATACAGCTGGAACTCTGAAGCAAGCTCATTTGTGGTTGTGATATATATGGCTCTGACGAGCTGGGTGAGCACTTACCTGATAATCGAGTTGACTTCATGTTAGCAAAACAGGTGATATATCGAACAAAAATGCTACCAGTTAGTTTTTGTTTTGCTTTGTGTAAGTCAAGAAAAATTATTCTCTCCCATATGGGAGCATTTGAGACACATAGATCTTTTGATGCTTATTCAGTCTAAGTTCATGATGACCTTCTTTCATGCGGTAGTAAAAATAGCTGCTATAAAAATGGTGGCATCACACATTATCTTTCCATTTTTTTTGCATGTAACTTCATGCCAAGGATTTCAACTACATGTGAAAACTTGCTTAAAATGCATGCTGCTGTAATTAATTTTCAGTTCGATACAGCATGCTTAAACACATTGTTCTGTCTGAACCTGGGATAGACGCCAATCAAAAGTAGGACATCTGAGAAGATCAAAGTAACCAAACATTTTCTGCTCTTCAGCAGTCCCTTGGAAATGTTTATCTAGGCTGTTTTTGGACCCCTAACAAGTAGTGAACAAGCACTGAACAATGCCCCAGTTTCAGCAAGCGACTACTCTCTAAGTCCTGATGAATCCATTTCCTGTCCAAATGTTCCATATTTTAGAGTTCACTACCAGTGCACAAATAAAAGTAGTTTGTGCTAACAGGGTAGACTCTAGATGCTTGAAGTTGGTCTTCTATAAAGTTTTTGAAATAGAAAAGAAAACTTCCTCCTGCTTGACTCAAACTAGGTTTCCAGATGTCCGAGGTCAAAGGTTGAAGATAAAAGTATCAAGTTTTGGCTTGCACCGACTAGACTCTGGGCCCAAATGTGCGAGCGCTTCCCCAGAGGGGATCCTTTTGTGCTGCTTTGTATTTTTGTCTTTTGCCTCTCCTGCTAAAAGATCACCTTCCATACTGTGGGATTATGAGATTCGAACTCCATTTTCTCATCAAAGCAACTTGGAACTCTTGCAATTACTCTTCAGCAGCCGGCTGCATAGGAGGCATTACAGATATCGAGTTGCTAATTTCCTTCTTCCTGGAGTTGGGATGATCATGAGTAGTGTGCTCCTCTTTACTGTCTGTTCTGTGTCAACCAAGTATAACACCAAACAGGAGGCTATACACTGATATACAACATTAAATGAGATTAACGTCATTTTTCTGCTCTGTGCTTATGAACTGATTTTTTATATTAGGACTTTATTCTATCTTAGGGGGGAAATCCAGTCTTTGACTCAACCACAAAGCCCAGGGAAAATCTGGATGCTAGAGAGCATCTAGAAATTGTGTTGAAGGATCATTTTAAAATCATTGAAATAGGGTCATAGATCTTGAACTATTCTATAATCAAGATTAAAGTCTTATCAGGGCCTCTGTCATTTATGTGCTTTCTCCAATGCCTCACATCCACATCTTTTGAATGTAGAAAAAAATACAGTAAGAAGGGAATGTTGAAGTAAGATTATTCAGCAGCATATCAGATTAGTTGCAGCCACATCAGGAATTTCTTAAGTTGGATATTAGGATCAACTTCTCAATACACACATTTTTGTCGTTCTTATGAGTCTGAGTTGAGTGCTTTCTGTCCTTCATTCTTGAAGAGGACCTTGACGTCGGGTAGGTGATGCCATGACGTGCAAGTGAATTGGACTGTGTAAAGTCACCGGTCTCACTTTCTCCTCTGGAGCCATCTGGGTCCTGCGGCCAGATATAGATCAGGACAACTAGAGATGGCCCCAGATACAGTGTGGAACCTTGGCCTTTTCAAGCTAAGGTCTTTAACAGGTCTCAGTTTGACTGAGGCAGAGCCCATTCAGTGATTAAGGCTTAATAAGAAATGAGGCAAAGAATGGCCTCTTTTAAAAAAAAAAATAGATCTGGGAGGGGAAGACCATTAGGGTTTCTGGCCAAAATAGAAACAATTGTTATTTACATTCATTCTGAGCCAATCAGGACCCAAACAACGAAGTAGGGTTCATCACATCTCTTTATAAAATCAGATGTTCATATTTGATATATACATTTCAAAACTAATGAGATAAATAGAGACATTTGACTGCTATAGTACTCATAAAACTAGTCTGAGATTATTCTAAAATACTCAGTTTTTTTAAGTCTACACCTGTTTGTATCCTTAATCTTCAAAATAGGAAGAATTAATACCTACAACACTCACATCACAGGATTGGTACGAAGAGATGATCCTTGTGCTTGGAGAATATTAAAACAGCATTTCCCTTGTCTTTAATTTGTTGGGTAAAATTCAATTCCCTCCTATTTGACTTTTAATTGTATCATATGATTTTTGACAGATGATTTAAATCAATCAAGCATCAGAAGCAGGATATTAACCCAGCTCTTCCTGACTCTACACATAACAATCCACAGTGCTCTACTGCTGCTCGAGTACCATTGTTGACTATTGGTTAGCCAGTCTGCTTGACCACCTCCAATGAGCAGAATCTCCTGCCTCAGAGGGCAATCTATTCCATTTCTGCTCTCTTCATGAGAATATCAGCATTCTTTACATCAAGCTGAAATCTGTCTCTCTGAAATGTCCAACTGATGTCCTTATTTTCTGCCTTCTTTCCCTAAGCAGAACAAAGCTGATCCCTCTTCCATTTGACAGTTGGAAACACTTATCTTGCCCTAAGTCTTCTCTTCTCCATGCTAGATATCTATATTCCTTTCACCTAACCTTTCTGTATAACAGGATCCAGTCTCTCTCATCATCCTGGTTATCTTTTATAGATCTAACCCCAATCAATTCATGACTTGAAAGAATTGTTTTTGAACTTCATTGAATAGTGGTCTCTCTAATTCAAATATCACTGTTACAAACAAATGCTTCTTGCATCTTCTGGATTCCTCATGTAGGCTCTCAAAAAGATATGATGCATTGTGAGTTAAAGTGGTTTTATGCTTTTTAGCCAAGGGTGGAGAAGCTCTCTAGGGTCAGTTAAAACAAGACCTGAAGCTGAAGGTGGCTCAGATCATGAGTTTCTTATTGCAAAATTCAGACTTAGACTGAAGAGGGTACAGAAAACTGTTAGACTATATAAGTGTAACCTAAATATTATGAATATGAAGTAGAAGTAATGAAGAGATTTGAGGGATTGAATCTGGTAGAAAGAGTGTCTCACGGTTTGAAATGTTGTTTAGGAGGCAGAAACAAACAAAAAACATTCATTGGAAAGACATCAGGAGATAGTAGAAGATAGAAGGGCCTGGCAGTCTATGGTCCATGGGGTCATGAAGAGTTGAACATGACTGAATGACTCAACAGCAAAACAACACAATTGTGACTTAAAATCATTAGAAAAAGCAGAGTCAGAGTATGCCTAACAATCAGCTGTACTGTATTCATTTCTACACAACAACACTCACATTTTACAATGCTTTTTGTCTTTCAGTGAGAAGCAGCTTGACATATTGGAAAGAGCCATTGGCTTAGAGTCAGCTAATTCTTGAATTTGAATCTGGCGGGCATGACCTTTCTTAGACTCTGTTTCCTCACCGCAAAAAATATGCCTGATGATATCACTAGCACCTACCTCAAAGATTATGGGAAGTATGTTATAAGCATTAAAGTGTTATATATGAAAAAAATATTGATTAATGTTTGGGATTTTACAGCAAGTTAAAAGTTGATCTATGATATTAAAGATATACTTTTGTTTTATAAATATAATTTAGAAGAATCTCACTCACACATTCTACATCCTAGCTAAATACATATGTGTTGCTCCCCAATCACCCCATTTTATCTCCTGATGCAATGCTGATAAGCAGGTAAATCCCTCTGTCTGAATGCCCTCACTCCTCACTTCTGCCTTAAAGGAATACCTAGTTTCCTTTGAAGCATAACTCAAATGCTGCCTTCTACAAGTGGCCTTTGCTGTCCACAAAGAAAAAAATTCTCCACTCAACAAATGAAGACTGTCTATTTTTCATAGTTCATTCTTATCTATGTGCGTGTTGTCCCTATCACCTCTGGGAGAATGAAAGTTTATTGAGAGGAGGGAATATTTCTTTTTTTTTTCTTTTTGTATCCCTAATGCCTGGTGCATAGTAAAGACTTGATAATTGTTTATTGAATTGAATTAAATTCTGCAATGATGACAGAAAAACATTCTTGGGTAGTTTTTCGTTTTGTTTTGTTTTTGCAAATCACATGCTTAGGGAAAACAAAACAACATTCTGGTCACTTGCAAACTTGAAAAAGTCAGGTCTTTCATCTATTTGAAATTAAAGTCTTACACTGTCCTTTGGTGATAACTTAGTTATAATTGGCCTAAAGGTAATATGGTGAACATTCTTTAATAATTTTGAAGAAAAAGGAATTTTTGATTCACTCAAAGTCCATTTCTTTACTTTTCCTTATGTAATACAATCCACAAATTTGATCTTACCTTTTGTTACATGGCCTGAGAAAGTGGGTCGGGTATCTGCTTCTGGAATAAAAATGTAAATTGACCTGAAATGGTTTTTAATGCAATTTTAAAATCATTCCTTGATAAAATGCAATTGAACAATTTTCTCGGCCTTGGCTAGTGACTTAGAGGCACTTGTCCATTCTATGCCTTCCCCTAAATGATTGGGTCTAGTTAGAGGGTTGGCTCAGGGGAGGGTATCTTGATAATGGTGAAATCACACCTTTTCATTTGGAGTCCTTAGTCACACAGTTGGGGTTTTTTTATGCATCTTAAGGAATGACTAGAAGATTTACTGGAAAAGTTGTCAAAATATTGACACAGATATTTATGTGTTATGTAAAAGAGTTGACTATTGAAGTGGAGATAATAGCCATAGTTTTACAGAAAATCTGCATCAATTTGAAGAAAATATCTGCAGCAATTTTCTAAATGGAAACTTTAATAGGGCAGAAAAAACATCTGTGGGAACACTTGTTATTTCTTTTAAAATTATTCAGGAATGTTGTTTTATTCTATCTAATAAATTCAGTTTTTTAGATTGTGCTCTGGTACAAGATGATGATATACATCAGAAATGTTACCATTTTCCCGTTTTTGTAAGCCACTATACTAGGGCTAGACAAATCGAATGAGACAGATAGTTTAGGAATTTATTATCTAAGAAAATGTTGCTTGGATATAACAGGAACAGAAAATGTTAGGGGGAGGGGCTAGATTGGATATTCCATTATCTCCCTTATCCTATGATCCAGTACAACAGGATAAACCAATTTTGAGTAAGTGCATTGAATAAAGGATACAATGAGCATATACTTCCCCAGTATGTAGGATGGTAGCTTGGCATAGTAGAGACAGCCGAAAGCAAGAAAAAGCCGATCTGGAGTGCTGCCTGTGGAACATAATGGTGATGTGACCTTGGGTAAGTGTTTTAACCTCTCAATGCTCCAATTGACTCTTTCAGAGTATACATTACAGAGAAGGTGCTGACCTGTATTGGCCTGGGAATTACCCATACCAATAAAATCACAGCATCGTTGGAGAGAAGTTTGAGGAGAGACAGAGGGAAAGAGGAAAAAGTAAAAGAAAGGAAAAGAGAAGTAAGAGGTGAGAGTGAGACAGAAGCAGATATATATATATGGAGAGAGAGAGAGAGAGAGAGAGAGAGAGAGAGAGAGAGAGAGAGAGAGAAACCTAGAGACAGAGATAGAAATTGTATGAGAGATTGAGATATTTAGCTTTATGGGTAGGTGAGAGCACCTACAGTAATTGCCTATTTACTTGAGGTAAACAAGGTGAAATCTACATCTCTGTATTTTAGACCTATGCTACTCTACCACCCTAACAATGCACATATTCTTTTAAATTTGATTGAGAATGATGATTTTGATAATGCTTAGTTTCTCCAGTTGCTACTAATTTCAAATGTGTCCTTTGTGTTTAATTTATGTTAGTATGTGTTATATATTTTTCTCTGCCAGTGATTCTTGTACATTTCTAAAATAAACCACAATATCACTCCTTTTAGAACCATATATTTTGTTTTATTTGTATGAGTGTTTCTCTGTTATTCTCTAAACAATAATAACATCCAATTCTTCCTAAAACCTTAATGGATTAGAAATAAAATTGAGCTGCTTACGAGACAAAGGACAATTTTTTTTTATAAATTGGTCCCTAGAAGATCAGAAACTAATCTTTACACAAACAAAATAATCATCCTCTTTCCTACACTTTGACTCAGATGCTCAGCCATACATTTCAGAAGTGATATGATTGTCCCTGACAACTTGGCTGGCCATCATTATTAAGCTAAAGTAATACCCAGTCGTTAAAAGCTGAAATGACTTTTTTAAAATCTTAAAAAAAAAACCTCCATGGATTTTAGTCATATTTGTTCTACAATTCCCTATACTTGTGTTTGAAATAATAATGCGATCTTAAGAAAAATAATATATATGTGTATATGTTATGCTTCTTGTATGGAAAATGCAAATGAATGCTGTTTCCTAATATTTCTCATAGTTGTCTTTCCTCTACTTAACCTTTGACTCTCAAGGTACTATCTCTCACTCTTCTCCCAGATCTACCCTGACCACCAAAATATTGTTTCTGGGTATCTACTGTAGAAGAGCTGCATGAAGCAAAATTCCAGGTGTAGTTAAAAGAGATTTTAAAAAATCAGTATAAAACTTAGTTTAAATTTTTATGCCTTCAAAATGATACTATGCCTTTCACCAAATATGTAACCAAATATATCTCACATAATAAGATGAGAAATGATGAAAACTGTGACACATTTTGCAATCAAATAATAAAGCTACTTATTAACCATGATAATGGGGAATAGGAATGATAGGGATTGTTGAAATTCAGAGCCATTTTGCAAAGAGCTCATTCAGAAACTTGCATTTAGCTGTAATGATACCACATATTAGATTTGCTAGGGCATTGGATACATTCAGAAGAAAAGGAAAAGTATTAAAATTTTTAAAAAAAACTTTTATAGGTTTGGGCTCAGACTTTCTAACTAAGACTGGAAGTTCCTTGAAGGCAAGCATGGTGCTATCTCTGGTTCCGCATAAGTTCTGTAGTCAAGTCAACCGATCTTTGTCAAGCATCAGCTATGTGCAAAGCACCATGCTAAGCTCTGAGGATACAAAGACAAATAACAGTCCTGGCTTTGCAGGCTACACTTACCAACCATTATGTGTCCCAGGCAGGTTTTGAATCCATGTTCCCCTTAAATCAATGCTTTGAGAGGCCATGCTGTCAAATATTAAGTATGGATCATAATCTATCATATGTTTTAATTATGACTTAATAGGTATAGTTTTATAGGGGCCTGCTTTCTGGTTATTTTATATATAATAAATTAAATGCTGGTGTTTTACTTTTGTCATTTGAAAAAAATGCCCAATATATTTTATTTTATTTATTTATTTATATTTTTTTTGGTTAGGCAGTGAGGTTAAGTGACTTGCCTAGGGTCACACAGCTAGTAAGTGTTATGTGTCTGAGGTGAGATTTGAACTCAGGTCGTCCTGAATCCAGGGCTGGTGCTCTATCCCCAGTGTGCCACTTAGCTGCCCCCCAATATATATTTAATATCAAAGCCTTTTACATATAGAAGAATATCTCAAGATTGCATCTTTTATTTTTAAGGGTCTGGATTAATATAATTCACTTCATATTTGCTTTCTACCTGAAGACTTCTAATACTTATCCCCTCAAAATGGGACATCCTATTCTGCTTCTTGTTGACTCTGTTAGAAAGTTTCTCTTTCCATTGAGCCTAGATCTGTTTTTCCACAATTTTCATTCCTTAGACCTACTTCTGCTCTCAGAGACTAAAATAAAACAGATACTTATGTTAGCACATGTGAAAATGTGAATTACTCTTACCTGCCTTAAAGTGCCTTTATGAGGAAAAAAATCAGGAGGTGTGAGCATTACTTCCAATTTGAATGTATGCGAATTCCAGTTCACATATGATGGCTATTCATAGCTAGCAGCATTTTTTAAAAAGATGTCAGATTGGTTGTAGAAAAGTATTCATTTACCTATTTGCCTATAGTAGTGAAAATACAATTAAATATGGGATTTTTAGATGACATCTTCAAAAGTTTCTTTCTAGTGAATATACAAATATACAAAGGCACACAGTTCACTCAGAGAGAGGATATTTGGTGTAGCTAGGATTTAAGCATACAAAGTTATCATTTCCTTATAGAGAGGAAGAAACTGAAGTTATGGTCCACATTTCCTTCGGTTGTAAAGCCAGAATAAGAATGCCCGAAGAAAAGATTTATGTGGCTCTATGTAGATTAGTTATATGGTAATAGACACATTAGCAATAACATGTATGTATGTTTATATGTATGTATGGATGCATGCATGTTCATATATATGTCTGTGTACACACATAATTGGAGCAACAATTTACAAGTTTCTATGTCACAATAGTGAAATGATAATGGACTAACTTCCCTGGTACAGCTTTTCATTCTGCTAACCCAAAATTGATGAGATAATAACATTAGAATCCTTTTTTGGTCGTCAAAATGAAGATGTTTCCTAAATCTCCATGTCTGGATGATAGAGAGAGAGATTTGTTGGGATGATACAATATGACTCGTGCTATTTATGAAAAAAAATTTCTTCTCAGAACCTACACAGCCTCCTCACTTCCTTATTTATTTAGGTCAAGGGCATGACCAGTTTTTCTCTTAGCCAAATTTCCAACCTTGTAGCCATTTCAGATTTTCATTCTCAATTGTTCTTCCTTCCAGCACTACCCACTCTTTCCTTGCCTAACCATAGTTAGTGGACAAGTCTTGTTGACTCCTTTATATCTCCAGTATCCATCTCCTGCTCTCTACTCCATGGCTACTGCAATAACTCAAGCCCATCTTGCCACTCCACTCAATATCTCAATGTTGTTGTAACTGGTCTCTTGACATTCAGTCTACCCCTCTATAATTCTTTTTCCACGCAGCTGTCAAATGGACATCATCCATAAAGCACAGGTATTACCATATCACTCTTTTGCTTAAGATGCTTCCATGGCTCCCTAGTGTTTATGAAATACAAAGTTCTATATTTGTAAATTAAAGTCCTTCATATTCTGGCCCCAGCTAATCATACAATGCTTTCTCTCATGCACTCAATCAACTCATATTTATTAAATACATTTCCTCTGTGTGCCCTCTCTTGTCCCTCAGTTTTCAGTTTCATTTTGTGTGTTTTCTTCCCCTATTAGATTGTAAGCTCCCCAAGGGCAAGTACCATCATTCTCTCTCTCTCTTTTTTTTAATATGTATCCATTTAAATGAATTGACATGGAAAATAGTTCTCTATTTAAAAATACCAATAACACAATCATTTCAAGATTGATTGATATAAAACTATAAATAAATGTAACTAATTTATATATAATACATATATATACTTAATATAGATATTTATATTTAAAAACATATATATATACAAACAAATTCTAGTTAATATTAGAAAACACATCCTCTTTCAAGGAATCCATTTAAACTCTTTCAGATTCTTTCTACCCTTAAAACCATTTTCACATCCCCTAAATGAGTGTGTCTTTCAAATCAAAAAGGGAGTCATATCAGAACATTTGATTAATTGCTTGATGGACACATGGATATCATTTCATGGATGAATCAACTTATAAAGCTCAACTAAAAACATACTAAGCAATTTTTTCACCCCATCATAACTTTCATCAGTGATATTAAATTGTCTTTGGAACTCAACAAAACTAAAACTCTTCATGTATGCCAAAGAAATAGACAAAAAGGCCTTGAATTTGAAGGTCAAATTGAATTAGTCAGTCAATAAACATTTATTAAGGACCTACTATGTGCCAGGTATTGTGCTAAGTACTGCAGATACAAAAAGAGGCAAAAGACAGTCTTTGCTTTCAATGATCTCACAATCTAATGGGAGAGACAACAAGTAGAAAAAGTATTTACAATCAAGCTAGATAGAGGATAAATAGGGTAAATTTGAATTCAGGAAAATGATTCTTCCTGACTTCAGGCCTGGCATTCTATCCACTGTACCACTTAGCTGTCCCAAAAGATTATAACACATAAAAACAACCATAAATAACCAAAGAGGTATCAAATAAATTTCTGAGTTGGTTACAGAAATGAAAGTTTTATGAATTCTATTCAAGACCAAATTATTGCCAACAAAAACCACCAAAAGGTTTTCTTTAAGGAGAACTTAGACTTAATGATTGATAGAAACTGTACAAATGATAAAACAAAAAACAAAACAAAACTGTGCAGTTGGTGAGAAACATTCACCAGAATCATTTACCATTCACCATTTTTCATAAACTTATAGGCAAAACCACATGCTACAAGTATCATCCCCCCAAAAGCCTTGAGAATTTGTCAGCACAAATAAGACTTGCTCAAAATAGCCAGACATATTATTGATTCATAAATATTTAAGAATACATTTTCAATAAATGTTTCAATAAATATTTTTGTAGACATGGGTCCTTTGCCTTTTTCTTCAATCTTTTTGGGGTGCAGACCAGATATAGTGTACTACCTTTTCTTAAAAGAGGAAACACCTTAAATCCAATTAAACCAAGCTTCCACATGGTGAGTTCTTTTTTTTGTATAGATAAAATTAATTCTCAAATTTAAAGACAAAAATAATATGGAGGTGACAGGGACTGAAAATAAAAGAGCAACATCCTGATCTGGATTAAACAATTGGAGTTGTTTGGAATTTTTCCATCGGTAATATTAGAAGTAGTTTCAAAGACATTTTATCCTGCTGAACGTTTGCCATCCATTATTTCCAGGACATTTGTCAATTAGTTTCATCTCTTAGAGCAAAAGAAGAATTAAACAATCTAAAAAAATGAACACATTCACAACAATGAACTATATAGGGAGAAATGTAATTCATGGAGTCCTCCACATTCCTAAAAATTGCCTGTTCTCTTTGATGTTACTTTTTCTATACTATTTTGCAAGTTTAAAAGGGGTTGGCATAATTGACTACCAAGAAAATAAACCAATCCAAAACAAATACTGATTTTTGTCCTGCAGATGCTTTTGCCCATGAGGAAAAGACTCCAGCTGGTGCTTCAACTTAAATTGGTGAGCACAATTGGACTGCCATGCTACTACCTGAACATGAATACCTCTAATCTGGTTCATAGCCCTGGTTTATGTCTTTATGCCAATGGTTTCACTGATAGGGATTCACCTATAGGATTGCTAAACAATTGTCTGTTTCCAACAAACATGGCCATTTCTTGTTTAACTACCAGCAATCCATAGGTAGGCCTTATAATGTCACACTGTGCTATACTTTAGTCTTGCTTTTGGCCTTCTTTTGTTCACTTGCCCATTCATTCAGGATTTATTGAGCATCTTATATGTGTTCAGAGTTGAACTTCATTGCTCACAGAAGCACAGGAGAATTAGTGCTTACAATCTAGTTGAGAAGACAAAGCACAAATACACAAACTACCTAGAGAGTAATTACAAAGTGAAACGAACAAGTGGAAAATAATACACAGCCCAAGCTGCATGCATCACGACTAAAGAGTGAATGCTGCCTGGTGTCTGTAACAAGGGAGAACAATTAGCAAATTAATTAACTGGGGTCCTGTTCACATTCTCTTGTCATCTAATTTTTTGTTTGTTTTTAACTAAGATTGGTTGCTCTCATTAAATTCAATAATACCCGAGGAAAATGATAGTGTTGGAATTGACACAAATATACATGTCCACAGCCATAACCCATCAGGACCTACACTTAAGCAATGTTTTATCTATATTCCTGCATCCCAGATGTGAAATCCTACTTAAACTTAAAGATGTCTCCCCCCCCCCAAAAAAAAGAAGTACAAGCAGAATTTTGGCTGTGACTTTTTTAATTGTTCTTCTCTGCTACAGATATTAGCCATTGTTTTATCTACATCCATAATATAGACAAGAACTGAGAGACCCATTATGAGTTGTTCCAAGCTACTTTTAGAAGGGTCCTTAAGGGAGTGGGCCTGGGTTTTGAAGGAAGTAATGTTTACATAAGGTATTAAAATGGACTTTGAGCTACAAAGAAGGTGGGAAAGGCTCTTTATAGAAATATCTTGATCAATGATAGAGTTGAAAATTAGTGAATTATATATGGACAATGAAAAGTGGATTTGATTTGATTTTCTTCAGGGGTTAAAAAATTGCCATCAGCTGCTCTCCTTGGTTTCTTTTCCATTATTGTTTTCATCAGGTCCCTTGTGCCAGGTACTCTCTGGCACTCCCCCTTTTTAGCTTCCTTTTGTGTATTTTCTTCCCCTTTAGATTGTGAACTCCCTGAGGACAGAGATCATCTTTTTTTTAAATTTGTATCCCCAAAATTTAGCACAGTGCCTAGAACATAGTGGGTTGACTGACCAGAAGAGCAAGAGCAGCCAAGGAATGTCCTCCCCAGATTCTTTACTTTGGGAGACACAGTCCTAGCAGCAGGAATATGTTTGATGCGTATATTTTGACTTTCCTCTCTTTCTTTCCTTTTCTGCCTTTTGGTGTTTTTCTCTTCATTCAAAGTTAATCTCATGTGTCATCTCCTCCAGGAAGCCTTCTCTGGTTTCTTCCCTACCCCAACCCAATACCCAAGGTATCCTTTCTTTCTGAAAATTTCTCAGATCACTGACCTTTCCAATGCTTTTAAAAATATTTTCTACTTTACATTATAATTATTTATGTATAGGTTTCATTTCCTGACTAGAGTGTAACCTCATTGAAGGTAGGGACTGTAAGCATGAAACCTCAGGAGAGGAGATTTGAGGGGAAGTAAGAGTTAGCAGGAAACCTCTTCAATCCTTTCTCGAACCCCAGATGAAACTGTTCTCTCCTCATATTTCCCACCCCACTTTGAACTTTTTCTTTGTATAACTAGGTCTCTATTAGTGCAAATAATGAATCACAAGAAGTGGTTGCATGTGTTTGAACTTGCACTATTCAAAGTTATAATTATGTGACATATAGTGACTGGTTTCAGACCACTGGAAATATGCAGTGAGAACTTGAACAACATGGCCAGTTCACGGGATGCATTCCTAATCAGAACCATCACATTCGACCTTGTATCATAATTATCTGGGCACCCATCTGATCCCCCTATTTAATTGAAAACTCCTTTGGAAAGCAGAGACTATGTTTTATTTTATCTCCGAATCCCCTGCACAGTGCCCTGTGTATAACAGGCCTTTGGTGAATTGAATTGAATTGAAAAGAGGTGCTATAAAATTGGCAGCCAATAATACTACATGAATAAGCAGGAATATTTTATCTCACGCAAGGAAAGACACTTAATTTTAGGGAATGGGGCAGAAAGAAGGGGTAGGAAGAGAAGATTGAGAGAGAGTAGATAGAAATCATAGTTAACTGAAAAAGTAAAGGCAGCAACCCCTCAAAAGAAGAGGATACACAATGGGCCCCCAAAGGAGGAAAGGGATTGATCCTTGAGGTGCACTCCTGCCTAGAACCCTGATTATCCCCAGATTTCAGAACTTCTTCAGTTCTACATTATCAGAGACCTGTGCTGACCAGCACAACAGGGTCAAACAAATAGACAAAAAGCTAGGTGCTTTTATAAAGAAAGACTAAAATCACTCATATAGTTCCACCTACATATCACAAGTAGGGAGACTTTTTTGTAAGGCTACATGGGAGATGGACTTTTTTCTAGTACAGACAATTCCAGATATAGGAAGTTCTGGAGAAGGGACAGGGAAGGGCAACAAGGTGGAGAATAAAGTAAATAATAATAAAGAAAAATAAGTTATAATAAAGAAGAACAAATAACTGTCCCACCAGAGCGGGGAAAGTTTAGCACATGTATGGTTCAGGATCCCCAAACCAGAAGCTTTTTGGTATCACATTATTTTCAATGAGACGGAACACTTTCAAATGACAATCTTTTGAGTCTGTAAAGTAAAATTGTGAGTACTATCTAATGGTCAATGAAGGGATAATAGATAGCAGATGAGTCATTACTTGTGGAAAGAAAACTGAGCTGAATCAAGAGACCAGGGTCATCATCC
>NW_020954588.1:13236793-13298900 GCF_900497805.2 Vombatus ursinus | reverse complement strand
CTCCATCAAAGGCTGGATTCTCTTTAAGTTAGACTTTCAAACCATTGTTTCACCTTTCTTGGTAAAACATCATTGCAGGACAAAGGATATTTTATTGAGGATATGTGAGTTTCTACCTATGTCTTGGGCTATCCTCTAAAATGTGACTATATATGGCCATTGAAGTTATAAGTCCATTTTCATGGTCCCCATCTCCATTAGGAAATATCAGTTGACATTTTTCATCCATTCAAAAAATAGTGGGAGATAGTAAGAGGAGCGTGAGATATTGTCGAGCTCTCAAGGACTGAGTCGAAAATACACAAAAGCACAAAGAAATCAAGAGATGAAGTGGCTGCACCCATTATGCATTAAGAACAAGAACTACACAGTATATGTAAATAATTACCTGTCAAGGCTCATTTTGGAAATGTGCAGGAAACCTAAGTTTAAGTAAAATGTCTAAAGCAATTCCAATGGGATGGGAGTGTATCCCTTTGCTGGAGTCCTCTTCTGAAATCTCATCATGTGGGGACGTGACCCTGGCTCTTTGAAGGCTATTCTAGCAGAGGGAAGCTACTAGAGGGTAGCTGCTACTAAGTTAGAAAGGAAGGCAATTAGTCTGCTGAACACAATAAAAATTGGAGTATCGTTGGTTTTTGAGACTTATTTGTAATATTTAGCAATAGTGAAAATGATGAGATTGTTATTCTCCTATTAATTATTATTATTGTCATTTGAGCTTTCTAGAAAGAGAACAGATGAGTGCATCCCCCAGCTCATTTGATCCTACAGCTTCACAAGAAGCAGTCACAGGCGGTAAGTATTAGAATCCACGTTGTGGAGCAATGTATGTTTTTTTTTGAAATGAGAGATCCAAAATGACTTGGTTTCGAGCCCCTCCCCCCTATTCCCACCTCACAGTAGCCTTTGCGTATGATTACACAGTTGACCTGAAAGACTTCTGGGTTGTGAGCCAGCAAGGTCAGTGTCCACGCCACCCCTCCACCTTCCTCTCTACATACCTCAGACATGGCTTTGTATGAGCCCTGCTGGACACTGCACCTTTCTGTAATTATAAATGTCTGTTTTCAGTCACTTCAAAGGTTTCCCAGCAATGGGAGTCCTTCTTCAAAGACTTTACACTGTGAAGGAACTTCTGTCATTGACAGGAGGTCCTCCTTTGAAGTTTCTCATGCCATTTATTGATTTCCCCTTTTTAAAGCTGTTCAGATTAGAAAACACTTCACCCTGTTAGAAGATGTTCACATTTTCATGTTGTTGAGGGGTTAATCCTTTGAAGATATTTACATTTTATGGCAATGCCCTTATAGGAAGAAATATGACATTGGCTACACCACATGCTTTCAGTTGCTTTCCTTCTCACTGTTGGAGGCTTCAAGACCAAGAGTCTTCCAATTTAGCAAGTTGTTGGTTTCTATATCAGGCTTTTGTTCTTTGAGGGAAGGGAGGGAGGGAGGGAGTTAAGTAAAAATGAACTCAACAAATATGTGAAAATGAAAGGATCTGTGTAATTTGGGAATAGTTTTTATCCCAGCCACATCATTTGTTTTCCAAGTTTCCAGATACTTTTAATGTAGTTAAGGAATATCTAAAAAGCTCCTTTGATCTCAGGTCTCATTTGAAGTTTTTCATCTTCTAGGTAGCCATTATATTTTAATAGGTTTTTTCTTTTAAAATGTATGTTTCATATAGATTTATGCTATTCATGTAAACATCTGCTAAAACAATTGCTAATTTAGAATATTTATTTTGGTGAAGAGAGGCAGTGTTAGTAGCTATACCAAGCAAAATTTGGTTCCAGTAAGATCTGTATTTAAATCTGCTTTCTGAGTCAGACTAGCTGTGACCCTGGACAAGTTACTCTTTGTACCTCTAGGCAACTCTCAAAGATTACACATTGTAGAATTGATAATGATCCTTACACTGATGAAAATATAGGCCCACCAAACAATTGACTCAAAAAATTGTTAATCATGGCCAATTAAGTCATTATTAAATCTAGGGAGTTCTTTATATCTTATCATCAGGGCTGGCCTCGTGGGCAGCTGAATCACACTAACTACCTGTTGTGATGTTAGAGGAACCAAAAATATGGGCAAAAATATACACAGACTCAGATCCTAATTATAATTTGTAATGAGACCAGTTAAGCTTTCATCTCTTTAGTATAAGGTTTTGAACCCAGCATCTAATGTGAATGAATAATCTAAGTACTGATTTTGATTGGGTAAAAGCAGAGGTATACTGGGGCTAGCTCAATCAGCTCATGAGAGCCAATTGTTAAATTTTCAATATAAACATTTGCACCTTGGAAATAAGCAAATGTTACAAGGTGGGGCATGGTTTATTGTTTTATTGATTATTGAGACTTAAAGTGATGGAGAAAATGTTTATAGTGCAGATTAAACTTAAAGGTGTGTTTTGCATTTTTTTTTTAATTTTAGAGAGCTGATTGTTAAGTATTTACCAGCATTCCCTTGAGTAAGGTTGATAAGGCTTCAGTTCTGAGTGGACAAAGGCAGAGGGACAAAAAGACTAAAGGTTCGTTATTGGGTGGGAGATGGCGAATTGGATGGGAGGTGAGGAGGATGGAAGGCTACTAGAGCCAATGAAGTCACAACCTTTTTTGGACTCCATTTTCTGCTCAGCAAAATGAGGAGATTCAACCAGGCAATCTCTAAAGCCCCTGCGAGTTCTAAATCCAATGATCCTATGGCGAACTTCACAAACTTATGGATTTTTTTCTTAGAAAAAATAACAATAAATGTAAACAAAATCAATTACAATCATGTAATAAAATATAATCTTGTGATGTTCACTGTTTACTTTTCATGAAAGATGCTGATTTTTTCATATGTAGTAAAAAAAACTGTTTTGATGTAAATTGACCTAATAAATTTTCAGTTCAATTCAACAAGCATTTATTAAGCATCTACTATGTGTCTGAGACCGTACAATGGGGATACAGAAAAAAAAAATTAAACATTTCCTACCCCAAAAGGTTAAATTCTACTGGGAGGATAATGTAGCCACATTTCTAAGTCAAAGTCAACTGAAACAACTATGAGGGGGGGAGAGCTAGCTTTGTATATTATCTTAAGGTTTTCAAAGGACTTAACAAATACTATCTCATTTGATTGTCACAAGAGTCTTGGGAGGTAGGTTGTAATATTATTCGCATTTTACAAATAAAAAAACTGAAATAGACAGAGGTTAAGTGACTTGCCTAGGGTCACATAACTAGTAAGTGTCTAAGGCAGGATTTGAACTCAGGTTTGTCTGACTTCAGTGCTCCTTCCAATATGTCACCTAGATCCCAAAAGAAAACATCTATTTAAAAGATTCCATGATTTAGTTAAGATTCTTCTTACCATCATTCTGTGTAAACATTTCCAATAAACATGTTTACATGGTGTTTTTCACAAATATACATTTGTGAATGTTTACTGGTGCTTTTCACAAATATACATTTCTTGATTTCATTTGATTGCTATGATTTAAAAAAAACATGCAAACCTCTTTTTCTCAAGAGATAGAATGTGTTCTCTCTTCATTAAAACTGTATCTGCCAGAAATTTTGGTAATTTTTAGGGACTTTAATTTGGAATATATTCAGTATACTAGCAATCATACTCTTCTAATCTAGATGAGCTTATCATTAACCTTTTCCCCTTGGCATCTTCTTGTAGGGGATCCTTAGTGAGCGAGAAGATATTTCTGGGTCTTATCCTGATCATAACCCAAAGATCGATGCTCTTAAATCTATATCAGAGTTCAAGGTGAAGATCAAAGTGCCAACAAAACAAATACAACAACTTTGCACCCGAGGATGAAGAAAATCCTAGGGGCTGGTTACTTGTCATCTGACTGCTTAAAAAGAAAGAGGAGTGGGGTGGGGAAGCAGGATACAGACAGAGACACAGAGACAGACACAGAGACAGAGACACAGATGCAGACACAGAGAGAAACAGAGACAGAGAGAACTTATATAAGAGTTAGACTGGATGATCTCTCAGTTTTTTGCCTTAAATTTTGTTTCAAAAAGAAGTGAATTTTAGTAAAAATTTGAAACTTCTAGGGAGTTCAGACACACACAAGAATACACACAAATATATAATACACACATATAAATATATATTCATAAAATACATGTATATACATGTGTATATTTGTGTCATATGTTTGAACTCCCTGGAAATTTTAATTTCATACTAAAATAACTCACTCACAGTGAGCCCAACCTTATAGAAGATAAACATTTTGAACATTATGCAATAAATTCCAACATACTGATATCTTTTTTGAGATGTGTGTATGAAAAAAAGTTAGTCCTATCATCATAACAGATTTAACATAAGATTGTTGATGCAAATTATGGTATATTTTGACTTGAAAAAATTCCTAAAGGTACACATATTTTTTCACTAACTCTTTGGATCTGAAGATTGTTTCTAAAATTACTCTGGCTTTGGTGTGGGAGAAATTTGCATTTGGACTTAGCTCTACACCTGAGTGTTTGCTTTTGAATGTTGGTTTAGCTAGCTTGAGTCTAGCTGATTATTTTGAAGACTAAGCACTGCTCTTTCTGTAACCCATTCTAGATTGTTCTTTGCTAAAAAAAAATCATGCTGTATTGGGTTCATATTAAGGAGTGCTTAAAGAGAGTCATTAACATTTGTTCTTTGGACCCCAAAGAAATCAAAGAAGGAATAAAATGTTATATTTGTACAGCAAAATGTTTATAGTAGCTCTTTTTGTGGTATCCAAAAAAACTGGAAATTAAGGATGTCATTCTATTGGGAAATAAATAAAGAAATCTGAATTATGAGTATAAAAAATATTATCATACTATAAGAAATAACGGAACATGACAAAATAGGAAAATGATAAATGTTGGAGAAGATGTGGGAAAATTGGAACACTAATGCATTGTTGGTAGAGTTGTGAAATGATCCAACCATTTTGGAGAGCAATTTGGAACTAAGCCCAAAGGGCTATAAAAAATGTGCATACCCTTTGACCCAGCAATAGCACTTCTAGGGTTATATCCCAAAGAGATCACAAAAATTGGAAAAGGACCTACATGAACAAAATATTCATAGCAGCTCTTTTTTGTAGCGGCAAAGAATTGGAAATTGAGAGGATGCCCATCAGTTGAGGAATGGCTGAGCAAGCTGTGGTATATGAATGTGATGGAATACTGTTGTGCCATAAGAAATGATGAACAGGCCGACTTCAGAAAAACCTGGAAAGACTTGTATGGTCTGATGCTGAGTGAACTGAACAGAACCAAGAGAACATTGTACACAATAACAGCCACGTTGTGTGATGACTAATATTGATAAACTTAACCCTCCCTGGCAATACAAGGATCTAAGACATCTCCAGAGGCCTTGTGATGGAAAATGCTATCCACACCCAAAGAAAGAACTATGAAAGTCAAATTGCTAATTTTTTTCTCTCCTGTTGAGTTTTGTTTCCTCTATCTAATGGTTCCTCCTATTGGTTTTAATTTCTACTTACAACATCACTAATGTGAAAATATGTTTAATATGAATGTAAATGTATAGCCTATATCAGATTATGCACCATCTTGGGGAGGGTAGTGGGGAGGAAGGGGGAGAAAAATTTTAAACTCAAAAGCATATGGAAGTGATTATTGATAAATCAAAATAAATTAATTTAAAAAATAATGCAATGGACAATTTCAGAGGAAACTAGGAGGATCTTTATGAACTGATATAGTATAAAGTGAGCAGAACTAGGAAAACAATTTCTATAAAGACAACAACATTCCAAAGAAAAGTAACTTCACAAAAATAGCTCTCTAATCATCACAAAGATAAATGAGTCCAAAAGAATGAAGATGAGACATTCCACTCACCTCCTGACAGAGAAGTTATGAACTTAGAATTCAAAAGATGACACGCATTGTGGGGTGTGGCTAATGAGTGTATTTGTTCAGTAAGACTATACAGATGAAATTCGATGTATTTTTTTGGCAAGGTGTGGGGGTGGGATTTCTTTAATTTTCTTAATGGGTGGTAGTGGGAGAGACAGAGTAATTAAATACTACTTTTTTAAAAAGGGGAAAATTAGCTCCTTTGAGTCACTAAAATTTTCTCAAGACGTTGAATCTTAGTGTTTTAGATAAATGTCTGCCCCATACTATTATTGTTCTTGATAAATAATTCTCTACAATTCTATGGGAAGATTTGGTTCCATGAAAACTTTACATACTAACCTTCCTTTCTAAGTAAAGAAGTGTTACTCTGTCATTACTATACTTTCATACCCTCCTCCCCTAGTGTATTTACTACTTAGATTTATTAAAATATAACTAGATCAGGGGTTTTTAAACATTAGTGTGTGTGTGTGTGTGTGTGTGTGTGTGTGTGTGTGTGTGTGTGATGGGTTCATTTGGTAATTTACTAAAGCCTATGGACCCATTCTCAAAATATTGATTTTAAATACACAAAATAAAATTCTTAAGATCAAAGGAAGTCAATTAAATAATTGAAACGCAGCTCTCTCCACATCTATATCAATCTATATTGACATCATCTATATCTTTATCTACATCTACCTCTGAAATCTATACCTGTATCTCTAATATAAATACATAAGACATATATGTATATATACATGCTTATGAACTTGTATATGTGCATACCTACATGTATACCTAGATACCTACATACATATTTATGGATACCAGATGAAAAACCTGAAGCCTAAGATATGAAGGTCCTTGAACCTGAAGTACAAACACAAACAAATGTGTAAAGGGAAATGCCTCAAGGAGGTGAGTACTCAGAGAAACACTAACAAAATCACCAGAGATATTGGGTGAAAAAGGACACGAGGTGATATGTAATTCAAACCACTTGTTTTATAAATGGGGAAAATGAAACCAAAGGAAGTATAGCAACTTATCCATTATTATGCAGATGGTAAGTATCAATCAGAACCAGGATTTGAATCCATTGAAATCCAAAGGTATTTGCACTATTTGAAATAGAATTCATTTCTGTAGTAAAAATACGAGAAGAAAACATGAAAGGTAATACTATGGGGAAAAAATATTGAGAGAACAAAAATAACAACCAACCCATATAGATTGTGTGTGTATACAAACACACACACACACACACACACACATTCCACAAAGGATTTATGAGGATATAATTCTCAGAATTCTCATGAATTCTTTCCATTTAAAATTTCTTTGCTTTCCAAATGGCATGATATGCATGGTATTCTTAAAAATCCAACAAGGGAATAGACAAGGTCTTACAAATGGTATTCTACAGTTGTCCATATCTTTATAGTCACATAAGTGATTATAACTATATTTATTGTTCATTTACTTTAAAAAATTATTCAGTAGAGCAAAATGCCACTTGAAAGGCTATCCTCCAACAAGGTGTCTCCTGAGTATATAATCAGGTTCCTTGATTAGCAACATTTTGAGTGTTGAGCATGTGAATACAAATTCACATGACACACTAATTCTGTCTTCAGCCATGCTTCACACTCCACCCCAGACGTCTTCTTGCCATATGTCATGGCCCTGGGAATATATACCTCTGATCCTGCATGCCCTTCCCTTCTTTTCACCTCTTCTTCTGGGAGCTATAATTAAATAAATATTGCAATTGCAACAGGAAATGTTTAGTCTATCAACTCCTTTCTATCTTCATTCACCATTCCTGAAATTTCTCTAACCAATTTCTCTAAGCCATTAGTTAAATTCCTATTAGAATGTAAGCTTATTGAGGGTCAAGACTGCCTTGAACTTAGCATAGTTCTTTGCGCATAATGTGTAACAAATGCTTTTTCACTTGAATAAAAACACAGATTTTCAGTTGCACTTTGCTTTATTTTGATACTTAACCGCAAATCTTTTGGATTCCCCATTACTTCCATTTTCCCACAAGAATTTACCCTTGTGGAATTTCCTTTGCACTGAAATGTATGAATCTTTCTTAAAATCAAGTAAGAATGAGCCTTGGCCCATCAGTTGGGGAATGACTGAACAAGTTGTGGTATAATGAATGTAACGGAACACTACTGTGCTATTAGAAACAATGAGCAGGCAGACTTCAGAAAAACCTGGAAAGACTTGAATGAACTGATGCTGAGTGAAGTGAGCAGAACCAGGGGAATATTGTACACAATATTCTATAATATGTGATGACTAACTTTGATAGATGTAGCTCTTCTTAGCAATGCAAGGATCCAAGACAACTCCAAAGGACTCATGATGGAAAATGGTGTCCACATCCAGAAAAAGAACTGTGGAGTCTGAATGCAGATTGAAGTATATTATTTGCTCTCTCTATTTTTTTCTTTTTTTTCTTTTTATTTCTTATGGTTTTACCCATCGGTCCAAATTCTTCTTTACGATATGACTAATGTGAATATAGGTTCAATATGAATGTACATGTGGAGCCTGTATCAAAGTGCATGCTGTTTTGGGGTGGAGGGAGGGGAGAGATAGGGAGAAAATTTGGAACTCAAAATCTTATGGAAGTGAATGTTGAAAACTAAAAATAAATAAATTTTTTTTTAAAAAAAAGAAGAAGAATGAGCCTTGGATCTCATCAACACACTTTGGTAATTGAATTCAGTAGTCATTTTACGTACATCATTATAGAATGGATTCCTGTATAAAATATAGATGAAAAGATCAGATGATCACAGATAAACTAAGTTAGAACTTCAGTGTTCCCAACTCCTAGAGCTACCCAGCAAGAAGGCATCATTTTCCTTGCACTAATAAATGGAATTCAGTTGAGAACATATTACTTTTTATTTCCATATTTCAACATTTTCGCTTCACTATCATTAACTCTGCGAGGACTAGGCTATAGAAAGCCATAGTATAAGAGGCTGTAAAGGGAATAAGGGTTACAGTTCTTCTCTGGCTGTGACCTTTTGTGTTTTATAAGTCCAAATGGACTGAACAACACTGAATAATTAATTCATGCTGTGTTTTAAGCCCCGATGCTTGCATGCTTTACACCCTAATTATTATGAATTCCTTCCTTGGGCAAATCCTTGATTCCCCAAACTAAATCAGGTTAATATAGACTCATGTGCTCCAATTATAGTGATATCTTTCTCTTAACCTTGGCAGAAGGAGCATTATGGTAGGTCAAAAAGTATCTTTGAGTTTCATTGAGAAATTAACCCATTAGGGAATTGTGCTCAGTGTTGTAGTGTTAATTAGTTTCAACGTGAACATATTTTGCTGCTTAGTTAACATTCAGATGCTCTCTGCATTTAAATAAAAATATATGCCCTGCTATGCTAAAACCAGTCAAATGTGATTTTTATTTAATGAACTTTTTTTCCTAGTGAATCAAGTAATTAGCACATTGCACATTTTGACTAATTAAGAAAAAATAACTGTTACCACACCCCAGTGAATCATACTGGTAGTGTTTCCCCAGTTATAAAGGTAGAGAAACCAGGGATGAATACATAAAGTAAGAGCATTTCACCAACCACAGAAAAAGACAGTGGGAAAAGAGTAAAATAGATTTAGAACCCCCATCTTAGATGACAGATGCTTCAAAATGTGCTCTCACAAAACTATGAGATAAGTGAAAAGGAAAAAAGGCAGATGGTCAATATTAAGATATTCAAAGGGAAAAGGATATCATAGAATCATAGAGTAGAATGTACCTCAGTGGCCACCTAACCAAATCTATAAATTAAACACGCATCCCCCGAACAACATAACCAGCAATGGTGAAACAGCCTTAACTTGCATACCTCCAATAATAGGAAACTTCTCACCCTGCAGTTCAGTGAAAATGCATGTCTTTCTCAGTTCCCCAAATTCAATAACTGTCACTAAAATTGATGATTTTAAGTATCTGATGTGGTATTTTTGGTATGTTCTATACCAACAGAAGACAAAATATTTTTAAATAAGGATAGGACCTATGGTTTCATTGGTGCATGGAACCCTGGAAGGAGGAAATTCTCTCTACCAATGCAAGCCCACTTTTAGTTTGTAAGAGTATAAAGAGGGGGTCAAGCCAAGATGGCAGAGTAGAGGAAGCACTCAACTGAGCTCTCTTAACATTTCTCTCCAAACAACTTTAAAATAACTCCTCAAATCTAATTTTGGAGTGGCAGTGCCAATGAAAAAATAGAGTGAGACATTTTCCCAACCCAAAACAACTTAAGAAGTCAGAAAGATCTGTGACATGGGGGTGGAGGTTAGTCCAAAGTCTACATGGATTCAATAACAATAATAGCGGGACTGAGTGGTGGTGAGCTTCTGGAGCTCTTAGGCCAGAGATGGTAAGGGGACTTGGCACCTCATCAGAAACAGATTACAGGACATCTCTGTGCTAGCACCCGACACAGAAGGAGATGTTGTTTGGGAACTCCATTGCTTATACCAGCTTCTGGGTTATAGTTCAAGGGGAAAGAGGAGCACTTTAAGTCAAGAGAAAGTGGGAACCCTGAGGGACAGTATCACTTGCAGTAACAAGAGATGAAAGATCCAGAGGACCAGTACTTATTACCATCTCAAAGGATCAGGGTCCCTTGCTGGGTAAGGGACAGAGTACAGATGAGGAGAGCTGTGACCATATCTCTCCCCAAATCATATCATCTTGTAAACACCAAAAACCTCCAACCCCCCAGTGCTGAAAACAGCACTGCAAAAAAGCCTGAAGTTTGATACAGTACCCTTCCTCTGCCTACACCTGCAACAAAGCCCAACATTAACATAAAGTTTAAAATCAAGAAATAGAGTGGAAAAATAAGCAAACAATAACAAAAAAGAACTTAAACATAAAAATCTACTATGGTGATAGGGAAGATCAAGATACAAACTCAGAAGAGGACAATGAAGTCAAAACAGCTACAAGCCAAGCCACAAAGAAAAAAAAGAGTATTGGGCACAAGTCCAACAAGAATTACTGAAGAGCTAAAAAGGGATTCTCAAAATCAAATAAGAGTGCTAGAAGAAAATATAGGTAAAGAAATGAAAGCAAAGGATGAAAATTATGAAAAGATAATTAATAGCTTGGTAAAAGAAGCACAAAAAATCTGACAAAAATAATACTATAAGAAACAGAATTGGACAAATGAAAAAAGAAGCCCAAAATTCATTGATAAAAATAACTCCTTAAAAACAGAATTGGAGAAATGGGAAAAAAGCTCACTGAAGAAAATCATTTTTTAAACATTAGAATTGGATAAGTTGAAAGTAATGACTCCATGAGAAATCAAGAAACAATAAAACAAAATCAAAAGAATGAAAAAATATAAGAAAATGTGAAATATCTCTGGAAAAACAACTGTCCTGGAAAACACATCAAGGAGAAATAATTCTAGAATTATTGGACTATCTGAAGGCATAATCAAAGAAAGAGCCTAAGCATCATATTTCAAGAAATTATCAAGGAAAACTGCCTTGATATCCTAGAAGCAGAGGGTAAAATAGAAATTGAATGAATCCACTAATCATCTCTATCTTTGATAGAGATAACAAAATAAAAACTCCCAGAAATATTCTAGCCAAATTCCAGAACTCCCAGACCAGAGAGAAAAATAATTCAAGCAGCCAGAAAGAAAACTTTCACATATCACAGAGTTACAGTCAGGATCACACAAGATTTAGCAACTAACATATTAAAGGAATGAAGCACTCAGAATGTTATATTCCTGAAGGCAAAAGAGCTGTGATTACAACCAAGAATAACACACTCAGCAAAAGTGAGCATTATTCTTAAAGGTAAAAAATGGTTATTTAATGAAATATGGGACTTTCAAGCATTCCTGATAAAAAGGCCAGAGCCAAATAGAAAATTTGACATTCAAACACAAGACTCAAGAGAAGCATAAAAAGATAATTATGAAAGATAAATCATAAGGGACTGAAAGTTAAACTGCTTACCTTTATATGTGGGAAGATGATACTTGTAACTTCTGAAACTGTTATCATTATTATTAAAGTTAGAAAGATTCTACATAGAAAGAGGATGTGGGAGTGAGTCAATTATAGTGGGATGATATAAAAAAGATGCATCGGTGAGAAAGAGAGATGCTCTGGGAGAAAGAGGAAGGGAGAAGAAGAACAAGTGAAATTATCTCACATAAAAGAAATACTCAAGGAAGAGCTATTAAAATGGAAGGAAAGATGGTAGGGTAGGGGGCATGCAATGCCTGAAGCTCACTCACATCTAAATTGGTTCAAAGAGGGAAAATATATGTATATATATATGTATGTATGTATGTATATACACACAAACACTCAATTGATAATAGAATGTCTCTCACTCAACAGGGAAGTAAAAAGGGAAGGAGACAAGAAAAAGCAATGAGTCATAAAAAGGAGAAAGGATAAAAGAAGGAAGTGGTCAGAAACAAAACAGACTTTAGGTGAGGGACAGGATGAAAGCAGAAAGAGAAAGTTAAACAAAAGAAAATAGCATGTAGGGAAATGCAGAGTTAGTAATCATAACTGTGAATGTGAATGGGATGAACTTGCCTGTAAAATGGAAGAGGATAAAAGAAAGGATTAGAATCTAGAAGCCAACAATATGTTGTTTACAAGAAACATACTTGAGACAAAAAGACAAATGAAAAAGAAACACAGAGTTAAAATAAAGGGCAAGAGCAGAATCTAGTATGCTTTAACTGAATTAGAAAAAAATTAAAAAGTAATCATGATCTCAGAAAAAGCAAAAGTAAACTACACCCAATTAAAAAGGATGAAAAAGGAAACTAAATCCTGCTAAAAGGAATAATAGACAATGAAGTAATATCAATACTAAATATGTACACAACAAATTCATAACATCCTAGTTCTTAAAGGAAAAGTTTAATGAATTACAAGAGGAAATAAACAGTAAAACCATAGCAATGGTGGACTTTAACTTTCCTTTGTCTAAGCTAAATAACTCTAACCATAAAATAAAGAAGAGAGAAGCTAAGAAGATAAATAGAATCTTAAAAAGGTTAGATATGATAGACTTCTGGAAAAAACTGAATGAGAATATAAAGGAATGTATGTTTTTCTCAATTGTACATGGCATCATAACAGAAACTGACTATCATAAAAATTAAATGTAATTAGAGCATAAAACCTTCACAACCAAATGCAGAAAAGCACAAATGCTAAGTGCATATTTTACACCAAAATTCTATAAAAAAATTATATTTAAGAAAGGGCAATGAAAACATAGATTAAAAACAATTGAAAACTAAGTAACCTAATTCTAGAGAATGGGTTGGTCAAAGAACAAATCATAGAAAGAACTAATAGCTTTATTAATAGAAATGAAAAAACATTCCAAAATTTATGAGATGCAACCAAAGCAATATTTAGGAGAAAATTTATATCTTTAAATGCTAATTTACATCTCAGAACCTATGAGAGACAGAGACAGAGACAGAGACAGACAGAGAGAGAGAGAGAGAGAGAGAGAGAGAGAGAGAGAGAGAGAACAGATCAACAAATTAGGCATGCAACTAAAAAGACCCTAGAAAAGCAACAAATTAAAAATCCCCAATGAAATATCATAATGGAAATCCTGAAAATCAAAGGATAGATGAATAAAATTGGAAGTAAAAATTTGAACTAATAAATAAAGCCAGGATCTGGTTTTATTAAAAACAAAACAATAAATTAGATAAACCATTGGTTAATTTATCTTTTTAAAGAAGAAAAACAAATTACCAGTATAAAAAATGAAAAGGTCCAGAAAAATGAAAAGGATGAATGTACTGCTAATGAAGATGAAACTAAGGCAATTATTAGTTATTTTGCTCAATTATTTGCCAGTAAAACTGATAATCTAAGTGAAATGGATGGATATTTACAAAAATATAAACTGCTCAGATTAACAGAAGATTAAATAAGATGTATATCTAACCTTATCTTAGGAAAAATATATTGAACAAGCTATCAATAAACTGCCTAAGAAAAAAGTCCCCAGGACCAGATGAATTTACAAGTGAATTCTACTAAACATTTAACAAACTATTAATTTAATACTATATATATTATTTGAACAAATAGGTAAAGAAGGAGTCCTACCAAATATGGCGTTAATACTGAAACCAGGAAAGCAAAAACAGAGAAAGAAAATTATAGACCAGTTTCCTTAATGAATATTGATGCATTAGAAAGTTGAAGGTTTTTTTTGTCTTTTTTTATAACCCTAGTGGTTAGCACAATACTTGGCACATGATAAATGTTTATTGATCCTTATTGACTGACTGAATAATATTTTGTCAGCCTCTCCTATTCTTTCTTCTCTACATACCACCCATTGTGCTAGGTTCTGGAGATACAAAGCCAGAAACAAACAAACAAATAAAAAATAGTCCCTGCCCCTAATAAGCTTACATTTTATTTCTACATTCTGGATGGAAACAGGTTAGTAAATACAAGACAATACTGTTGGATATTCATAACTCTGAAGCCAGAAGTCACCTCTAAAGCTTTTGAATCCAATGTCCTCCTTCTAGAAATAAGGACGCTGATAATTTGAGGGAATTTGAAGAAGAGAATTAGCTGTAACAAGTGAAGTCACAAGCAAAAAAATGGAAGGGAAGCTGTCATCTAAGTTGACTATAAGATAATAAAACATTCTAAGGTGGAGAGGAGGAGAGAGCTTTCTAGGAAAAAACTAGAGATTGAAGTCCAGTTTGGGGAAGAACAAGGAAACTAGTTTGATTTTAATGTTGAGTTTAGGAAGGGCAGTGATTGGAAACAGATCTAGAAAAGACTATTGGCATCAGATTGCAAATATAAGTACATATAAACTGCCCCCCCACAAGAAAATACTACACACACACACACACACACACACACACACACACACACACACACACAAAAATAATTCCTATGCTTCCAGGAAAAAGAAAACCCTCTGCATGATTGTTACTTTCATTTCTTCTAATTTTGTCAGAGTGGTCAGTATTCTGGTCATAGGATGAAAACATCAGGAGTTCTATACATGCTATCAGAAAAAAATATATGCAAGCTATCTCCTTTTCTGGAGTGGTAGGAAGGCATATTTCTAAATGAAGAAAGTTCTTTCTTGACACATATTGAACATTCCATAGAACTCTTCCCATTTATTTTTGGAACACAAAATTAAAAGAAAAAGAATGCTTTGGAGAGTCTTACCAGCTTCCATATTTGATACCAATACACAGAAATAAAATTTAAATGAAAAATTGGCCACCTCAAAAATACTTGAGGTACATATGTCTATAAGGAAAACTCATACTTGCTCTTATTTTTATTTTTTTAATTATCTTGTGTCAGTGTTATATCAGCATTGATTTTTCTGCCTGAAAAGGCATGTTGAAATCTAATTTCCAGGGGATTTAAGTAAATCATGTTCAATTACACTGTCAATAGTTCTGGGTCTGATATGAAAATCACCTCGTGTTTTACTTTTATGAGAAATGAATATTTCTTTCCTTATACAAGTACTCAGAACATTGGAGTGAGTACTAGACTGATAACCAGGGGCTCTGAATTTATGTCTTAGTTGTGCCAGGGGCAATTTGTGTGATTTTTGGCAAGTCAGTTTTTCTTTCTGAGTCTCATTTTCGAAACTGAAATAGCTGAAGACCCTTTCCAGTTCTAAAGCTATGGCCTTATGAGCCTAGAAGGGATAATGATTGTAATACTTTGTATTTACAAGGGATATCAAAGGATTCCATTCATTTACTCATTCATTTATAAAATAATTATTTATTATGTAACAACTATGTGCAAAACAAGGTACTAAACACTAACAGAAATACAACAATAAAAGTAAGAATTTAGCACATTGCCTGGCATATAGTAGGTGCTTAGAATGTTTGTTGATTTGACTTGACTTGAGAAATGTAGAATTTTCAATTGGTCACAGAGTAGTGCTCTGTAAATCAAAGGTAATATTTTAGTTCTAGGTATAACTGCTCTCTTTATAGTATACCTAATATACAGAACAGTCAAATAAGAAGAAAATACTAAATGATCAAAATAACCCAATAAGGTTTGTGGCAAAGGATAGAAAAGCTGTGCAGTCTGATATTCACTGTAGATTTCAGGAGAGCAAAAGTTAAATGGCCTAGGTGAAGCATAGGTAGGATCTCATGGACCAAAATTCTCCATGGAAAGTCAGCCCAGGAGCTATGAGAGGCTCTCAGTAAAGCAATTATGAAGACAGAAAGAGAAACAATTTTGTTGAGGAGAGAAAATGGAAATTATCTCAAAAGATTAATATGGATACACAGTTATACAACAATCAATTGATCATTTCATAAATTGTATGCAGAAGATGGAAGCAAAAGCAGGTAACAGAGATTCAATTAAAAAAATATGACACAGGACCTCAAGAAGAGTGTTGGGACACTGGACTTCTGAATGAGCCGTGGATGACCAAGAGAGCTAAGGTTAAACAGATGGGCTTATGGTGAGTATTAATTCCTTTGGTGTATTCCCCCTGTAAAAGAAGGGATAAGATCACTATTTAGGTGGATGGGGTGACATGATGAGAACTGATAAAAGAAAGAAAAGACAACTGCTTTTCTAACTTTGCTTTAGTTTTTGCTGTCAAGAAACAATAATTTGTCATCTGGAAAGCACAAAACAATAATGGCTAATAGGGAGTTGACTTGCTGCTCTGGATGAATTCAAATCACCTACCCCGTATGAATTACATTTTCAGGTACTGAAAGGATGTTAGGGTAGAATTCTTGTACCATTCTCTGTGATTTTGCAAAGATTGCAGAGAAGAGGAGAGGAACCACAGGTCTTGACAACGTTATATGTTGTCCTGATTACAAAAAAGGAAAAGAACAGAGTCTGCAAACATCAGACCAGTGTGCTTAATTTTGATTCTTTGCAATATTCTAAGATACATTACTAAAGAGATAATAATGAGCACCTAGAAAAGAAAGTCATGATGAAAAGGTAATATGACTTCATCAGTGCTTAGCAGAGTGCCTGGCACATATTAGCTGCTTAATCGTTTACTGATTATTTCCTTATCATCAGGATCAGGTCATGCCATACCAACCTTATTTCTTTTTTTTAGACAAGGTTATTAAATTAGCACATAAGATGAATACTGTAGCTATGATTTAATCTGTATTTTAGTAAAGTTTTTGATAAAATATCTCATTATTTTTATGAAATAGTTGGGGAGATATGGGCTAGACAATAGCACAGTTGGATGGATTTGGAATTGGTTGAATAACCAGATTTAAAGTATAGTTATTCTGTTAGTTCAATCTTATCTTGGAATAAGGTCCCCAGGAGAGGCCTCTAGGGATATGTATACAACCTTGTGCTATACAATACTTTTTAAAATGACTTGGGTAGAGCCAAGATGGCTGAGTACAGGCTAGGACCCAGCTGAACTTTCCTAGTATTTCCTTCCAAACAAATTTAAAATAAAGCTGCAAATAAAATTTTGGAGTGGCAGAGCCAACAAAAGATCAGAGGGAGACATTTCTCCAACCTAAAACAATTAGGAGGTCTGTAGGAAAGGTCTGTAACACTAGGGTGGGCTCAGGCCTGGAGTATGGCTAGAGTACCACTTGCACATTTTAGAAGCAGCCGTGACAGCAGTAGCAACAGCTTTGGGAGCTCTCAGCCCAGGGATGGTAAGGGGTGGTGGTGGTAGAAACTGATTGGAAAAAGATGGCAGGAGATTTTTTTTTTGCTGCCATTGAGTGCAGCCAGCACTGAATGGTAACTCTATTGCCCACAAGCAGTTCTGGGTTGCAGTTCTTGGGTAGAGAGGAGTGCTTATTGGTTAGTCACAAGGGAGCAAATGGCCTGGTCACCATTGCAGGGCAAAGAGGAACACTAGCAAGGAGAGCAAGGGACCTGGTTACAATTTCAGGATCAAGGAGCTTTGCAGGGGACCAGGGGCCATTCCTGGGAAGACCAGAGTATAGACTAGGATAGTATGACCATACCTCTCCCAGGACAGCACCACTTTCAGAACACTGAATACTTGCAGACCCCCACCCCCCCCCCAAACTAGCTATGAAAACAGCAGCATGAAAAAGCCTGAAGTTTGGCACAGTGCCTCCTTACCATCAAGCAGAGCCCAACTTTAACATAACTTTAACATAAGATTCAAAGTGATAGGATAGGAAAATGAGCAAAGAACAATAATAAAAACATGACCAAAAAAGCTACTATGGTGGCAGGGAAAACCAAAACATAAACTTAGAAAAGAACAAGAATTTGAAAATAACTACAAGGAAAACCTCAAAGAAAAAATGCTAATTGGACCCAAACCCAACTAGAATTCTTGGAAGAGTTAAAGAAATAGAATGATAGAGGAAAAATTGGGAAACAAAATGAGAGTGATACAAGAAAATTACGAAAAGAGAATTAACAGCTTGGTAGAAGAGGCACAGAAATTGAAGAAAATAACACATTAAAAACCCCAAAATAAAGGTAAAAGAGGCACAAAAATTCACTGAAGAAAAGAGCTCCTTTAAAAGCAGAATTGGCCAGATGGAAAAGGAAGTACAAAAAGTCACAGGAAAAAGTAATTCCTTAAAAATTAAAATGGGGAAAGTGGAAGCTAATGACTCAATGAAACTTTAAGAAACAATAGAACAAAGTCAAAAGAACAAAAACCTAGAAGAAAACATGAGATATCTCTTCGGAAAACAACTGACCTACAAAATAGATCAATGAGAGATAATTTAAGAATTATTACACTGCTAGAAAACCATGATTTAAAAAAGAGCCTAGACATCATATTTTAAGAAATTATCAAGAAAAACTACTCCAATATCTGAGATCCAGAGGCTAAAATAGAAATGGAATGAATCCACTGATCACCTCCTTTAAGAGATCCCAACATGAAAACTCCCAGGAATGTTATAGTTAATTTCCAGAGCTCCCAGATCATGGAGAAAATATTGCAAACAACTAGAACATATATTGTAGAGCCACAGTCAGGATAACACAAGATTTAACAGCGTCTACACTAAAGAAGAGAAGGGCATGGAATATGATATTCCATAAGGCAAAGGAGCTAGAATTTCAACCAAGAATTACCTACCCAGAAAAAGTGAGAACAACCCTTCAGGGTGGAAAATGGATATTTAAGGAAAAGGAGGACTTTCAAGCTTTCCTAAAGAAAAGACCAGAGCAGAATAGAAAATTTGACATTCAAACAAAAGATTCAAGAGAATTACAAAAAGGTAAACATGAAAGAGTAACCATAAGGGATTCAATAAAGTTAAATTGTTTACCTTCCCATATGGTGGGAAGATGATGCATGTAATTCCCTAGAATTTTATAATTATTAGGGCAGTTAGAAGTAGTCTACATAGACAGAAGACATAGATATGAATCAAGTATATTGGGATTATCCCACTTCAAAAAAAAAATGAACGTATGAATGAGAAAGAGAGATGCACCAAAAGAAGGGATGAAGGAGAGGTAGAATAATGAAAATTTTCTCACATAAAAGAGGTGCTCAAGAAAGAGCTTTTATAGTGGAGGGGGATAAAGGAAGTGGTCAATGCTTGAACCTCACTATCATCAGAATTAGTTCAAAAAAGGAAAAATATAGATATGCACATTCAGTTGGGTATAGAAATCAATCTTATCCAATGAAGAAATAGGAGGGGGAGAGATTAAAGGATCTGAGATGGTGACAAGAGGGAGAGCAGATTAAAGGAGATAGTGGTCAGAAGCAAAATGAACTTTAGATTAGGGACAGGATAAAAAAAGAAAGAGAAGAATTAACAAAAGAAAACAGGATGGGGGGAAATATATAGTAATCATAACTGTGAATGTGATTGAGGTAAGCTAACCCATAAAATGGAAGTGGAGAGTAGAATGGATTAGAAATCAAAAATTAACAATATGTTGTGTACAAGAGACACACTTGAGACAGAGAGACACCCACTGTGTTAAAATAAGCAGATGGAGCTGAATCTATTATGCTTCAGCTGAAGTAAAAAAGGTGAGAGTAAAAATCATGATCTCAGACAAAGCAAAAGCAAAAAAAGACTGAATTAAAAGAGATAATTAGAGAAACTGCATTTTGCTAAAAGGTACCTTAGACAATGAAGTGATACTGTGAAAAATTTACAGCAAGTTTCTCTGATAAAGTCCTCATTTCTCAAATATATAAGGAACTGAGTCAAATTTATAAAAAAGAGCCATTCCCCAATTGAGAGATGGTAAAATGATATGAACAAGTAGTTTACAGAAGAAGAAATCAAAGCTATCTATAGTCATATAAAAATACTCTAAATCACTGTTGATTAGAGAAAAATTAAAACAACTCTGAGGTACCACCTTACACCTATCAGAAATGACATTGGAGGGGACAAGGGAAAACATTAATGAGCTGTTGTTGGAGAAATAAATTTGTCCAAACATGCTGGAGAACAATCTGGAACTATGCCCAAAGGGCTATAAAACTGTGTATACCCTTTGAGCTAGCAATACCAGTACTAAGTCTATACCCCAAAGAGATCAAAGAAAAAGGAAAAGTACCTAGATGTACAAAAATTTTTATAGTAACTCTTTTTATGGTGGCAAATAATTTGAATTTGAAGAAATGCTCATCCATTTGGGGAGTGGCCAAACAAGTTGTAGCATATGATTGTGATGGACTATTACTATGCTACAAAATATGACAAGGTGGATGGTTTCAGAAAAACATGAGAAGATTCATATGAACTGATGCAAAGTGAAGTGGGAACCAAGAGATCATTGTGCACAATAACAATAATGTTATAAAGACGATCAACTCTGAAAGACTTAGATACTCTCATCAATACGACAGAAGACAATTCCAAAGGACTCATGATGAAAAAATGCTCTCAATTTTGAGAAATACAACTAATAAACTCTGAGTGCAAACTAAAGTATAATTTTCTTGATTTAAAAAAAATTGCTATGTTTTACAGTATGCCTAATATTAGAAATACATTTTGCTTGGTTTCACATATATCATTGATATCACATTGTTTTCCTTTTAAGTGGGTGAGGGGTTGGGAAGGAGAGAGAATCTGGAACTCAAAATTTAAATAGGAAAAAAATGTTAAAAATAAATAATTTAAAACAAAACAAATGAGTAAGATAAAAACATTGATGGCATGCTTATCAAATTGGCAGATGACACAGACCTGGGAAGGATTCAAAAAGCAGCACACTCAATGAGAATCTAGATCCAAAAGCGATCTTGACAGGCTAGAGTATCAGGCTGATTCTAACGAGACAAAAAATTAACATGTTAAACTTTTTTTTTTTTACTTCTCATATTCTCTACAAAAGGGCATCCTTTGTAAAGAAAAAAAAAACATAATAAAAGAGAAGGGAAAAAAGCAATTCAGTAAAATTCAGTAGTTACATATAGACCATTGACTGAATATGACCAGGCATACTTCCCTCAGGAAATTTCCAGTGGTAATACTTGTCCCAGGATATGCCAATTTATCAATGGAAACTGATGACATAAGCATCATTCTAGTCATAAATTCTACTCTCCTCCGCCAAGGAGGAATACAGGTGAATTTTCCTATCTCTTCTCTAGAAGACCGGGCTCTGTCATTATAATCACACAATGTTCAGGGTCATTTTCCTTTTTGTTCTTTCACTTTACATTATTGTAGTCATGGCATATATTGCTCTTCTCTTTCTGCTTTCTTGAAGTTGTATCAATTTCTATATTATTCTGTGATTCTCTAAATTTTCATATTAATCATTTCTTACCTTATGGTAATATTCCATAATGGATATATACCAGATTTTGTTTAGCCTCTGCTCAGTTGATGGATATCTACTTTGTTTCTAGTTCAGTTTTTGTTTTTGTTTTGGGATTTGTTTTTTTGCTGCTAGAAAAAAAAAGTACTATTAATTATATTGTATATATGAAATGTTTCTACCTTTGATCGCATTAGGATATAACATAAAATGTAATTAAATAGGGATAAACATGTAAAGTCTTATAATTGAGTTCATGGTATTGACTCCATAGTCTTATTGGAGACATATTTAGACAGCAATTTGTCTGAAAAAACATTTTATTCTGCTCTGACCAGACCACATCTACAGTATTTAGTCAAGTATTCAAAGGTTTATCATGTGGAAAAGGGATTAGATTTTTTCTCTGGGCCCCAGAAGGCAAAACCAGGAGCAAGGGATAGAAGTGGCAAAGAAGCAAATTTTGGCTTGATTTTTGGGGGAAAAAATCATTCTACCATTTAGAGGTAATCAAAAGAAGAAGGGACTTCATTGTGAGGCAGTGGGCGGTGGGTTAGACTTCACTGGAAGTCTTCTAGTAAAGGCTTAATGATCCTTTTCCTTATGTGTTGTAGTGCAGATTCTCTTTTCCAGTATGAGTTAAATTAGATGAACAGTGAGATCCCTTTCAAATCTGAAATTCTGTAACCTTGCCTTTCTATGTGTCCCCAGTGCTTAGCAAAGTACTTCGCACAGAGTGGGTACTTAATAAATGCTTGTTGCCTTGATTTAACCTGACTTGATTTTATGATTGGACAATCTAAAAAAAGGAAAAAAAAACAAAGAAAGAGGGGTGCCTCTGGTAGAGTGTTATAGGGCTGTACATTTAACTAGTATTTGTTAAGTAATTTTATCAGTAACTTAGATGAAGACATAGATGGCATGAGTAACAGTTTTTAATGGCATGAAACTAGAAAGCTTAGCTAATGTGATGGATTACAAAATTGGGATCTTAACAAGATCTCAACAAGTTACAGAGATGGATTGACCCTAAAAACAAATTAGATTGCACACACACACACATATGTGTATATATGAAATCCTATAAAATAGTTCTATATTTATTAGCTTAAGAAAACTAAGTGTACAAATACATGATAGCTATACAGTAACTGGGTAGATGGCACAGTGGATAGAGAAGAACCAGTCCTGGAGTCAGGAAGACCTGAGTTCAACTCTCAACTCAGACACTTATGAGCTGGGTGACCCTGGAAATGTTGTTTCACCCTGTTTGCCTCAGTTTCCTCATCTGTAAAATGGGCTGGAAATGCAAATGGCAAACCACTCCAATATCTTTGCAAAGAAAATCACAAAAAGAGGTCACGAAGAGTTGACTATGACTAAAACTACTGAACAACAACATAAAGTAATTAGTTTAAAAAGGCCTGAAAGTGTTAGTTTATTGAAAGTTCAATATGAGTAAGCAATGTAATGTGACATCCAAAATTGTTGTGAGCTGAGGATGCATTAAACAAGTTACCCATACTCATGTATTCATATACTTACAACTGCCTATATATTTTGTGCTGCATATAATTTTAGATATATAAATAAGTTGAGTCTATGCCTGATTTATATAACACTTCATGGATTATAATACACCTTATACACATCATTTCCCTTGAAGTATAATCTCCAGATTGAGGAACATGTTAGTCTCATTGTGCTGACCTGGTCAGATAAAATCTATAGAATTTTGTTTAATTTGGGGAAATACATTTTGAGATAAGCACTGACAAGTTCACGTGTTTGTAGAGGTCAACCAGGTTAGTGAAGGGAACTATGTTATATGATGATCATTCGACGGAACTGAAGATGCATCTTCCAGGGAAGAGAAGACTTGAGGAGGAGGGGAGTTTATAATCACAATAAGCAAGTGTTTGAAAGGATGTCGTATGGAATAAGAAGGATAAAACTTTCTCCTTGGTCTCAGGGGTCAGAGTTTGGGTTTAGATATTTTTTAAATGTCTTAATAATTAGATCTTTACAGAAATGGAATAGACCATCTTGTGAGGTCTCATTACTGTGGGACTTCAAGTAGAAGGTGGATGCCAACTTCATGGGAATTTTCTAGGAGGGGGATGTCATACTCTAACTAAATAGAATAATAATAGCAACTGCCATGAGTGTAACACTTTAAGGTTTTCCAAGAGCTTTCCATCTATTATCTCATTTGGTTTTCATAATAATCCCAAGAGGAAATAACTACAGTTTTTATTATCTCCAGTGTCAGATGGAACAACTGAGATTTTGACTTGCCCATGACTTCAGCTAGTAAATGTTAGAGTGGGTATTTGACCACAGATCTCTTTTGACTCAAAGTTCTGGCTCATTTCATTTTGCCATATTAAGTTCCTTTGTTACTCTGAGAATGTGTAATCCTAAAAATAATGTATGTGAACCCATTTCCCATTTGCATACCCTTCCTTCTCCCCTTTCTCTTTCAGATGTCCTGTGCCCCTATGCTTTCTATTGTTCACTTAATACATCTAATATTTCTATCTTGATATAACTTTGTCCATCAAAATGACTCCATGGTACGAGAAAAAGTGGCAATAAAATGAGCTTTCAGAGTTCTTAAGTATTATGCCAGAGAAGTGCAATTTATAGCAGATTTTACTATGAGTGGAATACTGAACTCTATATGGACTGTATGTCTGCCATCCAAAGATCAATCTGCCTAAGTCTGGAACAGCTTATCAACAGAAAGTTGGCCACCAATTGATGAGTTCTGTCATGACTGTCAGACGCAGGTCTATATCCCAATGAGATCAAAGAAATAGGAAATGGATCTACATATGCAAAAATATTCATAACAGTTCTTTTTGTGGTGGCAAAAAAATGGAAACTAAGGGAATGCCCATCAATTGGGGAATGGCTAAAAAGGTTATGGTATATGAATGCGATGGAATAGCGTTGTGCTATAAGAAATGATGAAAAGCATAGTTTCAGAGAAATTTGTGAAGACTTTTTGAATTGATGGTGGGTGAGATAAGCAGAACCAGGAGTAAAATTTATACAATATCAATAATAATATAAAGATAAATAACTTAGAAAGACAGTAATAATGATCAACACAATAACTAATCATAATTCCAGAGTCCTTGTGTTGAAACACACTACCCATCCCTGTACAGTGAGATGATAGGCTCAAAATGAAAATTGAGACATATTTTCTTTTTGAACATGACCAAATCAGAAATTTTGTTTGTTTGATTACATAAAAATATAGTCAGATATATATATTTCAACATATAAATGTGTGTATACATATATACACACATATATGTATAAATATATGTGTGTATATATATACACACATACATAGAAAACAGTTTGTTTTCTTAATGGTGTGAGATAGCAGGGAAAGAAAGCAGACTTTTATTTAACATTTTTTTTAATTAAATTAAATTTTAAAAGTCCTGATAACTACTAAGTGCCAGAGGGGTCACTCTATGCATCAGTGGAGGAAATATCCATTTTGAAGTATCACAGAATCACAAAACCTTGTTATGTCTCATGAGGGGAAGAGTCTTCGTATGTTAAGTCTCTGTGTTTATTGTGGAATAGGACTTGGCTCTATATTAAAGGAATTTTAGGGTTCAGGGAACAGATACTTCTTCCTGGTACCCCTGGAGACATATCAAGTAGACAGATGCCTGCTCGTCCATTGTATCGGGACAAACCTTCCTACTCTATAGTATACTGCACATGGTACTCAATTTGGAGTCAGGAAGGACTGGGGGATAATCCTAGTTCAGAAACTAGCTATGTCACCATGGGCAAGACACTTCAATTTTCTGTGTCCCAGTTTCCTCTTCTGTAAAATGAGGGAATGAGACCTGGTAGTATCAAAGGTCTCTCTAAATCTCTGATTCTATGATGCCTATGAACCTGACTTTCAGATGAGAAGGAAGAAACCACCACCACTATTCCACTGGCCTTATCAATAGAGGTTCAACTAAAATATATTCATTGAAAGAAGGGAAATGTTTATGACTGAGGAAGCCTCAATTTTAATAACTGCAGCATTCCCTAGGCTCTGATTAGAGTGGGTCTTATTTGATTGTTATAAAGCTCATCTTTTAATCCAAATACCCAACTTTTCATTTTTTGGTACATGAAGTATGAAGAGAATATTTTTGAAACTTAGATGCCTGACAGGACAGACATCCAAGAACATATGCCCTTCCTCGTGAAATCAACAGCATCCTCTGGGATATCAAGGAAAAAAAATATATGAAAGATCAGAATAGGTATCTCAAGCTCATGGACTATAAAAATAATTTGGTTGAGTCTGTGTCAGATTTTCAAACAACAGGAACAAATTTACCCAATGGAACAACAATTGTTTTGCTTCTCCCACCCCTAGTATTATTTCAGCTGGTTAGCTACCAGAGAAATGTGTGAAACATTAGTCGCTGAACATGTTGAGTTGTTGATGAGAAAGTGACATGTTACCCGAAAGACTGTAGATGGTATTACTGAGTCTGATTATTGCCAAGTCCTCAGGCCAGTGCATGTAAATCATGAATGCAAGGAATATTCTCCTGGACCCAAATTACGCTTAAACAAAGCAACCCACCTCAATCTTCTCTGCCTTTGTGGAAGAAAGAAGTGTGTGTTTGATGTTTAGTAGCGGAAAAGTAGTGTTTGGGAAAAATGACAGCTTGGCTTTTTGTGGTAGCAAATAACTGAAAAAATAGGTATATGCATACCACTGAATATCATAGCTCTGTTAAAAAAAATGAACAAGGAGTATGCAGAATTCAGAGATACGTAGGAAAGCTCAAGTGAATTGACATGGAGTTGAAGAAAACAGAACCAGGGTAACGATGTACAAAATGATGAAAGGAACATGAATGTTTGTTGTTAAGTTGTTTTTCAGTCATGTCTGATTCTTTGTGACCCCATGTGGTGTTTTCTTGGCAAAGATACTGGAATGGTTTGTCATTTCCTTCTCCAGCTCATGAGGCAAATAAGGTTAAGTGACTTGCCCAGGATCACACAGATAGTAAGTGTCTGAGGACAGATTTGAGCTCAGGAAGATGAGTCTTCCTGACTGGGCCAGGCACTCTATTCACTGCAACACATAGACATGAATGACAATGCTAAAAGGCAACCAAACTCAGATCAAACGCAATTGCCACTCTGTCACTTACTGTTTGTGTGGTCTTGGGTGAGTCATTTATCCTCTCTGAGACTCAATTTCTTCATACATAAAATGAGGAAGTTGGCCTAGAAGATCCCTTCCAGATCTGTTTTGATCTGATGACCAATCTTGGGATCTAAGAACAGATGATGAAGCACACTCCAATCCTCTCAGTAGAGAGGTGGGGGTCTAAGGGTTTGTAATACTGTTTACATGACTTAGATAAGTTTTGCTTATTTTTTTCTTTTTCTTTTTTTTAAAGAGAAGGTTCTGTGGGGTACATTTATTGGAAAATGATGGTGCTATGAAAAACCTGAAGGCATCAATAAATTACTTTAACAAAAAAGAAAGTGACTATTTGATGTTCTATAACCAATAAATTCATATATATTTGATTATAGAGCTACATGGGGATTCTTACTGTTCAAGGTATAGTAGATTGCATAGCACATTAAACATAGAACAATAATAGTAAGGCAGCAATTTTTCCCTAGATCATTTCTACTGGTATATATTTTAAAATATAGGAAGAAAGAGAAAATAATAGTGGTGATAATGATGATGATGATGATGATGATAACCCCTTAAAACTCCAAACAATTATTCATGTCGGGGAGAGGTCAACCCATACTCCATTCCATGCTTTCCACCTCCTGCTCTGAGAACAACAATCAAACTAACACTATCATTCCTGGAAGGAATATATCAACCTTCCATGGAGTTACCCCATTGCCAAAGCCTTTCACATGTACCCCTCCTCTTCCCCAGATCAACCCAGTACCTTTCCAAAAAGATCAGTCAGTGAGAAGAGCTGCCAAAATTGGATGTGTTTTGTTGCCCTGACTTTGTGTCTCAGATCTTACCAAGGATGGCAGGGCAAGAAGGATACCCTCATAGGGTGCCATACACTCTTCCCTTTCCCTTTCTTCCAGAATGGGATATCCCAGAACTGACATTTTATTGTAGGTCATGAAGAAAGCCACCACTTAAGTGCTCTGCCCTCTCAATTTCCCCTTGCTTGGATTACTTGACTGCTCTGTGGATTTGCATGAAATGGTACTCAACAACTCCATTTCTTCTGAATGAAATGAAGGACCACTAGGTCCTTCCTTTTGCTCTGCACATGAACTTTCTTTTGTATGTTGTTGCACTCAACTACAGTGGGTTCTCTAACAGCAGGGCTTGTTTAGAATCTTCTATTTGTTGTACTATTTCTTAACACAATGCTTGGAACAAGGTAACTGAATAATAATAATAATAATGACACACACATATACACATACATTTGCTTAATCCATTTTTTCTACTCTATTATTTATTCATTTTAACCTTCTTTTCTTTTTAAATTTTGAGTTCCAAATTCTTGCTCTTCCTCCCACAACCCCTCCCCCCACTAAAAAGACAAATACAATTATATCAGTTATACATATGAAATCATGTAAAACATTTTCATATTAGCCATATTGCAAAAAAATAAAAATTTGGAGAAAATTATATTTCAATTTGCCTTCAGAGTTCACCAGTTCTCTTTCTGGAAGTAGATAGCTTTGTTTTTTTTCATCATAAGTCTTTTGGAATTGTCTTGGGTCATTGTATTGATCACAGTAGCTAAGTCTTTTACAGTTGATCATCATTACAACATTGCTGTTACTGTACACAGTGATCTCCCCGTTCATCTCATTTTTCTTTGCCTCAATAATATAGGTTTTGCCATTTTTCCCCTGAAACTACTTCCCTCATTATTTCTTATAGTACATTACTCCATCACAATCATATGCTATAATTTGTTTAACCATTCCACAATTGATGAACTTCCTCTTAATTTCTAATTCTTTGCCACCAGAAAAAAAAGAGTTGTTATAATGTATCTCTTTGGAGTATAGACCTAATAATGGTATTGCTGGGTCAAAGGGTATGCATAGTTTTATAGCCCTTTGGGCATAGCTTCAAATTATTCCCCAGAATAGTTGGACCAGTTCACAAGTATACCAACTCTTCCTAGTTTATTAGTGTTGCTATTTTTCCTCACCCCCCCAAAAAATGTGTTTTCATTCATTTATTTGGAGTGTCTTTACAGACGAAATTATTATTTACAAATATCCAGACACAACATTGATCCATAAAGAACGGTGCTTCAAATAAATGTCCTTATGGTGTAATATTCATAGTCATAGTCTCCAAACTATGTGGAATGAAATGCTTTCAAAATGTAGAGATCTACTGGAAGAAGTTAGTTATAAGGGAACAGAAAAACGCACTTTTCATCCCTATCATCCTTCATGTAACTAGAGTTATCCCAATGATGCTTTTGGTGAGCCTACAGAAGATGAACCAGAATCAAAACCTAGAGAGTAAAAATACTCTGATTCAGCTGCAAAAAAAGCAGTCATTTTATCCAGTTGCACAAGAGGACAAGTTGTCTTCTGATGGTTTCACTCAATTCCTTATAAAAGTAATGGTAATGAGAAAACAGCAACAAAGATGAGAACGATGATGACAATTCCTGAACAACAATTTCCTGAATCAGTACAAGAAGCAAGAATGGATATCAGCTGGAAGGTGTGTCACTCATTATAAAGTACTGGGTAACAGATCTAAGGCAGAAATGAGTGATCACGAGTAAAAGGGCCCTGAGCTGTGTATAGAGCAAAGAACAAGTTCCAAAAAGATAGTTTGTGTTTCTGATTCCAAGAGCAGAGTGGGAACTCATTTTTAATCTTTAGCCCTCCAATAAGTCCAGCAGACCAAGACTGAAAGGGAGGCAGCAGTTCAGTTACATTGAACCTGCAGAAACTGCAAGAGAGCTAACTGTGACTGAATTCAGGAGAACTCTACTGTATACAATTCAATAGACCCAGACCATGGTCACAAACTTATAGAGCTCCAACTGGAAAGGTAGTACACAGATCTCTCCTGGGACCACACTACTTCAGAAGTAATAGAAACTTTCACTGCCTCCTAGGATGAGCTGTAAAATAGCAGGACATAAAAGGCAAAGCCTCCCACTACAAGAAGAGCAGAGCCCAACCCTATCATAAGTCCAAAGTCAAGAAGTAGGCTGGAAGAATGAGCAGAGAAAGGAAGGGGACTGGGAAAGATAAATGGGAGAGGATACATGGAGGTAGTGGATCAGAAGCAAAATAGGAGCTTAAGGAGGGGGCAGAGTGAAAAAGACAAGGATGAGTATGAAAGAATTGAATGCAGGGGTAATACACACTAATCATAACTGTGGATGTGAATGGAATGAACTCACCCATAAAAGAGGATAGCAGAATGAATTAGAAACCAGAATACATGTTTACAAGAAACACTTTCATAATCCTTTAGCAATTGTAACTCTTCACAACCTGTCCCTCTAACTACTTTTCCGGTCTTCTAATACTCAAGTCCCTTCTACACACTCTATAATGAAACCACACTGGCTTACTTGATGTTCTTCCCCCAAAATACTCCATTTTCTGTCTCCATGTCTTTGTACTGGATGTCTATGAGGCCTGTAATGCTCTTTCTCCTCATCCCTGCCTCTCAGTTTCCTTGGCTTTTTTTTTCTATTCTTAGCTATGATTCCAACATCTGCAAACATCCTTTCCAGTTTCCCTTTACCATTTCCCTCATCACAGCTTCTAGCTCCTTCCTTTCTGAGATTATCTCCCACCTAATTTGTATATATCTTATCTGTATATATCTTATATGTTGGATCCTTCACTAGAATGTAGGGCTCCTAAAAGCAAGTGCTTTCTTTTTTAGTTTTGACTTTTTTTTTCTTTATCTTTCTTTGCATCCATTGAACATAGCATAGTACTTGGCACATAGTAAGCCTTTAGTAATTTTTTTTTAATTATTGATTGATTATTTGAAACTTTAGAAGGTCATATCAGATTGGAAATCTTTGATTACCTGCACCTGCTCTACAGGTGAGTATGTGTGTGTATGTTGTATAAGCCCTAGCCTAGTTGAATTCAGAATGGTACATCAACAGTTGACTGACCACCCGATACTGAATTTTTGGTCATAGGAATTGAAGACCATACACCAAGCATGGAGGGATTGTTATCTGGATAAGTGAAAGGAGTATCTACCCTGATAAAATTATGGATTTTTGGAACTATTATATGTTAAAATGTTATTGAAGATATCTTGGACATTTTATTTTAATTACTAAAAGTAATTCTGTTTAGAGAGATACTACATATTTAAATATGTGATCTTTTCCAAAATAAGGTACACTTAATTTAACAATTAGAATTACTTATAAAATTTCTCTAAGTGCCTTGATGTAGTTATCAAAAGAAAGGAAAACATTAACATGGTTACAATAATCCAATTATGTTCTCATGAACCTAATTAGTAACCAGAATATCAAAAAGTTTCAAATCGAATAAGTTGCACATAAGATGAATTTCTTACTAGTTTTAAAATTGCATTTGGTTCACAATGATCCCCATAGTATGTTTCTGTTTATGTAAGGATGAGTCCTTAGTATTATAAATTGTTCTATTTTATCATTTAATATGCTCTTTTATTTGTAGAGTTACACAGATTACCATGACTGTTATACCTCTGAATTACATTGAGAACTGAACTTACATCTTTTTTCTTTCACTTTTAAATATCTTATTACAAAATGACGACAAATATAACCTATAGTTCAGCTCTCCACCCCACTCAAAATAATATCTCTAGCTATTGTTTTTTTTTTATTTTTTGCTCCCACCTATAGTTTCTTCAGAGGACCTCAATCAGACAATTAATTAACAAACATGTTTAAGTACCTTATATGAACCTGGAACTGTTCTGGGTGCTGAAGATGTAAATACAAAGAACAAAAGAATCCCTAGTGTCTAAGAGTTTTCAGTCTACTGGGGAAGACAACTACATATGTAAGCATATACAACATAAATACAAATAAATACAGTGGATTTAAATATAAGGTAGTTAGGGTAGGAGGCCATTTGCTTTGCTCTGTATTTTTCCACTATATACCTCACATGGTTACCTTCTCCCCTAAACCCCTACCCTAGATTTTCAATTCCTTTTATGTTTTCTTCCCCAATAAGTACATTCCTTGAGGGCAGGGACTATCTTTTGGCTTGTATTTGCATTCCCAGCACTTTGCCCAGTATATCACACAGAGTAAGTACTTAATAAATATTCATTGACTTTTTGACTTGACTTATTACCCCATTCTATATATAGGAAAGAAACTAAGGCAGAGAGCTTAAGAGACTCACCAAAGGTCACACAATTGGTTAGCATCAAAGGGGGGAAGGGTGTTGAGTTTGTGACTTCAGGGTTTCAAGTTCTGAAATCTATTCACTATTCCAAAATTACTGTATCAGGAAATTAAATTACTATAAAAGGGTTCTTCTAATTCTCCAACAATTCTGAAAATGACTGAAGCTACTTTTGCTCTTAAAGAAGCTCATGTCTGTAGTATCTATAGTGACATGTAAAACAGGAGGTGGTACCCCTTTATATACTTGCCTGTGATAGCATGTAGATTGATTCCCTTTGACAGATGGGCTAGTAGCTTTTCAGGAACCATTGCCAACAACAAGAGTTGGCAGCCAAAGTATACTCACCTTCCTCACTCAGCAAATGGCAGCACTTCCTACACATAAGAGGAAATTAAGTAAAGCCTCTTTTTTTTGCATATTGCAAACTCAGTTCATAAACAACCCCACCTTCACACAATACTTCCAAAGCTTGCAGACTCCCTGACATTAAAACGTAGGAGTGTGAAGTTTTGAAAAAATATTAATCACAGAATTTGAGACTTGGAAGGGACCTCAGTGGCCATCTGTCCAATCCATATACAAACTATTCATAATATTTCAATTCACAATGGGCCAACATTCCATGAAACTGAAGCCAAAGAAGATTTTAACTGATGTTCTGCCTACTTCATCTAGGTGAGGGGTGTGTGTGTGTGTAATGAACCTGTCTGATAATTTGGTGAAGTATATGGACCCTTTCCTAGAATAATTTTTAAATGCATAAAATACATAGTATTACAATGGAAATCAAGTATGTTGAAACACAATTATCAACATATTTTTAGAAATTAGTTCATAGACTGCAGTCTAAGAACTCCTCAGGGTAGATGCTATTTCAGTTCTGGAGGACATAATTTTATGCATGTCATGCCAAAGGATTACAGTTTTAGGGAGGTAGTTGTGTTTCATAAATATATGGATATTTGAATATATATATATACACATACATGCATATGTGCATATATATACATATATATGGAGTTGTATGTATATGCATATATATGTGTATCTTAGCTTATATCTGGGCCAAGAGATTGCAGTTTCAAAAGATATCTAGTAATTCTGGCAAGATTTTACTACTGACCAAACACAAGAACATGTCAGATTTAGCACAAGTGATCTCAAACCAATATGGAAATTTTGACCTACTCTGGTTCACATTTGAACATTTGGTGCCATTCTATCACCAAGCATTTATTAATTGTTTGTTATGTGCTGAGCACTGTGCTAAACACTGAGAATCCAAATAGCCCATAGCCTTAAGAACCTTAAATTATCTTGGGCAAAGACAACACATGAGAGGAACCTGAGAGTGGTAGTGATGGGCAGGGTGGGTGTGGTGCAAAGGTACCTTGACCCAGGGGGTACAGTAGAGAAAGTATGGAGGAGAGCCTGAAGAGGAATGAATGGCCTGAGCACTTTCCTTCAATGGAGGTTCAGAGAAAAGCCATTCAGAGAGAGAGGCTTCAAGGTTGGAGGACGTTTTCAATACATGAATTCCAGTAAGCATCTGGGATGAAGCAGTTTCTAGGACAAGGCAGAGAATAGTAGAGAATGTGTAGATGCTCCCATCTGTTACCATATGATCTCTCTTGGATCCTTTGTACCACGATTATCTTAGGGGGCTGTATATCGGAGCAGAAATCCACATTCAGTGCAACCTGAACCAACATCCCTTGTCTGCCCTAAGACAAAGTAGATGAGTATAACAAGGAATAAAGGTTGCATCAAGTGGGGCAGGTGGGGGAAAACACTACACATCAACACCTCATGAGTTGGTGTAGTTTTTTTTTCTTCATTTCCCCTCCTATGCTGTAAGTTCTATGAGGGTGGGGACCACCTACCACAGTCGTATGTCTTCAATACATCTTGGATTAATTCTACTCTTTATTAAATCACAACCCAAGAGTTGGTAGGAACCTCAGGACTCAATCCATCCTGCCAGTTACTGAGCATAAATCCTTTCCAATGAGCCCCTTCAGGAAGACCTTCAGCATAGGAGAGCCCACTCCTTTCTAAGGCAGCCCATTCTACCTTCTAAAGATAAGAAAGTACATATATTGGATCTCAGTGGTGACATTTTTAAAATTAAAAGTAATTCCCCAAATCTTTTTCATGCTTTTGAAAACTCCCCCTCCTTGAAACCCCTTGAAAAGCACTCCTTGGGTATCTTTTAAAACTGTGTCCCCTCTACTATGCATTTCTTCTGTGCATTGGGTCAGGTCCAATGTTTCCATGGACACAGAGTGTGTAAGATGAAAAAAAGTAGGTGATATGCTTTCCTAACTTAGAAAGACATAAAGACCTTTATTACCTTTAATGATGATGTGAAAATGATAGTTTGTCCTATTTTCAAGAATAACAACAGTTTGTATGGATTCCTTCCATCAAGAAGGCCAAATCATGGAGAGATTTCCCTCAACATTCTATGAAAAACTCTTATACCATTTTCTGTTTATTTTTGTCTTCTGTTTATTTTTCCCACTTATGGGAAAGTGTCCTGTTTTTAAGCCATCAGGAAATAAAATATTATTACATTATGGTCAGGCAATCAACAAATGAAATATTTAAAGTCTCTGAGGTCTTTATTCCCTTGCTGTCTGCACTTATCTTCCATTAACCTTTTGACTGTTGCTAGACAGGGCAGTTCCATCTGGCAACATGTACCCACTGTGTTCCTAAATATACCAAGTGACTCTTAACTTCCTATTCTTTATGGAGAACATCACTAGAGAGAGAGAAAGTAAGGTCTGGGGTGGCCTCTTGGAAGGGCTATAATCTAAGACCTATGGTTAAAAATTACAAAAACAAAAGTCAAATTTTGTGAAAATGAAGATAGGAAAGAAAGAAGTTTGCAAAGGATTTGTTATAAAGAAGCTTCTTTAGTTAATGGTTATGAAGAGGGCAGTGTGGTACAGTGGATAGATAGCCAGTCTCAGAGCCAGGACGATCAGGGAGTTTGCTTAGTGTCAGTGTGACCTGGGAGAAGCATTTAATCTCTCAGAACTCTAGATGGCTCTTTAAGATTATAATTTGAAGAAAAGATGGTGATTTCCATTGATACAATAGACTTTTTCATCCAGTAGTACCATATACCCATGAAGTCCCAAGTCCAATCCCTATATGCTTACAAAAAACATTGAGAAAGGTATTGTATTTTAAAGGATACTTTGGAAGGTAGTCCAAAGAACTCTGGATCTTGAGATAGAGGAGGCCTGGATTTGAATCCTGGCTCTTACACTTGCTCTAACACTATAGGCAAGTCACTTAATCTCTCTCCCAGTACCTAGGATGATGTTTGGCATCTCTCTCTCAGTACCTAGGATGATGCTTAGTGCTTGATAAATGATTGAGGTTTCCTTATCTATAAGTTAGGGATAATAATGCCTATAATATTTTCCTTACAGGGCTGTTGTAAGGATGAAATTAATCATATATGCAAAATACTCTCTAAAGATCAACTAGTAGTATTATGCAGGGAGAAAGTATTAAAGAGAAAAGAATTGGTAATAAAGAGCAATATGTTTAAAATATCTTTAAAACGTGGTTAGAGATCCTTTTCATTAGAAATTCTAGCAACAAAAAATCGAAAAACCAACATAAATGTGTCATCCTTTTCTGGAAAAGAAAAAAAAAGTGAAATTGAACACTTTTAGTTGTCATAACTACCTTTTAGTTTGCTTTCTTTTTTGCACATTACATTTTCTTTTCACAAGAGCAGGTAAGCTTTGACTTAAATTTGAATGATTTCAATTTGAAGGACATTGATTCAACTACTACATCTGCCACTTGATACTTGATAGAATTGGGTATGTTATTTAAACTCTCCTAATCTCAGTTTCCTCATTTATCAAACGATGATTTTAAGTTGCATTCCAACTCTAAATCTATGACCTTAAATATTTCCTCTGCATTTGAACTGGGAAGCATTAGCAGAGTGGCTTTGGGTCAATGGAAAATATTCATAAAAGTATCTGTAATTTTTAAAAAGTGAGTTGTTGGAAATCCCAAAGCTAAGCAAGTCTATATTAGGATGATTTGTTGATGCAATGGAAACATGTGGAAAATATGAAAATGGATGAGGCTAACAGCATGAAGAAAACAGTAAAGGACAAGTAAAAAGTGGACTAAGGTGGAAGGCAATGCTTTGGGGCTAGCAGAAGAGATTATGGTAAAGTATGAAATACAGGATCAAATTGGGAAAATCCTTTTAGTTTCCCATCAAAGGTGATGAATGAGTTTAGAAGGTAAGTGGGAGCCACTGTAGTGATTGAGGTCAGGAGTTATATGGTTGAAATTCATCTCCAGGAAGATAATTATTAATAATACAGGTGATGATTTCATACAGCTTGAGTTCATCTTCTAACTAGGGCTTTGGCAGAAATGAAGGGACCACTACTCCCTAAAACAAACACAATTGCTTCTCTCTGCACTGTGTTTCTTGGAACCTTAAGGTTCCCTCATGGTTCAGCTCAGGTGGTATCTCCTCCTTTAAGGGTTTCTTAAGTTCTCTTTCCTCAAATTGTCTTCCATTTCCTTATCTTTTTATCTGCTAAGGTCCCTGAGTAAAATGTGAGCTCCTTAAGAGCCAGATTTTTTTTTTTGTCTTTGAATACCTAGTGGATAGCATAGGTTATTAAATGAGTGACTGAATGAATGGAAGCCAAGTTTATTAGCAGGTAGGATGCTTGGGTCCAGGGGACTCTATATTACTTTTCAGTTATCTGCACACCATGCTGTGGTGTTCATATACCTCTACCCTCTTTCTTAATCCCCTTTATCTATGATTTCTTCCATTAAAAAGTAAGCTCATTGATCTCAGTGATTGTTTAGATTTCTATTTGTATGCTAAGGACTTAATACAGTGCCTTGCACATAGTCTATCAATCTATCTATCTATCTATCTATCTATCTATCTATCTATCATCTATCTATCTATCTATTTCTATCATTTATCACTTTGTCTATCCATCTATCTATATCTAATCCATCTTCTGCATATACACTAATAGTAGAATTGGGTCAATAGGGTTTGGGAATTTTAGTCACTTTTATTAAATAATTAAAATTTTATATCTTGAATAATTGGTCCATTTAAGAGATCCACCAGCAGTGTCTTAGTGTGAAGGGTCTTTGAATAGCCCCTCTAACATTGACTTCCTATTTTGTTTGATTTTATCAATTTGTGGAATATAAAGTGAAATCTCAGAGTTACTTCTATTTTCATTTGTTGTGATATTATCGATTTAGAACATGTCAGTGCTGTGGATAGATGATGACCCTGGAGTTAGAAAGATCTGAGTTTAAATCTTACTTCAGATATTTACTAGCCATATGACATTGAATAAGTCATTTTACCTCTGCCAACCTCATTTTCTTCATCTGTAAAATAGGGATAATAATACTGCCTACTTCCTAGAGTTGTTGTGAAGATCAAATGAGATATTATTTTGCATTTTGCAAACCTTAAAGCATTACATATACTGCCAGCTATTATTATGAAATTATACTCTCATCATCATTCTCAATTGGGGCCTTTGTTCTCAAATGCAATCAAGAGTTCAGTCTGAAGGAACAATTCAGCTGTTACCATGGATAGATGGCACATACATTAGATTTGCTTTACTGTGACCCCATAAGGAATAACATAAAAGAGAAAGAGAAATTGTTATTACAACTTTGATCATGTACTTTTACTACCTTATTATTTATGGATATTAATAATATCTGCCCCCCCTTAACCTGTATCAATGGCTACAAACTGTTACAAAAATTGCCTCATGGCCCTTTGCCTCTAATGGATCATTAAAATATTACTGCTTGGTCAAAGTTTTATTATTTGCTTTTAAATATAAAACCTTCACAGCTCAGAAAAGTTTCCCTGTTCTAAGGCATCTGCATCAGGAAAGAGGCCAGAAATCTGTGCTGGACAATTATTTAACACCCTTTGCATGGTGCTTGATAAATGCAGTGGCACATTCAGTTATGACAATCATATCCAGAGCTGAAAATATTCTCAGCAGGAGACGAGTTAGAAACATCAAAGAAAAAGGAGAGGGAGTCTTGTACTGCATATGTAAAAATAACAATTCCAGTGGCAAAATCAAAGGGTGTCATATGTTAAAGTAACATTCATATCATTTCATTATTTAGCATTCATGTGGCAATGAAAGGTTTGCAAAGCACTTTAGACAGGCAATCAACAAGCATTCATTAAGCACTTCCTATATGCCAGGCATGCTAAGCATTGAGGATACAAAGAAAAAGCCAAAACAATCTCTGACCTCAGGAGGCTTATATTTGTTGAGGTACATTATCTCATTTGAATAACCACCATAGCTTGGTGAGTTTAGTGAATGATTAGAGATGGGTCACCTACTTTAAAGCCAGCCATAGCTCATGGTGTTGTGCTGAAATGAATGTATAGAAAACAAATTCTTGGCACAGATGAGAACCAATAAATGGTGAGATATTACACAGTTGCACATTAGTAAAACTTCATTAATATTTTATTAGAGTGGCAATCTGGCACTATGGATAGATGACTAGTCTTGGAATAGGAATACTTGGGTTCAAGGACTTTTTCTGACATGTTTTATCTGCACGACCCTGAATGCACTTAACTTCTCTGCTTTTGGCAGACCTCTTAAAGTACCAGACATAAGTTGTGGATTAGTATCAGAAGTTTCTACTATGTGGGTTTCTCATACCAAAGAAAAGGTTATTAATGTAATGCGATATTAAGAATATGTAGCACCCCTCTGGAACACTTCCTCAACTTGTTCTTAGTGAGTTGAGCCTCCTGAGGATGGCTGCTATCTTGGGTTCTAGGAGTAATTTTTTTGGACTATACTCCTAACTCTCTGAGCAGCGAGGTGGCACAGTGAATGGAGTGCTGAATCTGGAATGAGGAGGACTTGAGTTTAAATCCAGCCCCAGACATTTACTAGCTGGGTTACCCTGGGCAACCCAGGGTTTGCCTTGGTTTCCTCATCTTTAAAATGATCTAGAGAAGAAAATGGCAAACCACTGCAGTTTCTCTGCCAAGAAAACCCCAAATGGGGTCATGCAATTGGACATGACTGAAATGACTCAACTTAACGCTCTAGCTCATGAGCCTCCATGGAGCTCTTCCTATTAATGATCAAGAGTAGACACACTTAGCTTTTAAAAAGGGAATTTAATAAGATAGCATAGTAAAACCAATAGTTGTAATATATCCTTCCCAATACCTGAGGTGATCTTTCCAACAAATACACACAGTAACCACAGCAGTGTCATAGTGATAAAGCATATGTGTAAGATATACACATGACAAAGTCAACCGGCAACCCCTGATGCTAGAGGCCCTGGAAGTCCTTCTTTTCTGGAATCCTCACACAGCTACCCTTGATTGCAGTATATCTCTGGGTAGCATTTTTGGCTGGTTTCTCAAGTTCTGCTCCTCTATATAGCTCACTCTCTTCTCTGCTGCCAGGAGTCCCATTGCTACAACCTTTCTGTATTCATGTCTGAATGGACTTAGTGTCTCTGCTCTCTCAATGATGTCTTAAGCTCTCTCATACCAACAAGCTCAAACTACTGGATGGACAAATCTCCCTCTGGGCAAGTTGCTGCTAAACATTGTAGGGCGCCATGACCAATGGTGGAGAGCAAGAAAGACTAATCCTTTCTGACCCTTGCAAAGATCTCCATCCCCCCCAAAAAAAAAACATTCCCATCCCCAAATTCTTTCCAAGTAAATAGCGGTCCACAGGCTTAGCCATTTACAACCATGAAAAATAATATCTATTTTTACTTGTCTAATGTGGTTGTTTAATTTTGTCAAAGAAAAGTGTGGCTTTATCTTTAATTAGTTTGATTCCGTATTAACACTTTGTGATTGTATTGCTAGCTTTTAGGCTGGAGTTTGGTCAAAGATAAATTCCCCTTCAAGGACATGTAACATCAAGGACTTATGATTTCATCAGTGTCAGGAGCTCAATTCTTCTAAAGTAGTTTCAGAGGGTTGCCTGAGTTTCAGTGAGGGTGTAATTTGCCTAAGGGTACGTAGGTAGCAAGGGTCAGAAGTAAATTTGAATCTAGGTTTTCTTGACTCTGACTGAGTTCAACATTACATCCACCCCAGTCCACCCCACTCCCTCTAAAAGAACAGACCTGTCCAGGGGTGTGTGTTAGCCAGTTCATATTGGTTCATGAGAGCTGATTGTTAAATATCGAATATGAATAGTCGCCCCTCAGAAACCCACAATTGCTATAATTCGGGGCTTAACTTACTGTTTTGTTGATTGTCTAGCATTAAGACACTGACAGAGAAAATGTTAATAGTGCAGATTAAATTTAAATGTGTGTAGAGGGTACACTTTCTTTTTCTTTCTGAAGAGCCATTTGCCAGCACATTCCTAGATACATGTCACAAATTGTGTAAGATGTTCCCCAAACCTGTAATGAACTTTCTCCTCACTGTAGCCTCTTAGAAATCTTCATTTTCTTTAAAGCTCATCTCCATTATCACTTCCTCCATGAGGCCTTTCCTGATTTCTCCAGCTAATCACCTTGGCTTTATTTTGTATGTAATTAATTGGTATATAACATGAATACATGTGGTCTCCTCCCAGTTGAACATAAGCTCTTGAAGGCAGAAACTGTTTCATTTTTGTCTTTGTACCTCCAGCTCCTAAAAGTTCCTGGGATATAGTAGGTGCTTAATCAATGCTTATTGATTGGTAGAATACTTTTTTTTCTTTTTTATTTAGCTTTCAGAACATTTTTACATCCATCATCTCCATTTAAAAGTGAACTGCCCTCCCTCCTCCCCAAGCATTTCTGGCCTTGCATTTTCTGAAAGCCCATGTCCCCATCCCTGAGCATGTTCCATATGCATAGCGGTGGAAAGTCATCATAGAGCGAAATTAATTAAGTGACTGTATTTCAATCACAGGGTTCTCCTGACATTATGAACTCAGAGAGTGCAGCCCCAGCAGTTTGTAACTGACAGCAGGACTGTGAAATTGCAATAGAGCCTCGATAATTATCCTCTTCATTATTTTTTTTTAATATATAGCAAGAGAAATACGAGCATTTCTTTTCATTGTATAATAGTTTGCAGCATAATGGGGGCGGATGCAAAGGGATGTTTGTCTTACACAGCGATAGTTAAAAGTAGTGACAAAGGAAAGAGAACGGCATTAATGATGTACAAGCTTCTTGCCTTCAATCAGACATCCATTATACAATCATTCTATACGCATTGTAAACACACAGTTTAAATATAACCAAATGCACTTTCTTTATTGAAATATGGGTGCTGACAACAAGTATGAGGGGGGAAATAGATATTATCATTAGCAGTGGGCAAAGTGGCTTTCCAAATGCCTGCAACTCTAAAGCGTTTGTCAGACACTTGGAACTCAGGCAAACCTAAAATGTAATTAATTCACTATTACTTAAGAATGGATAACAATGATTTTTTTCACAAAGTCTTTTCATATTGCACTTGCTTAGTTCCTAAATGTGTTTTTCCACCATGTTTTCCATTTCATTCAGATTTTATTGAGTTAAATTTAGCATAAATATTTCTTATTACTACTGCTCCTGACAGTCACTTTTTTTGAAGTGGTATGAAATGTTCTATTATTTTTTTAAGTTTTAAAAATGTTTTAAATGGAGATGATGGATATAAAAAATATTCTAAAAGCTAAATAAAAAAAGTGTTCCATCCATCAATAATCAATACCTTTTTATTTGTTTTTAAAACCAGTTTCTTCCTAATATTGACCTTCATTGACTCTTCCTTTGAAATAAAGAAAAAAAAGTAACCCTAACTGAGCAACATAGCCACATAGAATGATGTTATATCTGCACCCATAGCCTCCCCTTCTCCTTCTGTACCCCTAGGCCTCCACTATCAAATGAGAAGAGGGAAATGTGTTTTATCATCTGTCCTTCACAATCAAGACTGGTCACTGTTTATGTCTTTTTCTGTGACATTTTAAGTGTGGGTATGTTTAATATTCAGAGTGATCAATGAAAAACGAATACCAATGTTGTTTCTTCAAGGATTATTTGATTAAATCAAACCAAATTTCTAATTTTTATTTCACTGAGGTTGTCATTATTCAGATATATCTAACATAAAGTTGCCTTCACCCTCCAATGACCATTTGCAAAAGGACAATAAAAATGGGGATTACACTTGCCTGACATAACTGACAGAATTATGAGACTCACAATAGATCTTTAGAAATATTATTATTAAATCTTACGCTAAATCTCATTGTAAGGTTGATCCACCAGCTGCTTATTTTAAAACCACTTCAGGCAAATTGGGTCACTGTTTAGGAAACCGGGAAGACAGATAGGATAGAGTCCCTGCTTTCATGGAGTTTATGAACATATTCCACAATACATGCACAATTAATGATAGTGCAAACATAATGTACAAAACAGATACTGATGAAAATTATTAATGGCTGAAGAAACCTGGAAAGACTTCCTACAGGAGATAGCATTTGAACTGGCCTTTTGTTGTTCAGTCATTTTCAGTCATGTCTGACTCTTTGTGACACCATTTGGGATTTTCTTGGCAAGATCCTGTAGTGATTTGCCATTTCCTTCTTCCAGCTCATCTTACATGTGGGGAAACTGAGGCAAATAGGGTTAAGTGACTTGCCCAGGGCCACACAGCTAAGAAGTGTCTGAGACCAGATTTGCACTCACAAAGATAAGACTTGCTGACTTATCTGACAGGCCTGGCACTCATCCCATTGTGCCACCGAGCTACCCGAGTTAGTCTTTAAAGAATAAATGCCTAAGAATAGAGCCAGTATCAAAACCCAGTTGTCTAGAGTAGGGGTGGGGAACCTGTGGCTGCAAATCAAAAATTTGTTCTGTAAAATTTGGATTCAGTCAAAAGGCTGCTCTTAAGGATCTAGAAGGCCACACGTGGCCTCAAGGCCATAGGTTCCCCACCTCTGGTCTAGATCTTCTAACTCTAAATCCTCCTTTCTTTGCATTTTTATTTTTATTAATATTAATGATGATGATAATAGCTATATAGTGATTTATAGTGATTTAAGGTTTTTTAAATGAGATAATAAATATTATCTCATTTTATCCTCACAACAACTCTGGGAAGTAGGTGTTCTTGTTATGTCTATTTTACAAATGAGGAAACTGAGCCAGAGAGACATTAAGGTCCCATAGTTAGTGAATATCTGAGGCAAAATTTATGTTCAGGCCTATCCCAACTCCCAGTCCATTACTCCAAGCACTAGACTATCTACAACCTCACTGTACCATAAGATGAAGGGATGGTACAGGATTTAGAACTAAGGTAAGCATTAGAGATTATCCCGTCCCATTATCAATGAAGAAACTGAGGCTCATAAAGATTAAATAACTAATTCAAGGTCACCTAGAGAGTAAATAGCAGGGCCAAGATTTGGCTTGGTAGTCTAGCTTTAATTAATTTTTTAAAAAAAAATATTATATGCTTACTGTGGGCAGAGAAATGTACTAGGCAGTGAGGGAGACACCGTGGTGAGGCATAGTTGCTGATGGCGTGTCAGACGTTCTCCTTAACCTGTGGCAATTCTCTCAGTTAGACCAACAGAATAAAACATGGCAGGACCCATTAATTAGGCTTTGTTGCAACCGGCTCACTTGATCAGTACAGATGTGCCACAGATGTATCCATTCTGCAGTTACCCAGTCAAATTATTAAGGCACACCATTCTGTCATTTCAGAGCACGTTTATCTTGCTGCCTGTATCAGTGGCCTCTCTCTCCTACCCTGCCACATATTCCTTTGGTGAGGGTCATTTCAATCTGCTCCACTTCTGAGCAATGCCTCACAGCATGTCTTTGAGATGCTGCTTTTCCACTTTGGTCTCTGCACACCAGACTGAATAAGGCCTTCTCTCACACACTCTGTGACCTATCTCAGTATCACTGAAAAAAAAATCAGTTATGCTAAGTCCCTTGGGTAGTGTCAATCTGAACTGAAAACGTGCCAACTTTATTAACATAATCACTACCAGACTTCTTAATTAAGCTGCCAATAGTGTCATTAATAGGCATCACTGTTGGTTTCAAAATAATCATGTCTCCCTCCACAAATTTATGGGTGCTCTAATGAGGAAGCGGGCCTGGAGAGGTCATGTTATAGTAGAGAGGCAATATGGTATATATAGTGCCTAGGGTGCTAGAGCTGCAGTCAGGAAGACCAGGGTTCAAATCCTGCTCTGATACTACCTGTGTGATCCTGGGAAAAATAATTTCATTTCTCAGCCTCAGTTTCTTCATCAATAAAATTATAAATTATAAATTATATAATTTAATCATATAAAATTATAAAAGTTACTTCACCTACCTCACAGAATTATAACACTCATAAGATAATATATATAAACATATGCTTTGCAAACTTTAAGCTATAACAAATAGATAAATAGCATTTATTAATATTTATTATATTACTAATTTTATTAATAAATCATTTATTGTGTTCATCATGGTAAGCATTGTGCAAAGCTCTGAGGATACAAATATTAGCAAACAAGACAGTCTTGAGAAGCTTCTATTTTAATGCAAGAAGATAACACATAAAAGAGAACTGGAAAGGGGGAAATCAGGGACTGGAGGCAGTGGGGGCATGGCATGGAAATGGTTAGAAATGGAGGTGGAGGCTGGGATCAAGAAGAGAGGAGGCAAAACTCATCAATCAGAGCCTGGGGTGGTTCCAGGTGCAAAGTCCAAGGTAAGAGATAAATCCAGTATATAAAAAATAAGAACATTTATAATCATAATAGCTGTCATTTCTATAATGTTTTAAGGTTTGTCAAGCAATTTATGTATTATCTAACTTAAGTCTTGTAACAACCCTGTAAGGCATATGTTATTATTGTCCCCATTTTACAGAAAAAGAAATTGAGACTAACAGAGGTTGAGATTTGAAATGTGCTTTTCTCACTCCCCTAAAAAGAAAACCTTGAAAGTCAGGTTGTTCAAATATTAGCTTTTTTTGTACTGCTATATTATAGCATTAACTAACCTGCTATTTCTTAAGTCAGACACTGCTCAGAAGGCAGCTAGATGGCACAGTATATAGAGCACAGGACTTGGAATCAAGAAGACATGAGTTTAAATCTGGCCTCAGACAGTTCTTAACTGTGTGATCATGGGCAAGTCACTTAACCTCTTTCTGACTCAGTTTCCTCATCTGTTAAGTGGAGATAATAACTATTTTTCAATAGTATTTTCAAAATTGGTGTGAGATAATATTTACAATGTGCTTTGTAAACCTGAAGATGCTAAGGAAATGTTAATTATTATTATTATTATTATTATTATTAGTTGTCTAGACCTCCCAGTTCCTGTCATTGCTTATATCTTTGGACTGTGTTGATTGCTCTAGTTAGCTTGTCTTGTAGTCTGGTTCTCTGGCATGGTAGATAGGGTGCCATGCTTCAAGTCAAATAGACCTTGGTTTACATCCTTCCTCAGACACAAAGTAGCTCTGTGATTCTAAACAAGTCATTTCACCCCCCTGTCCTTCAGTTTCCAAATCTGTAAAAGGAAGGGGCTGGACTTTCTCTCTAATGTCCATTCTCACTCTAAATCCGTCATCCTGTGACTTACTTTCTACCGTCAAAACCCTGTCTGAGCACATGATTCTTTCTATAGGTCTCTCTGACCACCCAATGATGGTTTTCTCCTGCTCTTGTACTAAAAACTTGATATTGCTTGGATAGTTGGTTGGTTGTCGTCCTTTGTTCTCAAAGAGGATCAAAATGGCATCTCTATGTTGGAGCAAAGATACAGTGTGTCCAACTGTGGCTGATCAGACCAATATGAGTTTGGAAGGCTCTACCACAAGTCAGGCACAAATAGTACACATGAATATTCGGAGTGGAGAATTTTCTAAATTTGTGCATCTCACATTTCTTTTGAGCAACTGCAATTCTGCTTCATTCATAGAGCATGATGCTTTTTTGATGTGGGCACACCATGCTGAATGGTCCTTTGCCAGTGTCTCCTGTATTATACAATCAATTCCAAAGTTCTTCAGAAAGACTTTGAGAGTATCCTTGTATCACTTCTTCTGACCTCCATGTGAGTGCTTAAGAACCTTTCGTGAGTTCTCCAAAAGATAGTCTTTTAGGCACATCTACATTTGGCATTAGAACATGGCCAGCCCATCAGAGTTGCACTCTCTGAAACAGAATTTGAATACTTGGCATTTTAGCTCAAAAAAGGAAATCAGTGTCCGGTACCTTATCTTGCCAGGTGATCTTCAGAGTCTTCATAAAAACATTCAAATGGAAGTGATTCAGTTTCCTGGCATGGCACTGGTATATTGTCCAGGTTTCACAGGCATTCAACTATGATGTCAGCACAGTGGCTCTGTAGACCTTCAGTTTGGTAGGCAGTCTAATACCTCTCCTCTCCTACACTTTCTTTTGGAGCCTCTCAAACATTGAGTAAGCTCTGGCAATGCATGCATCAATCTCATCATCCATGTCTACATCCCTGGAAAGCATCCAGCCAAGGTAAGTGAAATTATCCACAGCATTTAGTATTTCTCCATTGATGGCTCCACATATCGATGGTGAAATGCTGACTGGTGGAGAACCTGTGTTTTCTTGGTGTTAATTGTTAGACCCAAATTAGCATAAGCAGCAGAGAATTGATTCATACTTTGTTGTATCTGAGTCTGCATTGAGTGCACAGTCATCTGTGACCAAAAAAAATCATGTACCAACTCTCCCTCCAATTTAGTCTTGGCTTGCAGCCTTTCCAAGTTAAATAGTGTATTGTCAATGCAGTAGCTGACCTTAATGCCTTTCTCATCCTTATTGAAGGTGTCTGACAATAGTGCTGAAGACATCATGCTAAAAAGCATGGAAGCAAGCACACAGCCCTGCTCCACTCCACTGGTGACTGGGAAAGTGCAAGAGCATTGTCCATTATCCAGAACCAGGGCAAGAATGGGTTGTTGTATCACAAGACTTATATCACAAGAGGTACAAAGCACAAGAACTATTGAATGATGTATCTCAATATGACTCATTCATTGTTTTTTAAGAATTTATTTTATTCTGAACTTAAGAAATAAAACAAGTATTTCCATAACACAGTAAAATAGAAAATATTTCAGGTATTTGTGATAAAAAGACCAGAACTCAATGGAAAATGTATATATAAGATCCAGAAGAAAATATAAGTAAAATATTAAGGATTAATTATAAGGGACTCAGTAGGGTCAAACTGTTTACTTCTTCTATATGAAAATGTTATCAGTATTCTTAAGACTGTCATTGGTACTTGGGTAGTTTGAAAGAAAGGTTGGGACTGAAGTCAGTATGATGGGGTGATCCTAAAAAATATTGGGTAGGAAAAGATAAAAAGAAGTTATTATATCACACAAATGAGTCATGAAAAGAAGAACCAATATAGAAAAATGAGGTGGGGGTGAAGGGCTTTTAGTTCTGGAATCTTATTCTTATCAGGACCTGGGTTAAAGAGGGAACAATATATACATATAAAAGGGTATAAAAGTCTTCTAAACTTATAAAGAAATAAGAGGACAAGGGGATGGGATAATAAGGGTATGTAGATTAAGATTTAGAAGGGTGGGGAGAGAGGATAAGGGAAGGACTCTCAGAGGGGTGGGTAGTATAAGGAATAGGAGGATAAGGGGAGAGAATCAGGAAGGGATTCTTTAAAAGAGTGTAGATTAGGAAGGTAGCTGTTAGAAGTAAACTAGATGTGTAAACTAGATAAAATAACAGAGGCAGAGAAGAACAATGAGAAGGACAAATAAGATGGAGGGAAATACACAAATAGTAAATATAACTTTAAGCTCCAACAATATGTTGTTTACATGAAACACATTTAAAAATGAGAGATATGCACAGAGATAAAATAAAGGGCTGGTGTAGAATTTATTATGCTTCAGCTGATGCAAAAAAAAAGCAGGGGTAGCAATTAAGATCTCAGACCAAATTAAAGTTAAAATAGATTTAATTAAAAGGGAAAAATAGGGTTACTACATTTTGATAAAAGTTACCATAGACAATGAAGTAATATTAATACTAAACCTATATGCACAAAATACTATAGCATCTAAATTTTTAAAAGTTAAATGACTTCTAGGTGGAAATAGATAGTAGTACTATAACAGTGGGGGACTTGAATCTTCCTTTTCAGAACTAGATAAATATAACCAAAAACAAATAAGAAAGAAGTCAAGGAAGTGAATAAAATTTTAAATAAGATAGATATGATAGCTATCTGGAGAGAATTAAATGGGCATAGAATGAAATAGACCTTTTTCTCAGCAGCTCATGGTACCTTTACAAAGACTGACCACATATCAGGGCATAAAAATTTTATAGTTAAAAGCAGAAATATTAAATGCATCCTTTTCAGATCTTAATGCAATAAAATTATATTTAATGAGGGACCACAGAAATATAGCATAAAAATTAATTGGAGACAACAATCTAATCTTAAAAAATGAGTAGGTTAATGATTTCTTCATTATAAGAAATCTAATACGAAAGTCTCAAAAATGTTGGCAGTTGTGTTGAATTGGTAGATTTTATCATATACAATTATTGAATTAATCCATTCTTTTGGTCATCATATAGAAATATCCTCTGATTCATGCCTTTGAGGCTGCCAGTTTGATAGCTGAATTGGTGATTTTTACTATGTTTTTCATTTTTTTTAATTTTGCTCTAAAGAATCATGGGTATGAGAGCAAGAAGAATGGGGGAGATAAACTTCTGAAAAAGAACATTCATTCATACTGTGAGATTAGAGTTAGGAACTTTCTGGTCAACTTACTGAGGCACCAAGAAGTGTCAGTAACTCTTCATCCAGGTATTGCTGTCAATATATTTTACTTCCATCATCTTAATAGGAGGTGTTTATGATCCCCAAAAAGTCATATTCCTCAATATCTCCAGACTATCCAGAAAGCACCATTCAGGGAGCTTTGCATAGAAAGATAGTTACCTGCCAAACTTACTTCTTGATTCCTTTCTTAGAACCATGGTGTTACTGGCATTGTTGTAAAACCTTCCTTTTTCCCAAAGTTAAACCCATGGTTGGTTTCCAGGATGTGTTTTGAATAATTCATTTAAACTTCTTTTGATCATGCTTTGCCTATACTTTTCTCTACACATAAAGATTGCTATAACCTAACTATTTCCATTAACAAAGCTTAGAGGGATACAAGTTTCCATATAAACTTAAGAAAATTGGACTAGGTTTTCATTCCACTGGCTGTGGTGAGAAAACTGATCTATGCTTAATGGAAATTTCTCCAGATTTGAATTTTGAAAAGGAAAAAATAAATCATGTTTGGTTCCTGATTTCTCTTATATTCATGTAAAAAAAATTGGAGCCCTCCAGTGGTCAAAATACTTTTTTATAAATACACAAATCCATTAATTAAAGGTACTGTCATCAAATGAGGAGGAATCTATTTTAATCTTCAAAGATATTTTCTTAAAATTCCATAAAATCCTTTCTAATATAATTTCAATTGAGTAACAGCTATAATCACATTATATATCACTTAATTTTTACTGCTTTATTTTAACCTTCAGCAGAAAGTTATAATCTTATGGACAACACATACATTCTATGAAGTTTAAAGGGAAGAAATTGTCATATTTCTATACATAGTGTAACTTGACCATTTTCTAACACAACTGTCCTAGTATTTGCAGAGATTTATAATAAGGCTATGTATCTTCTCAAAAACTCAAAGAAGAAACAGTTCTGTGCTGGAGGTTGCAGTCATCTGTGTTATTATCAAAAGAAAAGAAAAGATTGTATGTGCCCAGTGAGTCATGAATAATATGCTCAGTGTGTTGGTGGAATTTTTTTTTTTATTTTTTAAGACATGGCAGACACTTTTTTTTGGTCCTTTAAGATCTCTGTACAGAGAGAGCAAAGAATAAGCCTAGTTTCTTTAAGTAAGAGAAGCTTTGGGAGAGAAAAAAAAATTATAAAGGCACTCTAAACAGAGTTGCTATATTTCCTTTCCTTTATATCTTTTATTTCAATAATTGAATACATTCTATTAGAGTTTTATAATTAAACTTTTAACAGAACTCTTAGAAAGTGATGTCTATCTGTGTACCAGAAAATAGACAAAACAAAGAATGAAGATTATTTAAAATATGCCAATGACATACTATATAATTTCTTTAGAAACCAACAGATTTGTTGTAAAGTACAAAATGAATTGTATAATAGGAAAAGAAGATGGATAAGTCAGATAATGTGGGTGAGAGATGACACATCTAGTTGTTTGTTTGTTTGTTTGTTTGTTTTTCAGCCAAAGACAAGGTTTATTAGAACATCTGTCATTTGGGCAGAATTTAAGGAGTCTCAATGTTAGTGAGCTATTGGTTAGATTGTAAGAATCTAAGCAGTGGCTAGATTTTAAGAATCTAAGCATCTTAATGGAGGCAATACATACAGAAAGACTATGGGAGGGATCTTGGAGTGGCCAAGTAGTCTATGAAGCAATAAAATTCCAGAGACCTGGACCACGTGGCCAAGGGAGAATGGAGCCTAGATAGGATTAAGGGCAGGAAGTGGCCTGGGACCATAGGGAGGTAGGGCCAGGATAGGTGAAGAGTAACAGAGAACTGGGAGATTAGGTATAGCCACAATGAAAAGCCAGTAGATGGGATTATAGCCTCAGGCCAATTTGGTCATGAGGGAAAGTCCAGGATTTTTCCTTTTTAGGGTCTAGATCCCATCCTCATCATTCCCCCCTCAAACAAATGGGACCCAAATTCTTTTGGGGTAAGGGGTGAAAGTCTTGGCTTCTGAAACTGCTTCCTGCTGGCAAGGGGCATAGAGCTGTCCCTACCTGGAGGGGGTCTCAAAGAGGAGGTTGACTGGAACCAAGCACAGGCTGTATCCAGGGAACAATGGGGGGACATTGGCTGGTACCATCTGTAGGTGAATGGCCTGCAGTCTGGAAGACATAAATATGACAGAAAAAAACTGCAGGGCCCAGATATAAAGCAGGGACTAGATTTAGGGCCCAAATATGATAGGATAAAACATTCTGAGCTCTGTTTGGATTCAGATAATTCAGTTTTCCAACCATGCAATATCAAATCCACCTCATAGCCAGACTCAGGAACAGCCAGGTGGGTAACATTCCTTTTCAAAGTAGTATAATGGGGAAACTGAACCAGGAGGATCCCATCTTAGACTGGGGCTAAAATTGTCCTTTCAGCTTTTCCCCCCGATGCTGACTTCCCACCAGTCATTCTCTGACATGAGAGCATCATTCTCTGAGTAGTTTGTGGCATTTCTTTCAGATGGTGGATTAATTATCGATGGATTATGATCCATCAGACAACTCAAAATAAAATCCTATGAGCTTTTACCTCACACAGCAAGTTTCATTAATCACAGCTTAGGAAAAAACTTTTCCAGGATTTATATCTCAAACTTAAATTTGTCCTGGTGTAAAAAGCCAATCATTAGAGATTTCTATATACTTGCAAATTCTCAGCAAGCCATACATAACCCAAACAAGCTTTTTGGCTAGTTTACACATTAAAACAATAACCAACAGTAGCCAAATTATTTTAGCGGTAACCAAATTCTGAAAAGTTGCTTGACATAACTGATACTAAAAGTTCACCAATTTGAAACTTGAAACAAACCCATTACCAATCAGGTGACTTCAGTTTTGTTAAATTCATTTCCAAATTACTTTACACAGAGAATCAACATCTCATCATTAACAGTTAAAGCTGCAAATTTAAAAGGGGATGCTTATTCAAGTAAGGAGGCTAGCTTCATTACCTTGAGCAGGGTGTGCTGAACCTGGGTGATGCTTCCAGGCAAAGGTTACCCTAGGGCCCAACGCCTTTGCAGGGGGGAGGGGGGGATGGTGTAGCTGCTCCCCCTCCCCCCTCCTTCCTTTCCCAGGTGGGGAACTGTAAAATCAAAGGTGAGGGGTAAAGGATGAAGCTCTCTTCTCCTATGAGAGGGGTTAACAGATACCCTCTTGACTCAAGGAAAGGGAGTGGGAGAAAAGAGTGACCAGGGTTGTAAGGAGAAGTTTCAAAACTCCTTAATGATCAATCACAAAACCTATAGAATCTGCCAGGATATTTTTAGTTGTTCTAACTTTTCCCTGTAACTTCCAGGAAGGAGGATTCAGAGGTGCAGAGGGAAGGGAGTAAGTAAGCCTCAGGGAACCAAAAAGCAACTTCAGTTTTCCCCAATTCCCTAGCACCAAGAGAATTGACAGGCATACACTTCTGGATAGGGAGTCTGTCTTTGTCCTCTATGTTGCAGAAAATGTACCCAGGTCCATGGCCTCGAACCCAACCAGTGCACCAAGAGCCTGAGAGTGTCAGGCTGAGTGAAAGACAGTAACTGTCTGCCCCAAAAGCACCTCCAAGCCTTGGTGCTTGGAGAGCGACCCCAACTGCAGAGCAAGAAAGGTGGGGAGGAGGAGGCTTACATACCTTCCAGTCTTGGCTGGAGAAGAACTAAGGGCTAGGCAGTTTCCCCATATGGGCCACCAAGATGACTAGGTTTAAGGATTCAGGGGTGCTGGGACCCCAAAATCACAACACGTGGGTGCTGCTAGAAAGAATTTGACCCAAGCCTTCTTTCAGCCAAAAACAAGATTTATTAGAACATCCATCATATTGGGCAGACTTTAAGGAGTCTGAATGCTAGTGAGCTATTGGCTAGATTGTAAGAATCTAAGCAGTGACTAGATTTTAAGACTCTAAGCCAACACACCTAGTTTTATACTGACATCCTTATACTGGTAGAGGAGAGCAAGAAAGGTTCCCAATGCTTGCTGGGTAGATTTCTTGTGGTAAGCTTTTGACAGGAAGTGGACAAAAGCCACTCAGCACCATGGCTAGACATGGATAGGTTGCCATCTGTATCTTCAGAGAAAAAAGTCAAATGAGTGAAAACAATATCTATTTAAATATTTGGCTATAAAAATAAAATAAGACATGGTCTGGGCTTGGGTAATCTTTTCCTTGCTACATGTATGCTGTTTTGGTTTACCAAAGATCTTATCCATGGTAGTGGAACTCTCTCTTGAGGAAAAAAAAAATCATTGTGAGCTACTGAAAGCACAGGGCAAATTCAATTCAATTCAACAAACATTTATTATATTCCTACTATATGTAAGATTTAAATATTTTTCAACTAGTTATCAGAGCTAGCAAAAATACTCTGATTTGTCAGGTAACTGTAGAGGTGCTTTTGAGTTTACAATAGGAAGTATAATAGTACAATAGGAAGTCAAATTGATCTCATAAAATTTAAAATAAAAGTATACTCAGAACTCATCTACTGAATAATAGATGAATTGATATTTGCCTTGGTGGAGGGAATTCTCACAGCAGGAGTTCACCATACTGACAAAATAATCCATCCTTCTTGTCCAAGCATATCGTTTGGTATGGTTTTCAAAGAAGTAAGCAATCAAGTTGTCTGCCAATGTGCATGTGTTTGCCATGAAATGAACTAAGGCAAGGTATAATACAGGCTATTATTTTTCTATAAAGGAATAGAAATTGAATGATAATCAGATGCCTGTAATTAATCAACCAATCAATCAGTAGTCAAGTATTATGTACTTTCTATATGTTAGGCATTGAGATACAAATAAAAAGCAAAAACAATCCCTCCCCTCAAGGAACTTACATTCTATTGACGATGTGCATAAATGGGTCTATATTAGAGAAAGAAGACATAGGAAGTGAATGGAGTGAGATACAGAGATCTGAGAGGCAACTGAAGCAAGAATTAGCAAACTACAAATGACCTAGGAGTGGTTACTAAAAACCAGGTAAGGAAGAGAGGGGGTTTGAAATTGAAAAGATAGAAATGAGGGCAGGTGAAAAAAAAAAGTGATTGAGGCCAGGATAAGGTCTGATATAATAAAAACAGTAGGATCTGGGAAGTGAAATAGAGAAGGTTAAAAGAAATGATCAGGATAAGAAGATAGGAAGGCAGAAACAACAGGAGATAAAAAGAATTCTTGAATGGAAATAGAACAGGTGAATGAATGAAGAACAAGAGAAGGAAGCAAAGAGAAAAAGGAAGGATTGTAGGCAAAATGTATGAAGTGAGGAAAGAGGTGATCGATAAAAGGAATAGAAAAGGATAGAAAGAGAGAATCAAAAGGAGTGACTTATGATAGAAGGATTCAGTGGAAATCGCATTGGATTTAGACTCAGAGGACCTAGCTTCTAATCCTAACTCTGTTGCAAATTACTTGTATGACCTTGGCTAAGTCATTTCAATCAACAAACATCTATTAAATACTATTACATGCCAGTTACTGTGCTGGGTGCACAAAATGAAATACAAAAAACAAAAACAAAACAAAAACTGAAACAATCTAATAAGCATATGCAAAATAAATTCCAAATAATTACAAAATAGTTAAATATAAAATAAGAAAGGCCAGATGAGAGGCAGTTGAGAGGATCAGGAAAGCTTCCTGTATAAGGAAGTGTTTGTGTTGCATCTTCACATAAGAGAGCTATGTGAGACTGAGATGATGAAATGAATTCCAGTACTGAGTGATAGCCAGTGCAAAGGCAAAGAGCTAAGAGACAGAGTGAAATACATGAGGAACAGAGCAAAGGACAGTTTGAGTATAAATTATGAGAAAGGTGCAATGTATAAGGAATCTATAAAAACATACATTTGAGTCAGGTTGTGAAGGATTTTAAAAGTCAAAGAGACCGTTTTTTATTTTAACCAAGAGACAATAGGAGGTCACTGAAAATTATTGAGTAAAAGAGTTTCATTGTTAGATCCACACTTTAAAAAACACACTTTGGAAGCTTTACTGAAAATGGATTGGAGTAGGTAGATAGATATAATCATTTATTAAGTACTTACTATATGCCAGATACAGGGTTAATATTGGGAACAAAAATAAAAGCAAAAAGACAGACAGCCCCATACTCTCAAGAAACTCACAGTCTAATGGTGGAAATAATGGGGAAAGTCAACAAATAAAAAGGAACTTCAAATGAGGTGTGGGGAAAACCATCTTTGAGAGGACAAGTTGAAAAAATATTACAGGGAATCATGGGCTAAATGGACACTTCCTGAATTGGAGGTTTTGGGGATAAATTCACCACTTAGAAAAGAAGTGAGTTGAGGCAAAAAGATGAATCAAGAGGACGTTGTAGGAGTCTAGGCAAGAGATGAAGAGTGCTTGAACAGAGAGGGAGGCTGGGTCAGTAGAGAGAAGAGTTGAATGTTGTGAAGGCAGAAGCAGAAGAGTTGGCAATTGATTAGCTATGAAGGATGTGAGAGTAAGAAGTCTAAGTATAAAGTATGAAGTCTAAGTGCAATTCTGAGGTTACAGAACTGGAAATTGGAAAAATGGCAGTGCTCACCCTTGAGATGGAAAAGTTGAAAAGAGGAATGGGTTTGGCAAAAGCAATTATGAGCTCTGTTTTGGACAGGTTGAGTTGAAGATGTCCCTGGGATATCTAACACGGAATGTCTAATAAAAAAATACCTAATAAGTAGTTGCTGTTGTGGGACAGAAGCTCTGGAGAGAGAGAGTGGGGCTGGATATCAGTGAATCACAAGTATAGAGAGGGTAATTAAATCCATGGAAGTTGGCCAGGTCACCAAGGAGGAAATATATAGAAAGAAGTTAAGAGGATTCCTGGATAGGATCCCTCCTTAATAGGCACAGTAAGGGGACATGACAGGGATGAAGAGCCAGAAAAGGAAATTGACACAGAGCGGTCAGATAAGCACATAAATTACATAAGCAGGAGGGAGGACCAGGAAAGAGCTGTGTCAGGAAAACCCGGAGGAAACTTAATATGAAGGAGGAGAAGGTATTCAGCAGTGTTAAATGCTGCAGAGAGGTGAAGAAGGATGAGGCCCAAGAAAAGGGAATCATTTTTGGCAATTGACCTCTTAGAACTTAGTTTCTTTACCATTAAGAGGAGGTTATAGGGGACAGTAAATGTATAGAAAAAAATGGTAGAGTGGTCTGGATCTATGATGGTAGGGCTCATCTGGGCCAAGCAAATCACTTGCTCCAACCCACATAAAATAAATAGTAAGATTCTCTGTCCTGGTACCCCTTTCAGGAAAGAACAGTCAATCCTTGGATCAGAGGGTGTGAACTAGGACATACACATCAATACTTTATAGGCTTTAGACTGTGTGAAAAATCCTTGATCAATTTAAAAATAATTGAAAGCTATTGTATTAAATGAAATGAAACCACATTGAAAGTTATCCCATATTGGTTGAGCATCTTAGCCATACCCTATGGAACTTGTAAAAAACCAGTAAACTTGTTTTGAGTTGGTAATTTGTACAGCTGGGAGTTTAGGATGAAAGTTTTTCAGTTAAGACCTTAAGAAGGAATTGCTTGGGGTAGGGGTGGTAGTGGGAGATGAAGTTCCTTGGTTCTGGTCCTGAAATCAGCCCCAGTCTCAGCCACAATTTAAGTCTTAATCCCTTCCCCCTAATCTGCCCCATGAATTGGGTGGATTAGGACTTTCTGAACTTCAGTGTGTAGGATTTTGGAGACATCAGCATGCTAGCAGCATCTCTGTAACAGCTGATAGTAATGTTTGCATTGGGAGACAAAGCTAGAGTGGATGTGATGAGGGATGATTGGTTTAAGATTCTACAACTACATCAACAACAACAAAAACTACACAGTGCTTAATAGGAAGCTCATGAGGACCTAACAAAGAAGAGAAAAGGACTTATATCAATGAGAAGATATGAGTTACCCTTTGCCTACTATGTTCTCTTAGCCTGAACCCATTTTCCTCTGTAGCCTGAACAAATTTGTGGGAGAGGGTGCCATTGATACAGCCATTACAGTAAATACTTTTGTAAAAGATAATTAAGTATGGCTAACTATTGATAACAATTAATAATTAGGAGGATGCAAGTAGGAGCTGATAAGCCATAACATGAAAAAAAAAAAAGAAAGAAACACCCCTTCCTACTTTCCTCAGAGCTAGCAATAGAATTTTTAATTAATTTATTTTTAGTTTTCAACATTTACTTCCATGAGATTTTGAGTTCCAAATGTTCTCCCTCTCTCTCTCCTCCCCTCACCCAAAGACAGCATGCAATTTGACATAGGCTCTACACATATACATTCACATTGAACCTATTTTCACATTAGTCATGTTGTAAAGAAGAATTAGAACCAATGGGAAAAATCACAAGAAAGAAGAAAAAAACAGCAAAAGAAAAAAGAGAGAGCAAATAATATATTTCGATTTACATTCAGACTCCATAGTTCTTTTTCTGGATGTGGACAGCATTTTCCATCATAAGTCATTTGGAGTTGATCCTTGCATTGCTAAGAAGACATGAGTCTATCAAAGTTAGTATCACACATTGTGGCTGTTACTGTGTACAATGTTCTGGTTCTCTAACACTAGAATCTTGAGGGAAGAGGTAATAGCAGTCTTCTGGGATCCCAGCCTACCAGTGGGAATCGGGGTCTAGTAGGGGTGTGTTTGAGAGAGGAAGTCTAGAGCTATGGAAGCAAGAAAAGAAAGAAGTTAAGTAGGTGAAGGCACATAGAAAACAAAAACTAAATGGCAAAATAGGAGAAAGGTAGGGAAAATTTAAGGGGAAACAGACTAGGTGGTAGAAGGAAAGAGAGTTGAAAAAAGGAGGTAGGACAAGTGTTGGGAGCTAATAGAGTTCCATGACCAAATTTATTTTAAGCCTAGAAAAAAAAATCTTGAATTGAGTGTGTCAAATTCGAATTACATAGGCTTAGATGAAGCTAAGCCAGTTATCAACCTCACAATTTGAGAAAAGAGCACATTTGCATTTCATTCAAACAAAATAATTTTTAACCTTCTACTTATTGGAGTACACTGAGCTTTCTTGCAAAAAACATTTATTTCTAGATACTACTTTGTGGTTGGCCTGATTATCAAATATGTTTAATGCTATGGATGCAAAGTCTTCAATGAATAGTTGTGAATTAGTAAAAAGAGAGATATTTGCAATATTGTAAAATAAAAGATAACAAAGGTCAGGCTTTAAAACGAAACAAAAACTTTGAACAAATATAGTGAACCCCCTTTATTGCAAGGGCATTGGTAGAGATTTACCTTATAACCATGTTGCATAGGTTTACAGAGTTTGTTTTAGGACGTAATTTTGCCTGAGTTGTGTTTATATAATAAAGTTTTATTTTTAGTCTTAACACTGGGTACAATGCCTGACCCACCTTAAGAACTTTACAGATGTTCTTAAATGATTAATTATAGGGATTTGCATTATAATAGAGGGAGTTTCCATATATATGTATACACACACCCACATACATATATAATCACCATACTGTTGTTGTTGTTATCCTTTTAATCCCATTAGAAGCTTTCTAGTTTTTTTTTGTTCCTTTTTTTAGGTGGGGTAGAGGAAAGAGGGTGAGGATAATTGATTTTGTTACTTGTATCTTGCTATAATGGTTTAACTCTCTTGTGTTTCTATTGCCTATGGTATTTACAAAGCAAATAATCTGCTTACATCTTTCTTTTTCTCTTTTCTTGGAGGCATCTTAGATGGCACAGGGGATAAAATGTTGGACCTAAGTCAGAAAGATGTGAATTCAAATCTACACTCAAATATTTACTAGCTATATAACCCTTGGCAAGTAACTTAACCTCTCTGTCTGCCTTAATTTTCAAAACTGTAAAATGGGGATATAATAAATACCTATCTCCTAGGTGTGGTGATGACCAAATGAAATATTGTAAGGTGCTTAGCACTATGGCTGGCATGGTGTAATAATAATAATAATGATAACTTAATAAATGCATATTTCCTTCCTTGTTTTTCATAATGATTGGATCCAATGACAACAGTGTACCAATCTTTTGCCATAGTCTCTCTAACATTTGTCATTTTTATTTTTTCTTCATTTTTGCCAATTTGATGGGTATAAAGTGGAAATTTAGAATAGTTTTAATTTAATTTCTTTAATTATAAGTGATTAGAAAAAGTTACCCTTCAAATCTATGAATAGAGAAAATGTTTGTGATCAAACAAAGGATAAAAAAGATCACATAAGAAAAATTGAATAATTTTGATTTACATACAATTAAAAAGTCTTGGAACAAAAAATATCAGTAAAGCTTAGATAGAAGAGATACAATCAACTGGAGGAAAAAAAACCTTCACACTAAGTTTCTCTGATAAAGGTTTCATTTGCAAAGTATTAAAAAAAACAAGTTTATAAGAATAAGAGTGATTCCCCAATTGATAAAGGGTCTAAGGATATAAATAGGCAATTTTCAAGGGAAGAAATGCAGACTATCTACAGCTATATAGAAAAAAAATACTCCTGTTGTATTTTCGTAGGTGCAAAATAATATAATGTTATTAAAATTACTTTCACTTCATAGTTGCAATTCTTCCTCCTAGTCATTTTCAGAATTGAAATTGTTCAATTTAACCACTGCGTATCTCACTGTTTGTAGAATATTCTACCTTTCCCCTCATGTCCTCCCCAGGAGACATGCAAATTTGTTAAATTGGTACTTTGTTTTCTGTGATCAGATGTGAGGGGCAGTTTTGTCATATTAGTTCTTACATGATGGTGTTCAGCATTTGGGGTTTGAACTGTCCTAGAATGTCTTCAATACTTAAATTGTCTCTATGCATCCTGTCTCTGAAACCAATATATATATATATATATATTTTTTCTTCTTGTGCATAAACTGTGTTCTTTTAATGTTATATTTTGCTTTTCTTCTTCCAGATTGTCCTTTACTTCTGCACATTTGTATTCACAATCAGTTGTTCTGCCTTTTGGTTCCTTGGAGAGATTTCACCACTATGGATTCAAGTTTTTCTATTCTGCCAATTATTTCTTCTGTTCAGGTCATACATTCTGCTTTCATTACACTTATTTTTCTTTTGAACCATTCAGGGATGTTGTGGTAAAAGATATAGGCCCACAGACAAAAATTATTTACCAGAAAAATTCAGTATAATCTTATAGAGGAAAAAATGGATCTTTAACATAATAGTGGACTTCTAAGAAATCCTGGCCAAAAAAACAAACAAACAAACAAACCACTAGAGTTTGATAGAAACTTTGACATACCAAGAGAGGGGTAAAGAGAAACCTACACAGAACTATGTGAGTGGTCAGAAATATCTTTTTAAGAAGTATTTGCATTATTGTTGAAGTAACTCTTACAAGCATCTCTTAAGAACCATAATATTACCAGAAGTAATCAAGTAAGTGGAAGGGCATAGGGGAGATTTTTGTTATGTTTTTATTATCTTAAAAAGAGAAAGAAAGGAAGGGAAGAAAGGGTTACACCAGATATGAAAAGGGAACAAATGGGAGGGGGGCAGTTACCTCACGTCATCTGGGACACATGTATAACTCTTTACAAATAAGGAAAGGGTGAGCAAGAGAGTATTATTTGAGCCTCATGTTCATCTGAAATATTCAAAGTATAGTCAAATACACAGACATAAAGAGTTTGGGCGTAGAAATACATTCATTCAAGAGGAAGATAGAGGGAAACAGGAAGAAAGGAAAGGAGAGAGTAATAGGAAGAATAAATCTAGGGACAGATTAGAGAAGCAAAATAAAACTGGTTTACAGAGAAGATCATGACAGAAGTTTACAAAGGAAGATCAATCATAAGAACATGAGATTGAGGTCTAGGTGAAGAGAAGAAAAAAGGGAGAGGGTTGTGAAACAATATTCCATCAGAGAGCATTGATACTGATCATAATACTATTTCATACCCCCTTTTTTCCTACATAAAGAGAGGATGAGGAGCACAGAGAAGGTATAATAGGATGGAGAAAGTATAATAGGATGGAGAAAAATATTTAAAATGGAAAAGTTTTATTTTGTTTTAATTTTACAGATGAATGCAATACAAGAAAGATTAGATAGGAAACAGTTAACTGGGGGGGGACTTTGTAACAAGATTCTCTGATAAAAATCTCATTTTCAAGATATATAGGAACTTATTTGAATGTATAAGAGTAAGAGCTATTCCCCAAAGGATTAATAGACAGAAGATATAAATAGGCAGTTCTCAAGGGAAGAAATTATCTATAGAAATATTTTTTAAAAAACCATCTAAATTACCATTGTAAATCCACATAAAGTGCTATAAGAAATGAGGAAGAAGATTATTTCAGAAAAAAACTTGGAAAGAACTGATGCAGAGTGAAGCGAACAGAACCAAGAGAACATTGTACACAGTAACAACAATATTGTACAAGAATAACTGTGAATTGTTCACCTCCTGAAAGAGATCCCCAAAGGAAAGCTCCTAGGAATATTGTAGCCCAATTTCAGAGTTCCCAGGTCAAGAAGAAAATATTGCAAGCAGCCAGAAAGAAACAATTCAAATATGGTGGAAACACAATCAGGATAGCACAAGATTTAGCAGCTTCTACATTAAGGGACTTGATGGCTTGAAATATAATATTTTGGAGGGCAAAGAAAATAGGATTACAACCAAGAATCACCTACCCAGCAAAACTGAGCATAATCCTTCAGGGGAAAAAATGGACATTCAGTGAAATAGAGGACTTTCAAGCATTCTTGTTGAAAAGACCAGAGATGAATAGAAAATTTGACTTTCAGATACAAGACTCAAGAGAAGCATGAAGAGGTAAACAGGAAAGAGAAATCATGAGAAACTTATTAAGGTTCAACTGTTTACATTCTGCATGGAAAGATGATATTTGTAACTCATGAGTCCTTTGTCAATATTAGAGTAGTTGGAGGGAAAAAATTATATGTAGATAGATAGATAGATAGATAGATAGATAGATAGATAGATAGATAGATAGATAGATAGA
>NW_020954588.1:13200647-13236783 GCF_900497805.2 Vombatus ursinus | reverse complement strand
AGATAGATAGATAGATAGATAGATAGATAGATAGATAGATAGATAGAAGGCACAGGGTGAGTTGAAGATGAAGGGATGATATCTGGAGGATAAAATTAAGGGGTGAGAGAGGATTTTATGGAGAAGAGAAAGGGAGAGGTACAATGAGGTAAATTATTTCATATAAAACAGACAAGAAAAGGCTTTTACAGTGGAGAGGAAATTGGGGAAGGTGAGAGGGAATGAGTGAATCTTATTCTCATCATATTTGACTTAAGGAGAAAATAACATATGCACTCAAATGGGTATGGAAATCTATTTTACCCTATAGGAAAATAGGGGGAGAAGGGGACAAGAGAACAGGAGGATGAATAGATGGGAGGGCAGATCAAGGGAGGGGATAATCAGAAGCAAGCACTTCTAAGGAGGAACAGGGTCAACAGAGAGAATAGAATAAATGGGGGGCAGGATAGGATTAAGGAAAATATACTTAGTTTTTCACAACATGACTACTATGGAAGTGTTTTGCATGACTACACATGTATAACCTACATTGGGTTGCTTGCCTTCTCAATGACGGTAGGTAGGGAGGGACAGAGAAATTTGGAACCCAAAGTTTTAAAAACACATATTAAAAAAATTGTTTTCACATGCAACTCGAAAATAAGATATACAGGAAATGGGGTATAGAAATCTATCCTGTCCTACAGGAAAATCGGAGGGGAAGGGGATAAGAGAAGGGGGGAAGAGACAGAAGGGAAGGCAGATTAGGAGAAGGGGTATTGAGAATGCATGCCATCTTGGGGTGGGGGGAGGGATGAGATGGGGAGAAAATTTGGAACTCAAAATCTTGTGAAAGTGAATGTTGAAGACTAAAAATAAATAAATTAATTTAAAAAATTAAAAAATAAAAAATAAAAAAAATAAGTTGATGAGTTAAAGAAAAGAATACATATGAAACACTTAGCTATTCCCAGCAATACAATGATCCAAGACAATCTCAAAGGATTCATGATAAAAAAAAATGCTACCCTCCTCCAAAAAAAGAATTAATGGAGTCTGAATACAGACCAAACCATTCTTCCTTCTTTCCTTCTTTCCTTCCTTCCTTCTTTCCTTCCTTCCTTTCTTTTTTTCCTTCTTTTCTTTCTTTCTTTCACTTTTTCTTTCTTTTTTGGTTCTAGTTTTCTTTCACAAAATGACTAATATGTAAATACGTTTTGCATGATTGAACATGTATAACACATATCAGATCATTTACCATCTCAGGGAGGGAGGAAAGGAGGTAGGGAGGGAAAGAATTTGGAACTCAATTTTTTTTTAAAAAAAGTGTTAATAATTCTTTTTATATGTAATTGGGGGTAAAATAAAATATTACTAAAAGAAATGCACAATAAGGCAACTTTGAGTTTGCATCTCAAATCCATTAGATTGGCAAAGTTGACAAGAAAGGAAAATGTCAAATGTTGGATGGGCTACTGCAGAAAGAGGTATTGATGAATTATTGATATAGCTGTGAGTTGGTCTAGTTATTCTTTAAATCAATTTGGAACTAATCAAAAAGTTACTAAACTGTTTGTTCTCATTTCCACTGCAGTGCTACTACTAGGTTGCTACCCCAAGGACAGAAAGAAAATTAACAAAATCCTATATTTAATTAAAATATTTCTAGCAGCTCTTTTATAGTAATATGGAATTAGAAATTAACTGGGTAAACATCAATTTCGGGAATGGCTGAACAAATTATCATACACAATGTAATGAAATAATATTGGGCTGTAAGAACTGAAGAAAGAAAAGGTTTCAAAAAAAAAAAAAAACCAGGAAGACATATATGTAATGAGACAGAGTTGTGAAGAGAGCCCAGGAGAACATTTTACATTGTGACATCAACATTGTAGAAATGAATTATTTTGAAAGGTCTAATACTTCTGATTAATGCTATAATCAATCATAATTCCAGAGGAATAATGAGGAAGAATGCTACCTACCTCTAAGCAGAGAGATGATAGACTAATCTTCAAAATGAGACATCTTTGAGCATGGAAAACATGGGGATGTGTTTTGCTTGGCTGTGCTTCTTTGTTACAAGGGTTTTTATTTTTCTTTTTTTTTTCCAACTTGTGGAGCTGGGAGGTAGGACAGAGGAAAAAAAAATAAATGCTTGACAACCATTCTGCAGAACAATTTGGAACTATGCCCAAAGGGCAATAAAGCTGTGCTTACTCTTTGATCCAGCAATACCACTATTAGTTCTATATCCCAAAGAAATCATAAAAAGGGAAAATGACCCACACGTACAAAAATGTTTATAGGAGCTCTTTTTGTGGTGGCAAAGAATTGGAACTTAAGGGGATGCCCATCAAATGGGAAAATGGATGAACAAATTGTGGAATATGAATGTAATGGAATACTTTTGTTCCATAAGAAACGATGACTTCAGAAAAACCTGGAAAGAATTGCATGAACTGATTCTAAGTGAAGTGAGCAGAACCAGGAGGACACTGTACACAGTAACGACAACATTGTGCGATGATAAATTTTATTAAACTTAGGTCTTCTGAGCAATTTAATGACCTAAGACAATTCCAAAAGACTCATGATAGAAAATGCTATCCACATCCAGAGAAAGAAATATGGAGTCTGAATGCAGATCAAAGCATACTATTTTCTCTTTCTGTTGTTGTTGATGTTGTTGTTGTTGTTTTCTCATGGTTTTTGCCTTTTTTTCTGGTTCTTCTTTCACAACATCACTAATGTGGAAATATGTTCAGTAGGATCATACACTTATAGCTTATATCAGATTGCATGCCATCTTGATGATTGGGGAATATTTAGAACTCAAAATCTTATAAAAACAAATGTTGAAAACTAAAAGTTAATAAATAAAAGAAGCCTTTATCAGAGAAACTTGCTGTAAAATAATTTCGCATGTTTTCTTTTTTCCTTCTAATTTTGGCTACATCAGTTTTGTTAGTGCAAAAGCTTTTTAAATTCAATTAATCAAAATTACTTTGTTTCCTATGATCCTCTCTATTTCTTGTTTGGTCATGAAACTTCTTTGATCCTAACATGTACATTTTCCCATACTCCCCTAATTTACTTATGATATCACCCTTTATAGGTAATTCATTTATACATTTTGACCTTATTTTGGTATACCATGTGAGATGCTGTTTTATGCCCTTCTGCCAAACTGCTTTCCAGTTTTCCCAGCATTTTTTGTCAAATATTGGATTCTTACTCCCAAAACTTGGATCTTTGGATTTATCAAATGCTAGATTACTATAGTCATTTACCATCGTGCATTACGTAATCCATTCTGCTCATTCATCACTTTATTTCTTAGCCAGTACCAGATAATTTTCCATGATTACCACTTTGCAAATACTTTGAGATCTGAAACTGCTGGGACACCTTTCTTGACATTTAAGAAAAAAAATGATTCCCTTGATATTCTTGACCTTTTGTTCTTCCAGATGAAATTTGTTATTATTTTTAGTTCTATAAAATAATTCGTTGGTAGTTTGATGGGTATGGCACTGAATAAGTAAATTAGTTTAGTTAAAATTGCCATTTTTATTATAACCTATGAACACTTAATATTTTTCTATTTTTTAAGATCTGACTTTACTTGTGTGAAAAGTATTTTGTAATTGTGTTCATATAGTCCCTGGTTGTGTCTTGGCAGGCAGACTTCCAAGTATTTTATATTGTCTCCAGGTAACAGAATTTCTTTTTCTATCTCTTGCTGCTGGATATTTTTGGTAATATGAAGAAATGTTTATAATTTATGTGAGTTTATATTATATCTTACAAATTTGCTGAACTTGTTCATTGTTTCAACTAGATTTTTAGTTTATATTTTAGGGTTCTCTAAGTATACCATCATATTATTTGCAAAGAGTGATAGTTTTGTTTCCTCACTAACTGTTTTTGTTTCTTCAATTTCTTTTTCTTGCTTTGTTGTTATGGCTAGCATTTCATGTACAATATTGGATAATAGTGGTGATGATGGACATCTCTGCTTCACACCTGACCTTATTGAGAAGGCTTCAAGTTAATCCCCATTACAAATAATGCTTGCTGTTGGTTTTAGATACTACTTAACATTTTAAGAAAGGATCCATTGATTCCTATGTTTTCTAATGTTTTTTTATTATTTTTTAAAATGGATGTTGTATTTTGTCAGGCTTTTTCTGCACCTATTGATATAACCACATGATTTTTATTGTTTTTGTCATTATTTTGGTCAGTAATGTTGATAGTTTTCCTAATATTGAACCAGCCCTGCATTTCTGATATAAACCCCACTTGGTTATAGTATATGATCTTAGTGCTATATTGCTATAATCTCTTTGCTATTATTTAATTTAAAAGTTTGTATCAATATTCATTAAGGAAATTAGTCTATAGTTCTCTTTGTCTATTTGTCTATACCTCTCCCTGGTATAGATATGGAAGTAAAATTTGTGTCATAAAAGAAATCTGGTAGGACTCCTTCTTTACTTATTTTTTGAAATGGTTTATATTGTATTGGCATTAATTGTTCCATAAATGTTTGGTATAATTCGCTTGTGATTGTGTCTGGTCCTGGGGATTTTTCCTTACAGAGCTCATTTATGGATTGTTCAATTTCTTTTTCTAAGATAGGGTTACTCAAGTATTCTATTTCATTTTGTATTAATCTGGACAGTTTATATTTTATAAATATCTATATATATTTAATATTTTATAAATATATTTAATAAATATTCACCCATTTCACTTAGATTGTCAGATTTATTGACAAATAAGTAGGCAAAATAACTCCTAATAATTGCTTTAAGTTTGTCTTCATTGATGGTGAATTCACACTTTTCATTTTTTATAATAGTAATTTGGTTTTTTCTTTCTTTTTTAATCAAATTAGCCAATAATTTATCTTTTTATTGTGTTTTTTTCATAAAACCTGTTCTTAATTTTATTTATTAGTTCAATGATATTTTAACTTTTAATTAATTAATCTCTTCTTTGATTTTCAGAATTTCCATTTTGCTGTCTAATTAAAGATTTTTAATTTGTTGTTTCTCTAGCTTTTTTTTGGTTGCCTGCCCAATTCATTGATTTGCTGTTTCTCTCTTTCATTGATGTATGTGTTTAGAGATATAAATTTTCCCCTAAGTATTGCTTTGGCTGCATCCCACAATATTTTGGATATCATTTTATTATTGTCATTCCCTTTAATGTAATTATTGTTTCTATAATTTGTTCTTTGACTCACTCAGTTTTTAGGATTAGAGAGTTTTTAATTAATTTTTTACTTATGCTTTCATGTACCATTAAATGTAATTTTATTGAAGTATAGTCTTAAATAGGTGCAATTAATATTTCTGTTTTTATACATTTGGTTGTGAGATTTGTATGCCATAATACATTGTCAGTCTTCATGAAGGTGCCAGGTACAGCTGAGAAAATGTTATATTGATTTCTACTCCCATTCACTTTTCTCCAGATATCTATTATATCTAATTTTTCTAAGATCTTATTCATCCTTTGACTTCTTTCTTATTTATTTTAATGGTTAGATTTATCTAGCGAGGAAAGTTGAGGTCCCCAACGTGTATAGTATTATTGTATATTTTCTCTTATAATTCTTTTAACTTTGAATTTGATGCTATGCCATTTGGTGCACATGTGTTTAATATTGATATTATTATTTCATTGACATTACTTTTAATATTTTAAATTAATGTTTTAATAATATTTTGAGTGTTTTATATTAAATATAATTTATATAATAAAATATATAAATGTTTTTAATATTTTAATTAATATTATTAATATTATTTCATTGTCTATGGTACTTTTTATTAAGATGTAATTTCTTTATGTCTTCTAATTAGGTCTGTTTTTATTTTTGCTTTGTCTAAGCTTATGATTGCTATCCTTGCCTTTTTTACTTCAGCTGAAGCATAAAATATTTTGTTCTATCTGCTTATTTTAATTCCATGGGTATTTCTCTATTTTTTTTGTAAACAACATATTGTTGGATTTTGGATTCTAATGTATTTTGCTACCTTTTTCCATTTTATGGGTGAGTTGATCTCATTCACATTCACAGTTTTGATTATTAACTGTTCATTTCCACCCTTCTTATTTTCTTCTGTTTATCCTTCTCTCTCTCTCTCTCTCTCTCTCTCTCTCTCTCTCTCTCTCTCTCTCATCTTCCTCCTCTAAAGTCTGTTTTGCTTTTGACCACTACATTCTTTTATTATTCCTTCCTTCTATAAGCTACCCCCCTCTCTTCTTTTGCTCCCTACACCTTCTACTTCCCTATTTGGTAAGATAGATTTCTCTTACCAATTGAGTGTGTGTGTGTGTGTGTGTGTGTGTGTGTGTGTGTATTTTCTCTTTGTACCAATTTAGATGTAAGTGAAGTTCAAACATTACCCTTCCCACCTTTTCCCTCTCCACTGTAAAAGCTCTTCCTTAATCACCTCTTTTATATGAAATAATTTTCCTTATTATTCCCTTCTCTTCTTCTTCTACCAGCTCATTCTTTTTTCTCATGGATCCATTTTTTTACATCATCCCAACATAATTGTCTCACTTGCATGCCCTCTTTCTACATAGAATCTTTCTAAATGCCCTAATAATGATAAAGATCTTAGAAGTTACATGTACCATCTTCCCATATAGAAAGGTAAACAATTTAACCTTGTTGAGTCCCTAATTATTCCTCTCTTATGTTTACCTTTTTATGCTTCTTTTGAGTCTTGTGTTTGAATGTCAGATTTTCTATTTAGCTCTGATATTTTCATTAGGAATTCTTGAAAGTCCTCTATTTCACTAAATATCTTTTTTCCCCTTGAAGAATTATAATCAATTTTGCTGGGTAAACTATTCTTGATTGTAATTCCAACCCTTTTGTCTTTTCCAAGCTCCTCACTGTTTATTACTCTGGCTGCTCAGTCTTGTGTGATCCTGACTGTGGCACTATTTTGTTTGAATGGTTTCTTTTTAGCTGCTTGCAGTATTTTCTCTTTGACAGGCAGCTCTGGAATTTGACTTTAATAATTCCTGGGAGTTTTCATTTTGAAATCTCTTTCGGGTGTTGATTGGTGGATTCTTTAAATTTCTATTTTACCCTCTGTTTCTAGGATATTGAGGCTGTTTTTCTTGATAATTTTTTAAAATATGATGTCTAGGCTCTTTCTTTGGTTATGGCCTTCAAGTAGTCCAATAATTCTTAAATTATCTTTCCTCAATCTATTTTCTAGATCAGTTGTTTTTCCAATGAGATATTTTCACATTCTTCTATTTTTTTCATTCTTTTGATTTTGTTTTATTGATTATTGATGTTTCATGAAGTCATTAGCTTCCATTTGCCCAATTCTGCTTCTTAAGGTATTACTTTCTTCAGTATTTTTGTGCCTTTTTTTAACCAAGTTATTAATTGTCTTTTCATTATTTTCTTCCTTTGCTTTCATTTCTTTACCTAAGTTTCCCTCCATCACCCTTATTTGATTTTGGAAATCACTTTTTAGCTCTTCTAGGAATTCTTGTTTGGCTTGTATCCAATTCAAATTTTTTCTTTAGAGCTTTGTGTGTAGCTATTTTGTCTTCATTGTTTTCTTCTTTGTGTCTTGGTTTTACCTGTAACCTCAGTAGCTTTTTATGTTCAGATTCTTTTAGTTATTGTTGTTATTTATTCCTTTTCCCGCCCTATTTCTTGATTTTGAACTTTATGTTAAAGTCATGGTCTATTGCTAGTGTAGGAGTGGTGATGGCAGTGGAAATACACTCTCTCAAACTTCAAGCTTTTTCAACTGCTATTTCAGAGCTATTGGAATGGGGAGGCTGGGTTTCAGTGCTTCCAAAGTATTTTGACTTGGGAAAGGTGTGGTCACTGTTCTCCTAGTCTGCACTCTGGCCCTTATCCAGAAAAGGCACCAATCCCTTGGGACTGGAATTGATGTTGTTCCTCATGGTCCCTGATCTTTTGGGATCCAAAGGGATACTTTTACTCAGGGTCCGTGATCCCTCGTGCCCACAAGTGATACCTTCCTTCTGGGCTTCCTCTCCTTCTTGATTGAAAGTACTCCACTCTGCTCTTAAACAATGACCAAGAAGTAAGTATAGGCAATTTAGTTGTCCAACAGCATCTCATCCTGTGTCCAGTGTTAGCACAGGAGTCCTCTGTTATCTTTTTCTGATAAGATGCCAGGTCCTCTTACCATTTCTGGCTTGAGACCTTCTGAAGCTGTTGCTGCTTCTATCACCACAACCTATTCCCACCACTGGTGTTTCATCCATGTGGGCTCTAAGGCCAGTCTCCAGCCCTGTGTCACATTTCTTCCTGACTTTCTAAGTTGCCTTAGGCAGGAAGAAAGACTCACCCTGACTTTTTAGTGGACCTGCCATGTCAAAATTCGATTTGAGCTGTAATTTTAAAGTTATTTGGAGGTCGATGTTGGGAGAATTCAACTTAGCCCTTTCTCTACTCTGCCATATTGGCTCCCCCTTGTTTTTTTCAGAGCTCAGCTTAAGTTCTCCCATCAACATAAAGCCTTTCCAGATTCCTCTACTTGTTAATGGCTCTTCTCCCTGGAGTTTACTTTTTCTTAATTTATATACATTATATACACTCTTTCTTTCTCTTTCTTCCTTCCTTTCTTCCTTCCTTCCTTCCTTCCTTCCTTCCTTCCTTCCTTTCTTTCTTTCTTTCTTTCTTTCTTTCTTTCTTTCTTTCTTTCTTTCTTTCTTTCTTTCTTTCTTTCTTTCTTTCTTTCTTTCTTTCTTTCTTTCTTTCTTTTTCTTCCTTCCTTTCTTCTTCTTCTTCTTCTTCTTCTTCTTCTTCTTCTTCTTCTTCTTCTTCTTCTTCTTCTTCTTCTTCTTCTTCTTCTTCTTCTTCTTCTTCTTCCTCTTCTTCTTTTTGTTTTTTTTTCCCTGAAATACAGGCTCCTTGAAGGCAAAGACTTATTTTTGTTTGCTTGCTTGTTTTTGTCATTTTCTTTTCAACTCCTAGCATAGCTCCTGGCACATAGCAGGCAATTAATAAATGATTATTGATTAAATGATTATATATTTGTCTCATCTCCTTTCAAAACTTCAAATTCCATGAGGGCCAGGAAAATGTATCAATTTTTAAAAAAATTTTTCTTGGCATGTAGCATATTCTTCCACACACATATTAGGAATTTAAAATGTATTTTTATTAATTTATTTTGATCTATCAACAATCACTTCCATAAGCTTTTGAGTCTTAAATTTTTCTCCCCCTCCTTCCCCACCTCCCTCCTCAAGACTACACACAATCTGTTATAGGCTATACATATACATTCCTATTAAACATATTTTCACATTAGTGATATAGTAAGGAAGAATTAGAACCAATAGGAGGAACCACAAGAAAGAGAAAACAAAACAAAAACAGAAGAAAAAAATAGCGAATAGTATGCTTTGATCTGCATTCAAACTCAATAGTTCTTTCTTTGGATGTGGATAGCATTTTTCATCATGGGACCTTTGGAGATGTCTTAGATATTTGCTTTGCTGAGAAGGGCTAAATCCATCAATGTTAGTCATCACACAACGTGGCTGTTACTCTGCTATGTTCTCCTGGTTCTGCTTGCTTCACTCAGCATCAGTCCATACAAGTCTTTCCAGGTTAAAATGTATTTGTTGTATTAAATTGAATTCATCAAATTTCTTTTGAAGGCCTTTGTGCCTAGCACTATGCTGCTGAAGGACTGCTCAGGCAACATAATACTTAAGTATGATCTCTTGAATAGAGTACAAAGAATTTGCAATGTAATTGACCTTCAGTCTCTTAAAGACTTAAGTTATTTGGGTAAATTTGTTTTAAAAAGAAAGAAAAAAGAAAAAAAAGAAAACGTCTCTAAGGCATTGAAACATGATCTTCTGGGCCATCCTATTTGATTTTGTAGTGTTTAGCACAATTTGCATTAGATAGTACAGGATTCTGTTCGCATAAAATAGATTTCAGATTACTGCAGTGACTACAGACAGGGCGGCAAACACATGTTGTGTGCAGGACCCTGTGGTGCTTCGTCTCTGTACAGAGCACACCAATGCAAATATTGGTATTTCCTGTAAGAAAAAGACAATTTTTTTATTAGAATCAGAAAGTGGGGGGGGGGGGGAAACATACAAGTAAGGCACGAACAAATACATAGCTTTGCACACACCCAGCTGAACTTTCTTAATATAGTATGTAGCTTATTCTTCCATAAGATAGCAAATAACGTGATAATTCCACATACTGCCAATAATAAAGTAGCCAAGATATTTTATGCACATCAGTTTTATGTTGTCTTATACATTTTAAAATAGTATCTTCAAAATGCTCACTCTTAATTTACATTTTATCCATCACTTATTTTATTTCCACAGATGTATGAACAATTGTTCTGTTAGGGCTCTCTGCTCAGCCCACAGATGTCTCTCCAGCTGCTCCCTTTTCCAAGGGGGAATTTTTCCTTGGAAGCAGCCATGTAAGGTTTTTATAGTTGTAAAGCTTTTTTCCCCTCCTCCTCTCAGTGCCCCTACCCTCAAAAACCACTGTCCTAAACTAATTGACTAACTGAAGGACCTGGACATTATATCAAGAATGACCAGAAATGGGGATCATAACTGTATGATTCTGAATCATTTAAAGCCCATTAAATGATTAGGACATTGCTAAGTCTTGGGAGTATGCTCACCAGTGAGCTTATTTGCTCTTCTCTCTCATTTCTAAGAATAAGTCGACGTGCTTCAGCTGGGTATAAATTGTCACAATTCATTCAAGAAGAAGAAAAAGAAAAAAAAAAACTTAGTCTAGGCAAAATTACTCAAATAGAAATACAACTGGAGGGATTTGAGTGCATTGTTCAAATTGTATAGATGTGAGCTGAATTCCCTAGAAAACTGCAAATATCCTTCGTTAATTTGTGCTGGGGAGACCAGACCCCTGTGATCAAAATAGCATAAATCTTGGCTTGTGTGAGGCTGTATGTTGCAGCACCATTTCAAGGATGTGAGATTGCTTGTATCAGATAGCAGGCTATGTGTGGCTCTTAATGTAATGCAACAAGGGTTAAAACCCTGGAAAAAATCAAAATTCTTGCAAAACCACAGTGTTGCTGCTGTCCTCTGTTATCACCGAACGTAAGGGGATGATGGGTGCATTATACAGGGGACCAGAAGAATTCATACATTCTAAGTCAGATACTTTAAAAATGAGATTTACTATTAAGTGGATACATGTAAAATACATCAAAATTCTAGATAGTGAGTTTAGTTTATTTAAAAGAGAATTGGTAAAATACATTTTTCCCTCATACTAAGATACTCAGAGTTTTGAAAGGGAGAAAACAATCCAGGCCAACCAAAATGTAGATCCCTGAAATGAAGCATAATTGTGCATTGTTTTGTCATGTATGGCAGCTGTATGTGGTGCCTGGATGTCATGGTGATAGGCCCCATAGAAATATGCTAAGAGATGGTTTTAGAGTCAAACTTTTCTTATTCATGAATGAACTCAAGAATGGCCCCCCTTTCACTTCCTGAGCTTGTCTATAAATCTGGAAACCCTTGAATTGGGCTCTTGTCGTATTGACTGACAGTTTTGTGGATATGACACTGAAGAACTTAAGTCTGTCTTAATAACAGCTTATCTGGTGATTGTTATTTCTCACATTAGAAGCTGGAGGCTGCTTTATGGGCTTTGTTTCTGTGCCACGTAATTTGATCCTTAAAAATTCAAGAATATCCACCCTGTGTGTGGGCAGAATGCAGATAAAGGAGATTTTTCTGACATATCAACTTAGCCTGCCCTGGATATAAAGTATTAAGTGTGTTTTGATGAGCAGTGTCTGTGTGGGCAGTTTCAGATCAAGGGATAGGATGGATATGGATATGTAATCATCTGAACTAGTGTTTGAGAAGGGTGATCTTTACTGAGCTGCAATAAGAAAAAAAAAAATCATGTCATTTTCCCCTCCTCCCAATTAGAGGGGAATCTCATGATACGCTTCTTGTGAGTTAGCATGAGTCAATTTTTGATCGCGATTTCCCTGCCTGCTCTTCCTCTGATTGCTATTGGAACAGTTTTGTAAGAAAGGCATCTGTGTAACAAAACATATGCTGGAGAATTTTGGTTGATTTGAAGTCCAAGGTCTCAGTTTTAAAAGGGGAGTTTTCTTGTGACTTAGTCTTCCATACAGTTTGACAGCTACAAAACCCATTTGCACTTTTCAAAAGTTTTACTTCCTCTACTCACAATGTTGAACTCTAGTGAAACAATGGCTCCAGATAGCCATGATTTGATTATCAAAAAAGTTTTTCTCTAGAATTCTCCCTCCCACCTTTTATACTCAAGTACATGCACACAGACAAACAAAAGGTTTCCAGACAGTTTCTCTAGTATTGATGTAAATCCTAACACCTCCCAAGCACTACCTTAAAACTCTTTTGATTATCAATGGGAAGTGTTTGCCCCCCCATTCTTCTCCTTAATTGTACAACTAATTAATTTCCTAAAGTGGATGATAGACATTATCTACATGTAATCAATGAGCAGTAGGAAATCTGTTTAACCAGAAAAGTGCAGACCTCTGGCATAAATATCAAAAAGGATGAAATAGAGATTTATGATAAATAAAAAATATTGTGTTTTCATATTGTCCATGTGAATAGTAAGAAATAATTAACCTGCTTATCCTATATGAAGACTTCACCTTCTGTGATTGGGTTGGGGGGGAGGGGAGAAGGATTGGTATTTTTAATTGTTTGGCCAAATTTTATTCCAAAATTTTATTGCAGGAATTTTACTGTTACTCTTTTCTTCATAGAAAACTTCTCCCCCTCCTAAAATGTGTAACTTGGATACCAGGTCCTTTTAATGAAGCTTTTGAGTCTTACAAAATATGATTAATCTGATTAGCGATTCAGGCTCCTTTTATGCTTACATTAACTAACACAAAGAGCCCCCCTACAGGTTAAAGTTTAAATGTGGATTACCAGATAAAGCTGGTCCTGACGAGGTTTCTATGGTGCAAGGAAAAATTGGATTTGCCTTTCACCTCATTTCAGCCTCTGTCATCCTGGTTTTTGCCCTGTTCTCTTGTTCACAGTGAGGATATTAATTTTGCAGTAAAGTCTTTGAGCAATTATGCAGATAGCCCTGAAAAAGCAACATACAAACACAATAAGAAAAGCTTAACTGAAAAAAATGGACCCCTGATATTCATCAAAAACAGACAGCTACACAGCAAATAATCTAACTTCAACTATTTGCATTAAATTGCTGTTAATTTATAGAAGGTGAAGGGAAGAAGATGTTGGTGTTCAATTGAATGTTTTACTTCTGCATTTCGATTAGAGAGTAATATTCTGAACAATAGCTATCACAACACTCTATTTGGAAAGTGATCATGAAAAGTTACCATTAACAGTGAAACAAACTCTTGTGACCATCTTCCAACAACGTTTGGATAAAGCCAAATATACCTTAAAATGAATGCTTGTTAATTAAAGTTGACTTGGAAAGGAGAACAGTATTCATATGAAAGGAGCGATATCAAGTTTGGTCAGTTTTAGAGAGATAAAACATGGCCCAAACATTAGCCAATTTAATGTTGGCTCTGGTTTACCTTTTGTGAATCAGCTTTGAAATTCTTGGTATTTTCCAATGAAGTTGGTTATGAAAATTTGATATATTTTCTCCTTATGGAAACCTAAGGAAAAAACTATTAATAATGTATGTGGCCCTGCAATTAATATTTTTTTCTCTTTTCTTCCCTTTATATTTATTTCTAAAGTGCATCCACATGCCAAGTAGAACTTATTATGAACATATATTTGATTTCCAGTTATATTCTATAGCTATATTAGCTTTGTGGATATGCTTCATAAGTTTTCTGATGATTCATAAACTGGATCAATTCCTAAATTATGCAACACTAGGATTAAGATTTGCAAACCCTCATTTTCATTTATCTCTTCCCTTGAAAAGGTGATAGGAAAAGAATGGTAAACTTAGTCAAATGACATTGGTTTCAATCCTGACTCTTTCCCTTATGACTATGACTCGCCATTGATACTACTTCCTCTTAGTCTGACTCATAGGGTTGAGTCTCTGGCATGGTACACGATAACAGTTTCTATATTATTCCCTTCTCTCCCCTTGCTCAAAACAATAGCCCTTACTTAATGTAATGACTCTTCATAAAAGGAAAGGAAAATATTTTAGTATATATGAAATACAGCACCCAGGGGACCTTCTTACATATGGATCTCCTGAAAGCTGCCACTGATTCAAGGCACATTTGAGTATGGGTTAACATTGACTTAGCTCATAACTCATGGGCCCCCATCAATGTATTTCTTTTACTAGACAGCCAGAGGATGCATTGGTTTAAAACAGAAGACATCAAAAAAAAAATAGCAAGATAAATCACAAGAAAGTGATGTCCTATACACACTGTAATGCATTGTACCACAGGTTACTCCCCAGCTCTACCTCACACATCACCACTGGGAGAGAGAATAGATAGATAGATGATAGATGGATAGACAGACAGACAGACAGACAGATAGATACAGATACAGATATAGAATACAAATTAAAAGTGAACATGAATTGTGAGGTATACTAGTAGGGAACACATATCCAGGACAACTCACACCTCCAGTGTCATGGAATTACCAATAACTTCTGACTAGGCCATCTTATTTTATCCACTAAGCAAGGCTCTTCTGTTGGTTATTTCCACCAGTTTTGTCCTCTGCTACCAAGTGCCGATCTTTGTTTATTATAAAACCTCCTTCGCTTGTCTGAGAAATTGCAGCTCCAGGAGCCATTTTTAGTGGTTCTGTGTTGTAAATACTACTCACCAAACTAAAAAGGTCCTTAGGTATCTTTGTTTATCTTTTGGATTTACCTTTTCCTACTTGTTTCTTGGATTCTCTTAGTCTAACTCATCTGATTTATGATCAGAAAATTCCTTTTATATACTTTTTGTTTTGGGAAATGATTCCCGGGTGCTCCATTTTGCAAAACCATTGTTGCCAGGTTATTGTTCAGTCATTTAAGTCTTATCTGACTCTTTGTGACCTCCATTTTTTGGAGGTTTTCTTGGCAAAGGTACTGGAGTAGTTTGCCATTTCTTTCTCCAACTCATTTTACAGATGAGAAAATTGGTACAAATAAGGTTAAGTGACTTGCCCATGGTCACACAACTAGTAAGTATCTGAGGCCAGATTTGAATTCACGAAGATGAGTCTTCCTAATGTCAGGCCCAGAACTCTATTCACTCTGCCAAATAGCTGCCCCCTTGTTATAATACAGAGAATTAATTATCTATAACATTATTTCATTAAATTGGTCAATTGAAAATTCAACATGAAATAAACATTTTCTCTCATAATAAAATGAAGAAAATTCATCATTATGTAATAAAGGAGGTAAAAAGTAGATGATAACTAGACAGAACAGTGTTTAATACTACAAAGGACATGCAATGAAAGAAAGTAAAATAAACTGGACACAGAAACATTTGTACATCTGTGTATAGGAAAATATAAATGACCCTTACTACCTTGGGCAATTAATTTAAGATTACTAATACAGTCATCATTTCCACATTGAAACTTTCCCCATTGAAGGGCATACAAAATTAAATGGAAATTTGGAGGAAGTTTTGTGGAAGCCTCAGATGATACACAAAGGCCAGAAGATGACACAGAAAAAAGTCTTTTTCACACAGTATTTTTAGTTAACATTGACCTACATATAACCTATGGTAAAATACTTAACCAAAATTTTAAAATAAGGTACTATAAATGCGTCATAAAAAAAAGAAAACATTCAGACTTTTTCTGTGGTATGAAGGGAGGGCCAAAAAATTTTAGACAAAGGGGAAGAGGTGGGGGGGCACCCACCTAACCCCTGCAATGTGGAAGGGATAATTATAGTTCTAGATCTCCAAGCCTATGAACCTATTGGGGGCCGAGTTGAAATAACATGAGGTTCCAATTGTCTCAATAATTGATCTAGGGATTTATATGAATGCATGGATGGAAGAACAGCTCCAATAAGAATTTCAACCACAACATCCAAATGACTATTCTATCTGTCTGTCTATCTAGCTAGCTAGCTATGTATGTGTGTATATGTATGTATATGAATGTATATATGTATATGTGTGTATATGAATGCATACATAACATGTGTATATACATACACATATATAACAAATGGAATATATGTGGTATATTATATATCATAGATGTATATAAATATATGTAATATATGCATGCATATGTATGTATGCATAGATACAACCAAAAGTTAAATAAAGTTTTAAGATAAAATTCTGTTGCTATTGGAAAAATGTTCAACTTTTAGAAAGTTTTTACTCCGCTAATTTTTTTTTTTTTTTTGAGGAGGGGCAGTGGTTGAGGGAAGGGGTTTTAATATAGCCTTAAAGGGAATTCTTATGGCTGAATGCAACCTGTGATAGACAGTGTGTCTGTTATTTGTGAACCAATCCAGTTAAATTTGGAGGCATATTTATAAATTTTGGAGACCTGACCAAATTGGGGAATGAAGTTATTTTTTTAATCCATAGCAACACTTGACAGTAACCATCTACTAAATAATAGAAAGATTGCAGTCTTCACTGATGGAGGGATCACCTAGGGCAGTAAAATCACAGATTACTGGAAAAGTATTGAAGAGTTCCTCAGCCAGTCAAAAAAGCATTGATTAAGTGCTTAACTTTATATACAGAGAAAGGCATAAAAAAGTTTTGGCCTCAGGGAGCTCACATTCTAAAAAAGGAAGACAGCCTGAAAACAACCATGTGCATACACATGTATGTATGTACATGTGTATGTATGTATGTATCTGTGTGTATATATATGTATACATATATATGTATATATATATACACATACATATATAGAGAGAGATATATAGAGAGAGATATATATATAGTAGATGGAAAGTAATCTCAGAAGGAAAGGAATAGGTGGGGTGAACTGGCAAAGAACAAGGTAAAATTGGAGCTAAGAATTGAACATAACTAGGGGAGCTAGGAGGGCAGTGGACAGAGTGCTGGGTATAGAGTCAGGAAGACTTCTCTTCCTGAGTTCAAATCTGACTTCAGACACGTTCTAGCTGTGTGACCCTGAACAAGTCACTTAACCCTGTTGACTCAGTTTCCTCATCTGTAAAATGAACTGAAAAAGAAAATGGCAAACCACTTTGCCAAGAAAACCAAATGGGGTCATGAAGTGTCAGCCATAACTGAAGAAACGGAACAATGACCCATTAATAGAAATGCCCAAATAGGAGCAAGTTAGAAGATAATCTGTAGGGATGTTGTGCTAACAGGGAGCCTAAAATGCACGTGCTCTATGATTCTTTCCAACTTCGTGATTCTATAATTCTCCATGTACATGAATAAAGCACAGATAGTATAGGTGAATAAAATTAGTATCATGAACACACTGTTAAGGACTTTTCAATTCTTTTCATTCAAATGGAACTAATAATAAAACTCCGTTAAAATAACCTGCAATGGAGTGTCCAGGTTGCTTGGGCCTGCAAGTTGGCTGCATGGAATAGTATTTGTAATAAGCTCTGAAACCTTTCAGTTGTAGCGGCAACACCTTACTTAAAAGAGAAGCATTGAAAAACAGTAGATTTGGAGTGAGCAGAACGAGCTTCAAAGCCTAACTTTGCCAGTTACTATCCATGTGACCCTAGACAAGTCACCTCCCTTCTTTGGCTTTTAGTCTGCTTATGTTAAATGAGGAGAATTGGACTCAATGATCTCAAAGGTCTATGATCCTACCCTTGACTTATTTTGTTGTGGCCATCTAGGAACTTGGCCACTGGGGCTATAGCCAGATGGCCACTGGAATTTGTATTCTTTTTCATGCATGGGGGCTTAGAATATTGCTACGATTTTTGTTACTGCTGCAGATCTTGCTAATTCCTAAGATCCACCCTTCCTACCTTCAAGAATCTGCGTGTTATCCCTATGTGATAGTGAAAGAAGAGACCTCTAAAGTTAAGAAGAAAAAAACAAGGAAAAGAGGTATATTGAATAAGGCTGTAATAAAGTGGGTGCAATGATTCACTGCTGGAACTAGGAATTTGTCTTGTCATTCTGGAGACAATTTAGAACTATGCTCTAAAAGTTTCTGTAGTATGTGTGCCCTTTGACCCAGGAATCCTGCTACTAAGCTGATACCCCAAGGAGATCAAAGAAAAAGGAAAAGGACCTATCTGTAAAAAAAAAAAATATTTATAGCAGTAATTTTTGTAGTAGCAAAGAACTGAAAATTAAAAGAATTCCTATCAGTTTGGGGGGAATGGCTTAACAAATTATCATATATTAATATCATAGAATGCTATTGTGTCATTAAAAAAATTTTGAAGTGGATAAAATCTGGAAAGAAACGTAAGAACTGGTGCAAAATGAAGTGAGCAAAACCAGGAGAATATTATTTGTAGTAAAAAAAAAATGCTATAAAAAACCACAACTTGGAAAACCTTAAGATCTCAGGTTAACACAAAGAACAATCATTATTCCAGAAGACGGATAATGAAGCTTGCTATCTATCTCCTGGCAGAGAGCAGATGGATTCAGAGTACAGAATGTGACACTTTTTTTTGGTACATTGACAATTTGTTTTGTTTGACTGTGCATAATTACTATAAGGGGTTTCTTTTTCTTTTTTCTTTTCAATGATGGTGGGTGGATGTAAAAGAAAATTTATTTCTTTAGTTGAAAAAATATTAATTAACAAAACAGCTCTGTAATAGCAGAACTATTGGTAACCAAGGGGACAGAAAGGAGGGAAAACATCACTGTCACTCCTCTAGTTGCAGGCCAAGCCCGGCATCTTCAGTCCCTCACCCACTTCTACAATCCCCAACCCTAGCTCCATTCTATGACAAAATGCTCAAGAAATGCATTGTCTGACTCTTGAGTACCTCTGTGATGCAGGTGAACCCCATTTTAGTCCTGTGTTTACACAAGGCCTCACTATTTTATCATTTGTCCAGAATGCCTTCCTTCCTAACCCTTCCCCTTAAAAATCTCTGAATTCTTTTAAGACTCAGCCCAAATCCCATTTCACTTGCCTACTAACTTTCTCCTCTAAGGATATATTCCATCTACTCTGCACTTGTCTTATATGCATTGATTTATGTATAGGTTGTCTCTTCCATTAATATGTAAGCTACTTGAGGACTGGGATTTTTGCTTTTTCTTTATATCTCTAGTGTTTGGTTCAGTGTCTCATATAGAATAAATGGTTATGGATTGATTCATTCATTAATTAACTGTCTTTTCCTAAAGGGTTTCAACAAAAGACAGGACATGAGTGGAGGGGGGCATTACTTACCCATTGTTTCATATTGTTGACAGCATTAAAATAAAAGAAAAATCAAAACTTTGAAAACTTTAACAAAGATATGTTCTCATTTCATGAGTAGAGGAGGAAGTAGGAAGCCTCTTTATTACAAAGCGGGTGAGTAGTGGAAAGAGAATTTTGTTTCAACCGATGTTTGATGGCATTGGGAAGGGAAATAGATGAGGAAATAACTGGGACATTCAGAAGAAAAAATGGGTGACAGACAACTGAGGCCTGAACTGAGAATTGCTTCTCAGACCTTCACCAATAGCAATCATTTTTGGACCCAGTTCAGTGACCTTAGATGAGTAACTTCTGTTCTCTGGGCTTCAATTTTTTTCTCTCTAAAGTAAAGTATATTGCAGTCTTGCAGGCTATGGAATCTCTGACCTACCATTTGTTTGGCACTGGGTGAACACTGGCTTACACTGCCTCAGAGATATCATGAACATGCTTCTAGGCTGTGTCCTGGGGAGCTCCATTCTATGCACTGCATGTTGGAATTCTGAATGCATTTTCCCCTAGTGATCTAAACACATTATTTCTAAGGAAGATTCATTCTGGGTTCCAAACAACTGGCCTACAAAGAAATTCTTGGAATGCAACTTGTCCCAAAGTTGAGGATTCCCTTTACAAAAGTTTTTTTTTTTCCCTTTCTTTTCTTCTTCTTTCCCCTCCAGTGGAATTGATCATAGACCAAGCAGACGAAATCTCCTACTAGTAGAATTCAACTGGTACATGTAATAAGGAAACTATTTCTGTGGTTTGAAAAAGGGAAAAAAAAATCATTTCAGAGATGCCAAATGTTTCTTTCAAAGATACCAATGTTTCTCTGTAATCAACATCTTGTAGCAAGAAATGATCCAAACATGTTTTTCAAAATCCCCATCTGAAATCACATGGAAATTGAGGCTGATTTTCTGGACAGCAAAATTTCTCATAAGCTGATGAAAATTCTGTTGATTTAGGTCTGCTCAGTTCATGATGCAAAATCCCAAGTAAAAGGAAACTCCATTGTGGGTGACAACTTGTTGGGGGGAGGGGAGGAAAGGAGCTACTTTTGTGTTTTATTTGTGTTGTTTGTTTTTGTGCTTAAACATTTAGGAATAACAAACTTTATACGAAAGGGCTCAAGGGAGAATTAATGGACTGAGAAAAGGGCTACTGAGTTCAACTTTTATCTGTCATTTCTGCCTGTCTTGGAGCCACTCAGCCCATTTCCTCTGTCAATTGATGCTAGCATAAGTAACATTTGTACTCCAGATAGTGAGAATTAGAAGAATCCATGTATGGGGAGTGCTAAGTAAATGTAAGTTATCATTATTTAATACACAGGAAAAAGAGGGTTGGGTTCAGAGGCAAAAGATTTAGGTTCAAATTCTGACACTATCTGTTTTACTTTGACTGGCATAGTAGGGGAAAAAGGGTATTGAACCGGGGGGCAAGAAGCAAGTTTTGAATATTTCTTTGACACTTACTTCCTGTGTGACCCTAGGTCTCCAAACCTTGCAGGGCCTCGATTTCCTCATTTGTAAAATGGGATGGCTTCAGAAGTCCCTTCCAAATGCTAAGCTCTGATCTTATGCCCTGTCTAGACCTCACTTCTCTCATGTGTAAAACATAGAGGTTGGGTTAGCTGACTTCTAAGGTTCCTTCAGGCTCTAAATCTATGATCCTATCATCCTATCATTCAGGGGAAGTAGATAGTTACAAGTATTGTTACCCCCATTTTACAGATGAAAGAAATGGAGGCTCTGAAGGTATTAAGTGATTGGCCCAAAGCCATATAGCTAATAAGTGCCACAATTGAGTCTCTAACCCAGGTCATCTGACTCCATGTCAACTCTTACCACTATAACATATAGTAAGAACATTCCACTTGAATCTCCATAGAACATTCTATTTTCCCAGCGTTTTTCTATTGTTTCTATGTTTCCACATAGGCCTGTGATGTCATCGGGAACAGACGTTCCTCAAGTGATGTAGGTTAGACATTGCATTGTAATTTATAATGTCAGAGAGTCATATGGGAGCAATTGGCAGATTAGGTGCCATGTTCAAGGCACATGATCTCGCAGCCAGAAGCAGGACTTGAATTAAAATCTCCCTGTCTTCAAAGCCAACCCTCTGTCTACTATAGCACCCTGTTTCTCACAGGTCTATCTTTGTATTTATGTAGCACTTTAAAGTTTGCAAAGCATTTTATAAATATCTCATTTTATCCTCATAAACACCCTGGAGGGTAGGTGCTATTATCTCTAGTTTTCACAGATGGGGAAAATGAGGTAGACAGAGGTTAGGTGACTTACCTAAGATCACACAGCTAGCACCTGAGGCCAAATTTAAACTCAGGTCTTCCTGATTTCAAGTTTAGCTCTCTATCTTCTGTTCTACCCTACAGGAAGGAACCCTGTGCAACAGGTTAGGTAGTTATCATTATCCTCATTTCCTGAAAGAGGAAGATGAAGCTTTGAATGCTCGTAATTACTTTCTCAAGCATCATTTAGTGAATGCATGAATATGTTGCTTCTCTGACTTACCCATATGTTTTCAGCTGTACCTCCAAGAGTGAGAAGAAGTTACAATGGATCATCCTCAAGTACCTGTGAAAGTATTTACTGGGGCCAAAAGGATAATAAAAACCAGATTCAATCCACTTATTTTATTTATTTATTAGGCAATTTGGGGTTAAGTGACTTGTCCAGGGTCACACAGCTAGTAAGTGTCAAGTGTATAGTTTCAGGCCAGATTTGAACTCAGGTCCTCCTGACTTCAGGGTTGGTGCTCTACCCACTGAGCCACCTAGGTTTCCCCCAATTCACTTATTTTAGAAAGTGTTCACTGGGGCTAAAGGAACAATAAAAATCAACAACCAGGGAATAGGTTCTTTATAAAGCCACCTTGAAGATGTTCAGACCAGTATTAGCACAATGGCCTTACCAATTCACAATGGCCTTACTCCTGACCCATACCATACATGAGGTCATAGTGCAAGATCTGGAAGGACCCCAGAAGCCATCTAGATAACCAAGTCCCTCGTTTAACAGATAATGCAAATGGTGTCTAAGAAGGTTGCATGAGCTACCCAAGGTCACTAAGACAAGATAATCAAATCAGACTTACAATGGGAGAGGAACTTAGAGATCATCTAATAAAACTTTCTTGTTTTACAGATGAGGAGACAGATCTCCACAGAGATGAATGACTTTCCCAAAGTCACTGAAATACTAAGTACCAGAGCTTTAAGCTTGGAATCCAGGTCCTTTGACAACATTTTTTTTTTCATACACAAAAATACTGTATTAATCATAAAGCTCTATACAGATGAGTTATGATTACGACAATTTAAAATGTTTACATAGGTGAATAAATAGAACAATCATCCATAAAATATGTCTACCAAAATTATAATAAAAAACCTAATTTTAAAGAATCAGCAGTTTAAAAATTTTTTTTAACTATTTCACTTTAATAGGGTCTGAGAGAAATGAGGACATATTCTTTTATGTAGAACTTAGCTTAAAAAGGCCAAGGAATCCCACTGAATCCAGGGCCATTTCCAGTCATTCTGAGCTATATCTTGCCACTGGGCCCAGATGGCTCTGGAGGAAAAAGTGAGGCTGGTGACTTTGCACAGCCCTCCCTCCCTTAAATCCAATTCACTTGCAAGTCAAGGCATCACCTTCCTGATGTCATGGTCCTCTTTGAGAATGAACTCTGTAATACTGAGTCAAACATGAAATCAACCTAAATTTCAAATGCATACAGTATAGTCACAAATCCAACTTGTGACTGCTTGCTTGGTAATTGGAATGAAATGAAAGTGGGAAAGTGGAAGAGGGATCACAAGATCCTTGACGTGGGGCTGTAAAGAACCAGAGCATAAAGGCATTTTGGCAAAGTCAAAGAAAGGAGAACAGAAGTCTGAATTTTTTGAGGTGTGAATTCATCATTACATCATAGTTGTTTTTAACCTCAGGGTCAAAATATGTACTGGTGAATATGTGAGTTTTGACAAGCTTACCGTTTTGCATGTTTATATTTGTTGGTTGAAAAAAGTACTGAAATGCTTAACAACTACATATGCTATACAACACATAAAATATATGTGTATGTATGTATATACATACACACAATATATGCTATACTACATATATAGTCCCCAATTTCACAACTTTACTAAAAATTTTCATAACAGGCTCAACTTTTACTATTTCCTACTTTCTATTTGAGTAGTGAATGAATGACTGACTGACAGGATAAAAAAGCATTTATTATGAACTTACTAAATGCTGAGTACTAGGGATACAAGTATAAAAGTCTCTGCTCTCAAGGATCTTACATTCTTGTAGGAAAGACAGGCTTTCTAAAGGAGTGGTTTACAGGGAGGGGTGTTGTAGCTGGGGAATCACAGGGATGGTAACGGGTGCCATAGAGATGGGAATGTATACTGTACTTGTGATTTCATTGGTAAAGGAAACTCCCTCTACCAATGCAGAGGGAGACCTTCTATACAGCTTAAAGTCTTAGAGAATGTATTGGAGGACTGAGAGGTTTAGCGATTTGTCCAGGGGTCTCACAGCCAGTCTGTGTCAGACACAGGGTTTGACCCCAGGTCATCCTAACTTTGAGGTTGTCTTTCTGGGCAGTATGTTATGCTGCATAACTGCATTTCTAGAAAGAGTGGTCAAAACAAGGGCTCTGTTTATTCTTTGCAGAGCAAAGGGTGGAAAGTGGGGTGGATGGGTGAGAGAGGATTTGTGAGAGGGCAGCATGGCAGATGCCAAGTTGACCAATGTGAAGCAAGGGTAGATTTAGCAATTGAAACTCCCATGATCACCCATATTTCCCTTGAGATTTCCTGCCCAGTGGTTTGTGAAAAACAGCACATTTACTCTTATTTCCAAGAAATGATTGTCATCTCCTACTCTCTGTGGTGTCAATTTTAAGTTGGTTGGAATGATTAGACTGATTTGGAAAACAGCCTTTTCGTTTAGAACAACCATAAAAAAAAAGCAAGCTTCAAAGATTGTCAATCCTTGCTGAATTGACGGTCCTCCAATACTTCCTATCATCTTTGAGAAAAAAAAATTTTGTTTTAATGCAAAAAGGGAGACTACAAATAGAATAATTAATTTATCATAATTATAATATAGTAGGGGTGGAGCTGGGCATAGGTTCTCCTTCCTAAGGGACTTGCAACTTGCTGTGGTAACATAGGGATGTCCTATTTGGCATGTCCAGCTTCAATGCAGGAAGGAGGGGGGTTGCCCAGTCCAGCAAATTAGGGATTCTCCTGATCAATCCTATTACTATTTCCAATTTCTAATTGCACTTTGCATTTATTGTAAGATGGAATTTGAGAGGTCAGCTATCCTATTTCCTGCATAAAAGTGAAATTATGCTTCTACTGCCATATATATACACATATATCAAAATGTGTGTATATATGTATATGTATGTGTATGTGTGTATATATATATATGTATATGTGTGTGTGTATATATATAAAATATCCCATTTAAAAAAAACAGATAATAATCCTCTGGAGCAAGACATTCATACTCTACATCCATATATAAAAGCTTCTGGGAGACTTTTCCTTATGGCTAACTTAAATCCCTCATGTTTCCATTTAATCCAATTTCTCCTGGTTGATTACATAGTGGAGATAGAGGACAGCTGGTTGCTATTCCCCACATAAGGCTCTTAACAACCCTTGACTGTTGCTAAATCAGCCCTGAGCTTTTTCTTCTCCAAGCTGAATGATCCTACTGCCTTTAACTTTACCTTAGAGCAAAGACTGTAGTGGTTTTATTTTTGTAACCCCAGTGTCTAAAATATTTCCTAGCACAATTAGATACTGAATAAATGTTTGCTCTTGTTATGAGTTCTTACTTGTCATCATGAAACAAAAATATTTAAAGCTATAAGATTTCAAAGTTATGTATTTTTATCATGTATATTTTCTCAAATTTATTTTTCTAATACTCAAATGATGTTTTTAAAAAAAATACTTCACCAATTTTAAGGCAGAGATTTTAAAAATTTTTAAGAATTAGAAGAAGATTATTTGGTGAAAAGGTGACTATTTGAGATCAGAATGGAAAAGGTAACTTTATAACATATCTGCAAAATAGCAAGCACTTCCATGTTGGTAATATAAGATTGAAAAGTTCTGAGATTATTCTTCTTCTGTGAGCATCATGTCTCTACTTTATCATTTCTTTCTGCTCAGGTTGATGTTTGGCTTGAGAGAAATCATCATATAATACTAGATGTTAAAAAAAAAAAACCCTACCTTTCTAATACCTTTTTAAAAAAATCATCCAGGAAGGTATACTAATCCACTGCATTTAATAAATGAAGAGTCTCAAAGCTTGGCATAACATAGCGACAATTTTGCAGGGTCTTTTTCCCCCTAGGCAATAGTCATAAAATGTTTGTGATTTACAAAAATGATTTTCAGATAATTAAAGCCAAGTTGTTTATAAGTACAGTTGCCCTCAGCCCAGACAAACAGCTCTTTTTCCATAACTTTTAATATTTTCAATAATCCTGGGCTATAACTGACAAATATTTTTCAATATATGGTTGTGCACATTTGCAATTAAAACTGTACTCCAGACAGCCTGCTGTTTTTCATACCCAACTGTGGGAAAGTTTGATAAAACAAACTCCAATGCTTGAAACTTAAAAGCTTAACCCTCCCCCAGCTCACCCCTCCCTCCCCCCCAGCATGTTGACCTTGGTCCGGTCTGTTCTCTTCTGATTGTTTGGAAATGCGTTCCCCTTCATGGATGATGATTTCTTATTAAATTATTTATTGACATGGCTGACACATGTTGAATAGATTCATTAAATTTCACAAGTTGTTGGAGTCTCTAGTTCACTGGAAAAAAAAAAACCCTCTTTAGACTCTTTAAAGGACAAAAAGCGTCATGTTTTTTGAACCTTTTTAAAGCATTTAATAAAGCATGAAAAGATATGACATCAGTCCTGCTAAAACACAAGGGAAAATGAATGATGTTACTGTAAATCTTTACATCAATCACATCCAATACTTGGGAAAAACAATATAGTTTTGTTTGCATTTCACAAGTGACAAACAACTCTTGTGACTGGCTTAACATAGTCACTTTCCATTAGTCAAGTCCAGAAGCAAGTCAGAATTGAAATGTGGCCCTTTGTTGCTAGGCAGCAGAGTTGTCTTGACATGGTGGTTAGTTTCCTTTTCACTGAATGACAACAGTGAGAAGAAAGAAGTTTTGAAAAACTTGATAATGGTTTTCAAAGAAGGAGGATAATTGGTGGTGCTCTGGTGCAGCGCTGTGTGGAAACTTTCAGGCTGCAGTGAGAGAAGACTGTCACTAAAAATTTAAACTCTTGTACACAAACGTGACCTAGAGTCTTCTCCAGGTTTCAGCAGTCCCTTTTACAGAACTCTCCTCTGAGCCCAAGGGGTGCTGGGATGAAAGCATGAAGACAGATGGGTAAAGCCCCAAAGGAAGAAAAGAATCAATAGTTGTGATTTAATCCATCGGTGAAAGGGAGGAATTAAGTAAAATCTTTAAAATGGAGAATGTGTAAAAGACCTTTTGAGAGCACCTATAACAAAAATATTTTAATTGCACATTTGGATGCAAAACTAAAGAATGGTCTAGGCTCTGTCATAAACTATGGCATGAATTAAGTACTTTTCCTGCTGTTATTATTATTATTGTTGTTGTTATTATTATTATTTTGGATATCCGCTAGCCGTTAGCTAATTTAATCTAAACAGATTTCCCCAAAATGATAAAAGACAGGGAATATCTAAATGATTGTGGCATCAACTTTGGCTACCAGAGCTAATAATATGAAATGGTAGAAGTTTCAGAGAACTCATCTAGTCACCCATGCAAAACTACGTAAAGCGTAACTCTCTCTTCCATTAATTTGCTTGGAATTTAAAAAAAAAAAAACTGAGCAAAATGGACTCATAATGAAAGAAGGGACCAATTAGTGTTGGATTAACATTCATGGTTATTTACAGTTGTTTATTTACTTGTTCTTGTGCTCTGACTTCCTAAAATTTCACAACTCAAAGATTTAGAAAAATGAGGTTGTTTAGAGGCGCAGGGCAATGAGGTGGTTGCCGCTATTGTGAGGAGGGACACCACCTCTCTCATTACACCCTCTCAATCAACCCTCTGCACACAGGAAACCACACTAAAGCCCATCTGCCACGGTTAATCTGCAGGCAAACCCACACCCATGTCTGTGCCCGTTCCTCTCCAGCCTTATTATTCTCAGATCCAAAGCTTCATAAGGGATCAGCCAAAGTCCATTAAAGTAAATAATAGCTAGAAATGACAGGCTTAGCAAGGATTGGGAGGAAGTTGAAGACCAATCCGAGCGGTGAGCTCTGATTAATAGAGAAAAGCATTAGGAGAAAAGGGGAGAAAAATGACCTCAGCCCGCTCCAAAGAATTCCTGAACCTTGGTTGTTAGGGCAAGTGCTACCATCTGAGACGTTAGTGATCCTTGAATTTCCTTCACTTTGATGCAGCTCAAATGGGAAAATTTTGAAGGTTCAGCAAGGCCCCAGACCTCAGCTGGAAAGCCGTCTGGAGTCAACCCTGTCAAAATTCTCTTGTGTAAAAAGAAAGCCTTTATTAGCTAGTTTGCAACAACATGACCAACAGCAAACACCACAGACTCGAGCGAGATGTGGATTTTGCTGGAGATTGCATGTGTATTTATTATTTGCCGTTAACAGCATTCTTTCAAAAGGAGATGCAAAAGCTATGTTGTAAAATAAAATTAGATTATGTATACATTTTAAAAGAAAGATTGCCTTTCAAATCTTCATTTGTTTCAAAACTCCTGTGTTGTTTTCATTAATTGATTTGATCTCTCTCTTTTTTTTTTTTGGCTCAGACTTTGTTACTTATATTTATCTCTGGGTAGAATTGTCACTTCTCATATCATAAAATATAGAGTCGGAGCAATTTAAGGCTTTTCAAAGTTGTTTGTTGTCTATTATTTCAGACATGTGTGAGATAGTTATAAGGAAGCCAAATCCCAAACTATTCTGAGAGAAGAATTTCTCCCCATTCTGATCTGCATAACTTCTAAGAAGAGTCTGAACAGAAACGACAAATTTCCTCCCCCAAAAAAACCCAGGCTATTTAGAAATGTGGGTTCACTCCCCCCCTTCCCCCACCACAAACATACTTGATCTTCAGTGAATGATTTGAGATTTGACACTAATCCTGCCAGGCTTTGTCAACCCTTTACAAGGTATACCTGTTTGGGGTTAGGGATGACTGTCGTTAATAGGTTCTTCTGTAGTATAAAAATCGGTTTCCCTGCAAAAATCTTCATATTGGGGCTGGGTGGAAATGAGTGTTGCAAATAAATATCTGAATCTCTTATAAGAAGAGCTGTAAAGAAAAGGAAGGAAAGAAGGAAGGAAGGAAAGAAGGAAAGAAAGAAAAGAAATAGCATCGTATTTGTCAGAAACCCTTTTCTAGGACAGGCAAAAGCAGAAACAAGCATCTGCTCCAGTCATCCAGGTATTGGACAAGCCCTGGTGATTTCTTAGGAAGATATTAATGATCTAGATGAGGAGTTGATGTCAGGCAGGCTCGTCTCCCGGCACATTCCTCCAGAAAGTTTATATTGCAGCATGCAATTTTCATAAATAAAATGAAAAGGTAATGGAGAGAGCTGTGGCTAAAATGATGGTTCTTCAAGTATATTGCTGATAACTTGGCTAATGTGTTGTTGATGTGCACATGGGGCAATTTTCATATTTTAATCTTAAGTAGAACAAGAAATGACAATTATGAAAAGACAAAATAGACACCACCAACAGCTGTAATTGCTATCTAGGCTGCTCGAGGATGGGCAAAAGACACAGTAAATCAATATTAAGTTCTCCTTATATGCAGGTATCACAACAAGGACATCATATAACATCATTATAAGCAAATTCTAATACAATTTGGACAGTTCTAAAGAATAAGAGGGCAATGTGGAACATACGAAGGTGATGACTGCTCAGTACTTTCAACTGGTATCTTCAGAAAAAAAAAACCAATCCCCAAGAATCATGGTTATGTACTTAGTTAAGAGTGAAAACATTATTGGCTTTGCTAAATAGGATCTGATTCTCTTTTGTATAGGTTGGGATGGCAAGGTGTTCAAGGGTTAAACAGTGCTGTCTGAAACTACAAGACAGAAAATCTGGAGCTCTGCCACATTTTAACATTTTTGTTTGCACCATTGGGGCCTACACAATCAAACTTTATGCCTTATTAAAGTATACCTTATTAAAAATGTATATTCAGAATTAAGGAGTACTTCTTAAAGGGCAAATAATATCAAGATATGGTGCGTATGTAATTAAAACAGAATGAAAAATGAAACTGGCCCACGTAAGCCATATTTACAAGAAATGAAGTTTGGTTATGGTGGAGAGTTTTCTGTGTGGGTTATTTTTTTATTTTAATTAAAAAAACTACACCAGTATTAAATTTACCTCAAAAGTAATTTGACTATAAGAATGAAGATTAAAGCTTTGTGTTTCAGGGAATGGTTGAAGAGGGTGATAGATAAAGCAGCTTACAGAGGGGCAAGTCTGCCTACCGGCCCTCAGAGGCATTATATGATTTTTGTATTTCATTTGCTCTGCTCAGTAAAAAGAACAAAATAATCCATAAAACAACTTGAAATAAACAGGAGGAGTCTAAGGCGAACCCACTATTTTCTGAAAGCAACCCTTAGTTAATCTTATTCAATGCTCCCACACTTCATCTCTATTAGTGGCCCATCATTTTTCTTATTTAAAGAATTTCTTAAAAATTCTTCCAGAAAAGCCTTGTAACTTTATAAGTTCAAAGAAATACATATAATTTGCTCCAGTACATTACATTATTTGGCATTGTATTATAATACCTTTTATGTTGTTTTGTTAAATTATGTTACAATACCTTTTTATATTATATGTAACAGACACATATTTAATATCATACTGTTAACATCTATTTCAGGATAATATGATATCACCTGATCTCCTCCCCTCCACCTTTTGTCTCTCAGGAAAATATTGTTTAATGACAATCAAACATATAGTGACTGTTTACCCACCCTCTCTGACCTACCCGACACTCCAAAGCCATCACTGAATCTCATTTTGAATTCACGGATTTTTTTTCACCATTTGTGTTAGAGTCAAACAAGTAATAGATGGAAGAATGTTAATAATATTTTTATAGTTTAAGAATAGTTTAAATGTTATAAACTGAATTTTAAGAAGAACTTGCTTATTTAGAAAAATATGAAATAAATAGTTGCACAAAAATAATAATCTTTCAAATGTCCTATTAATAAAAGGAACACATCAGGTAAGACCAAAATTCTCTCTGTTTCAATGAATTAAAGATTTTGGCATTGAATTTATAATAGTTTGTTTATATAATCCTACACTTCCATTTATATTATTGGTCCATCTCTCTAATATTTTCTTCTTTTCGGATGGCAGATACTCCAAAATTATTTGCTATCAATAAACTAGGCAAGGCAGTGTAAATGGTTTTATTTAAAGATGACACATTTGAGAATCTTTAACTATATTTATAATACATTCATTGAATTAAAGATTGCATACATATTTCCTTTGGTATGCTTTCATGCAAGGAAGTTATTTGAACATACAGATTTGAGGGCTTCAATATATTAACATTACAATATGCCATTTAGACTACCTTGGAAATATTTTCATTTTCTTTCAATGGCTTTTAATGAACATTGACACAATGCTTTAACCAAATTCAGATTGCAAAAATAGCCAGGCTGGTCATTCCAAATGCTCTCCTTTAAATTTGTTATAATGAGATCAAATTCTGATGAATCCAGTTATAGTCAAAATATATAGAAAACAGGATAAAAATCCCGTATCATTTCAATGAATCACAATGTAAAGAAAAGTTCCATTTACACCTGCTGTTATCACTACAAGAAGGTGCTACACCAAGTATTTACAAGCAAAAGTCACACACAGACGCGCGCACACGCACACACACACACACACACACACACACACACACACACACACACACCCCTAACCTCCTCCCCAGCTGTTACTCAAACACAAAGGTCTCCTGCTCAACACAATACAGGTAACTTCAAAGTTCTCCCAGCTCTAGTGATATTATCTTTGGAAAGTTATAAGCCTTTGGACTAACTACAATTTTCTCCCATTTTTAAATCCATCTGATTTTTTTTTTTCCTATCTTCTTCCCCCACCCTGACCCTGGAACACCATAAAGTAAAAATGGCAACATTTTCCTTTTCACTTTGGAAAGCAGCAAACACACATGTATATCACAGGTGTACACACAAACCAGGAGTATTCCTTGAAGTAAACAATACAACAAAACCCTGATAAACTGAATAGAAGATGTGTGGGCTGAAGAATTTCCAAACTTGGTACTGGTAGACATTGTTTTTAACCGGTTTAGCTCTTCCAAGAGACAGAGAAAAGGTAGTTTCAATATTCTTCAGACACATTTTAATCGGTTTGTTTGGGATTAGAAACCCATTTTGAAGTATCCTCTCAGTCAGCAGCTTCCACTAGAATTACTTCTTGGAAACAGAGATTTCTCAGCTGCCACACTTGTTATTTCCTATAGTCTCCAGAGACAATAGTAATCCCAAGTCCTCTATATGTGAAAATTCTTGATCAAAATCATTTAGGAAGACCCAATTTATCAAAGATTAAGATACAGATTATAGATGAAGAGCAAGCCTGATTTTGAAAGTTCCAATGTAGACAGTATTTCTAAATTAGGCATGAATATATGTGTGTATATAATGAAATTCCTATATACACATACATGTAGATTATGTGTATATGCTATACATATTTCTATCTGTAGATGTGGAAAGAGTGCATGTATGCATGTGCATGTGTGTATATTTGTGTGTGTCTCTGTGTGGTGTGACTAATGGGGTGCTGTTTATCTCACCATATCTCACCACTCTATCCCTTTGGATAATAATCACAGGACCCAGATGCTAAGGGTAAGTGATATTTTCCCACAAGCGGCTTCTGGCTTCTTGGCAGACTTTAGAGGCAGTTGCGTTGGCAGCTCTGGGGCTGCCTCTGGCTCTGTTATGTGGCTTTGCTCTTGATGGGCCGTCCTGTCCTCCTGGATGCCATTTCCCTCTGTTAGCCTTGGGTTCTGTAAAGCTCTATTCTGTGCAAAATCCCTTGTGCAATCTCTGGATGAACTCTCCTAAAGACAAAATAGGGTTGTTGATATCGTTTGTGCTTTCTTTTCTTTTCCCCATGCCTCTCCTAAGGATCAGCTGAATCCCTAGCTCAGGTACTCGGGGAGGGGAAAGAAAAACAATAAGCAAACCCAACTTTTTGCAGCCTCTACTTCTTTGCTTGGGCGCACCCTGACCACATATTTTTGTCCAAGTTAATTGTCAGGATTCTGGCCAAGTGATTTTGTATAAATTTTGTGCCCTGTGGTTTTTATGATGGCCTTTATGTCCTTAAAATAATCCTTTGTTTCTGGGGTATTCATTATCATGAGTCATTTTCCTCTGATCGTGTGTTAGCCTAGAAAATGATAATCATCATCGTTATTATTATTTAATCTGTAGGAAGGAATATAAGGAAGCAAATGTGTCGTATTACAATGCTAAGGGTAGCCAATGTACTATTCCATGAATACACTATTTCCATGGTGTGCTTTTGAGATTGATGCAGATATAATAATTCGTTTACTGCATGCCTGGAATCTAAGTGACCTTTTAAAACACATTCTTGTTTTGCACAAACAAAGCTATCCAGAAGAGCCAAAGGTGGTTCAGAGACATCAACACAATTGCCTAATGAATAATTACCCATATCCATAGGTACTGCCTATACTAAAGGGAATATCCAAACCATATTAAAAACAAATACCTCCCTGCACTAACCTTTTGGCCAGTTCATTGCATGCTTGACCAAGCTCACTACATAAGGAGAACTTCAGAGGACCACAGAGACATACAAAGTGTCATGTTAATGAGAATCTGGAATTTTCTAAAAGGAAAAAAAAAAGAACTTAAAAGAGTTATAAATCTTTCTCATTTTGTACAGAAAAAGTCAACTCCAATTCCACCTGGACTAACAGTGTTTTTTTTTTTTCTTCAGTCCCGCCTCTTATCCTGCGTGCCTCAATTAACTCCAAGATTATTAATCCTTCAGCTTACATTTTAACAGGAAAATAGCATACCTGTCAAAGGATTTCCACCGAACTACACAAGACATGACCCCAGTGTTACCTGGGCCTCCCAATGATTTCTATGTCAGCTCCTTGGGGATTTTTTTTTTTTCCATGTAGTTTCCAGTTTTTCAGATAGTAGAAATCCTCTGCTGTATTTTTTGAAGTACGTTTTGTAAATTTATCATCCTGGAATTCAGCAATGGGCTTTCACTAAAGGTTCAATTATCAATCAAGAGAGTGCCGGTGTTCAGGGTTAGTAAGTAGCATCCTGGCATTCAGAAGTCTCATGGAATTTTGTTTTGTTTTGTTTTGTTTTAACAGCATACAGGGAGCCTCCTGTGATAAAGGGTTCACTTTCTTATTGTACCTTGATGCTTGTAATTCTAACTCAGTCAGGAAATTATCACATTCCATTCATTCCTCTTAGAAATGTGATGAATTCATGTTCTGAGATAGCATTTAGGACTAGATTAACACTGCAGGCCTGAAATAATTCTCCTCTTATCTTTGGGGGCAAAATATTTATACCTTGAATCTTTTTTTTTAATTATCAGGATTAATTAACAACCATCTACAATGCTTTTCTTATAATGCTTTTCATTTTTTATGAGGAATTTGTTACGCTCGTATTAAAATATTTTTCATCATTCTGGGATTGTAAAATGGGGTATTGTCATAAAATAATTAGTTTTAAAATTTGTCACCATTGTTATTTATTAAAACAATACATATATTTATATAAACTATATACATATGTACATATGTACACACATAAATACCAAATACTTGCTTGATTTTTTTTTCAGAAAAAAGTATTTTCCTTCTATCCTAATAAGAAACCTATTCAAACTCCAGCCACTGCTTTCATTTTCAAAAATTAAACACATATTCTGGTTGTGAGGAGTTGTTGGCGTTAGTTCCTGGTGTAATAGTTTGATAGTATAAGAAGTTTGACATTTAAATACACGGAGATATTGGAAGCAAAGTTACTTTGCAGTGACAAACATTTCTGGTTTAAAAAAAAAAAAAACTCAAGCCAGAAGAATGAAATAAAATTGGTTTTGGTTCAGTTTCTTCCAGTAGGTGTCACTGTTGAGACTATGAGGTGTTGGTCTGGGGGCAGCTAACATATTTTATTCTAAAATCTAACATGTGCAGTCTGAATAATCCAGAAGGTAATTCCTGGCCCGTACAAATACCAAACTACCAAGTGGAAATCTTATGTCTGTAGTTTGATTTCAGATAAAAAAAAAAAAAAGGAAGGCTTAAAGAGAAAATGCACAAAATAAATGATCTTACTGAAAACGAGGGTGGCAAATGGTTTTCTAACATATAGGTGGTCAAAAAGGTTTCCTAGGATTCCTTTAAGGGGAAAAAAAAGGAAAACTTACAGGTTATTGAAAGGGAATGGCATAATGTAGTAGGTAGTTGGCTTAGGAAAACTTATAGGTTATTATGAAGGAATGAAATAATGTAGTAGGTAGTCGGCTTTGATGAATGTAAGAACAGTGACTATGAAAGACTCAATCATGAAAGTAGAAGAAAAACATAACATAAAAAAAAATCAACTGTCCTCATCACAATCATTTCCCGTATTTGAACAACAACACTTGTAGGATTTGATCTATTTCAGAGATTATTGGATAACACAATTTCCCATTAACAGAATCATGTTCATATCCTAGCATGCTTTAACTAACATTCATTGATGGTTTCAAACATCATCACATTTCAAATAAGCAGAATTTTAGCTAGGACATTTTAAAAGTGAACATAAAAAATCAGTTAGACTTTAATTTCTTCACCTGTACTGCTGGCATTGTGGTAACATAGACATGTTTTTATGATAATAAATCTAATTTTGTGCAGTCAGGACGGGGACATTTAAAATCAGTATTTTATTGTTGTAGCTATTGAACCTAAACAAGCCTAAAAACAAACAAAAAATAGACATTTGTTTATTACCACTTATTAATTATTTTATCATATTAAAACATGACGATTCATTTTTAAAAATATTTTTACACTCTAGTGACAAATTATATATATGTACACATAAAGAGAGATTTATATATGTGTATATATTGTTACAGGAAATGTCAAAGACATAGAACAATTTCATATTAAAGTGCTGTTTAAGTTCTAAACTTAGAGGGGAGTACCATGAACAAAGAAGAAAAAAGATTACCTGTTATTTTCTCGTTGCATAATCTTAAAATACCTTAAAATATCACAGAAGTATACAAAACCATCAGAGGTAGGGTAAATCTCGGACTCTCTTTATTTTCTGGAAAAGCAAAGTTAGAGACGATGACTTCAAAAGTGGCAGTACAATTATCCAGTGTTTTGTACATTATGTTTATCAGTAATCCGTTCTGTGTGCAACTTTAAGATAAAAGCTGAAAGTCATTTATTTCCCAGATCTCTCTCTCTCTCTCTCTCTCTCTCTCTCTCTCTCTCTCTCTCTC
>NW_020954588.1:13186521-13200547 GCF_900497805.2 Vombatus ursinus | reverse complement strand
CTCTCTCTCTCTCTCTCTCTCTCTCTCTCTCTCTCTCTCTTTTTCCAAGACAGTTCAGAATTGACTCTTGCAGCTCAAAAAACTGGCCAGTAGGGGCCTCTCTAGATTTGCCTTATGCTCATGGACCCAGTGGAATGTGCCCGGAATTAGATGCAGTTAAACAAAACTACTTGAAAAGATTCTGTTGCATAGGGGAAAAGATCATTCTTTAATGCCCTTTTAAGTTGCAAGTTGTTGATTAATGTTGCCCTTTACATTAATGATGTTTCAAGTAAAAGAAAACAAATTTAAAATGGATAAATTCTATTGAGTATGCATTAATTAAGCAGAGACTTTACCATATGCTGTGGCTACAGTGCTTGCTGGCCTCTCTGTTGTAGTTACCTGTGTAAAATGCTGCCTGTCCTCTACATGAATGCTCCCGCTGAATAGCCATTTGAATGGAGGCTTTAGCTGGATTCGCCATACAAGGGGTACTGTGTCACTGTGTTTTCTTTCGAGGAGTCACTAAGTGATTTCTATATCTGTTGTCATGGTGATATAGCAAAGCAGGGGAAAATGGGGGCAACTTCAGGCTTTCTCTACACCCTCTGCACTAAGATGTTGTTAGCAGGCCTATAAAACATTGGGCTTTATCTGGGCCTTCTTTTTGTTCTCTGATTGTCAATAAAACTCATTTTAAGGGTAACAAGGACATCTAAATGTCATCTGTCACCGTGTTAGAGAGATTAAGTTTGTTTAGGAGCTTGTGCAGGACAAAGCACACTATTTGTTCCGCAGATACAAAGCGGCGTTGGCCATCACTGCTCTTGATTTAGAAGGAGGCCCACAGAACATCTCGGAAATATCATCTCAGTTGCAGGTGATGGCAAGAGGCCTTCTTGACATGACATCATTCAAACAACATGAAAATAAATATCGTTTGAAATTAGAATCTGTGTTTCCATTTCCCTTCCTAGCTCTTTTGTAAGGTGCTCTACTCCTAAAGCATCCTTCCGGACCAGAGGTAAGAAAACAGCTATTGAGGGCAGTAGGCCTGTTTAGAAACATGACATACACACCTGATAGTCCTTGAATGGATGATAAAAGGGAGAGAAGAGGGTTTTTTTTCCCCCCAAGGAAAATCCAACAATAATAGGTACTGCATTAACTCAGCCTTTACTCAATAATGAGGCCAAATGGGAAGTACACATTAATGAAGACATTGGTGTTATTAAAATCAAATCCTGCGGTTCATATGCTTTTCTTAATAATGAACATTGTGGCTATTGGAGAGGAAGAACAGGATTTTTTCTATTAATTTGGCACACATCCCAGATCTCATTCATCCAGAACCTATCCACTGCAAAATACAACCCATGGCCTTCATGTTCCTCAGTTTTTACATTTTTATATCTGTGTTAATCCAAGGTGGGGAGAGGCCTTTATTTTACTAAAATATTTTAAAAGGTGATCTAGGGGTCTAAATTTTAATTAAGAAATACTGAACAGACGTGTTTCTTCCAACACAAAGGTAGATTGAAAAAGTGCACATTAAAATGAATGTGTATATAACACTGTGTACACACTTTTACCTTCAACATGAAAACTAACCTATGTCTCCTTAATGTTATATAATGTGGTAATACAAAGGCACATCAGATATTATTGTTGATGAATCCTTGGATCAGGGAGAGCCCTGATGATGGAGAACGAGAGCAATAGTGAACACTGGACAGTGGGATCCTGGGGTGATATAAAAGATTAAATTTGCTGTGAATAATATAATTCAGATTGTGGGTAGCATCAGAAATAGAAGATGATTCAAAACAGAGAAAGATGAATACGTAAACCTTGCTAACATGTCATAATGTTCTTGTCTTCATCACCTCTTTCTAATTTTCCAAGTTCACTCTTTTTCTGTCTCTTTCAGGTGGAAGGGACAGTTGTTTACATGCGGTTAGTTTTCTTTAAAACTCATTCATGCTACTCTAAATCAGTCTCAAAAACCACAACAAACTTCTGAATGATTTTTGTTCAGTTCAAAGCAGGTCTTGGGTCCATCTCTCAGTGGAATAGGTGGAGATGCTATATAGTTATGACAGTTTGTCTATGTGGTTGTAGTTATAAATTTGACATGGGTCACATGATGAAATGAAATTCAACAAGACCAAATATCCAGAAACGCTATCTGCAGGTTAAAAATAATGAGAACGTGGTACAATTTCATATTTGTGGACATGTAAGATTAATACTTAATGCAAATAGCTGCCAAAATAAATTATTCGATCTCACTTTTTTTAAAAAGCCACATATTAATTACTCTCCCAAATTCAGCGTATTATATTGCATGTTGGTTTGCTTTTTGTTTTTGTTTTTTTTTTTTTCAGGTGTCAAAGTTTGATCATGTAAAAACTAGAAGAAACTAAAGGATGTCTCCAAAGGATCCTTTGAGATGAGAGCAGGGGTGTTTGGACAAGATGACTTATTTTTAGTATTACAATAGTGATGTCATTTGTTATTCATTCAGCCACACACAGGACACCAGGGTGTGATGAAGGACAATACTCTTGGGGCATTTTGAGATCAATTTGTGTTTCTCTACTTATGCAGAACATGTGTTGGCTTCAGTGATGGTTACAACAGGAGAATCACAACGTACAGGGGGAGAACTACCATTTAGCTCAGAGAAGTCTATCATATAGTTAAAATGACATTCTAGTGCATTCACCGACTGCTAACAATATTTACTTTCCCTGTCTTCATTGTCCTTTTATCCCCTACTTTAGTTCAGATGCACGGAAATATCTGAAATAATGGGGGGAAAGTGCCAAATAAAAACAAGGTAAAACACCGAAGTGATAATGATGTATTATTTGGAAGATAAAATGTGTTTTTATGTATATGTACATATGTATCTATACATATATGACAGCTATCGCTCTAGATATTTAGATATGCATGTACATATATGCACATATATACCCTGCACTTTAAATACTAGCACCTAATCAAAAGCAGCATGGCATAGTGGAAGAGCTTGCCATTAGAAAGATGAATGGATATGTGCTAGCTGCTTCCTTCCTAGTGATCCCACTCCCAAATTCCTGAGGAATACTGTGAATTCTGGAATCTGTCTAATAATTACACATATTTAGAATGTTGCAAAACTAGATTTATCATAGAACTGAAGGATATAAGCTAAGCAGAATTTTTTAATGAAGTCTTTCATGCAATATCTATTGTGACTGCTACTTTTGTTAACGAATAGCCTTTTCCTCTACCCCATTCCACCTGTGATGCTTATTAGTGATGTGAGCATGGACAAGTAAATTATTTCCCTTTTCTGTGTGTCAGTTTGCTCATCTTTAAAATGAGGATAATATTGCCTGTGGTACCCACCTCCTAGAATGGTTCTGAAGCTCCAAGGAGATATTGTATGCTATATGCTTTATAAACTTTAAAGTGCAGCGTAAATTCCAGTTATTACCTGCCCAGAGACTAAGGAAATAACTAGCACACATCTATTAATTCCCAGATGTATATGAGTGATAGTAATAAGCTTTATGCTTGATTAACTTCACTCTTTTCTTCCCAGTAGAAATAATGATAATGGTGCCATATTTATAGTTCTAGATGGTTTTAAGTTTATGTGAAAGTTGACTTTTTTTAGCTCCATAATTTATGTAAGAGGCAGGATTTTAAAACATTCTGATGAAAGAAGTGAAGTATTTGAGACTGATTACCAGAGTCCCAAATACTCTTCAAACATCCTTAAATAAGACAGCTGCTTAGCAAAAAGAGCTCTGTAAACTTGACCAAGTTACTTAACACTTCTCATGACCTGAACTTCCTCAATTATGAGACGAGGGGATTGAACCAGATAAGATTCCTTTCAACTCCAAAATTCAATGATTCTTTGGTAACTATTAATTGTCTCCATGGTAAGTAAGTAAACTCTCATACCAGGGTGCCCATTTGACTTTCTTATATACACACATATATATGTATTTTGTAGAGAGGTGTGTATATGTATATATGTACATATATACATATGTATACACACACAGACGCATATATATGTGTGTATATACAGATATATACGTAGAGAGAGAAGTATAATATTTTACAATGCTTTGTTGTGTCATTGTGACATATAAACTGAATTGGACATATATGAAGTTGATTACAACTGTTAATCAGTGAGGGGAAAGCCCAACAGTTAAGGTTGCAGATAGTTTTTTTTTTTTCTGAAAGAAAAATATGCCATACCCCCCCCCCCCCAGCATGTTAGCTGCTTATCTGATCAAATCAAGCCTGAGATTTTCAATGAGGCAAAATGTTGCCTGGTTCCGAAGCAACTCCTTTGATTGTAGGGGCAGAGGGAGAGCAAAAAGAAACTTGAAATTGATGGGGAAAAAAGTGAACTCTTTTTTTTTTAAATTCAAAATGAAGTACTTTTCAGTAACCACTGAATTTTGTTACCATGATTGTCTTTTAATGGCAAAAATAAGTGAGACAGGAACACCCCCCTGCAAATTCCTGAGGAATGCTGTGAATTCTGGAATCTGCCTAAACATTGTACATGTTTGGAATGTTGCAAAAATGGATTTATCATAGAACTGAAGAAGATAAGTGAAACAGGATCTTTTTATGAGGTCTTTCATGCAATAGCTATTGTTACTACTACTTTTATTAAAGGAATACCCTTTTTCTCCCTCCATCACAAATGCTGGACATAAAGTCTCCAGGGCAGAGGAGTTTCAGCAAGGTATAGTGTTTCTGATACATATAGTCACTAAATTAAGTGCTAAAAAAGCAAGCTAGACAGTACTATTTTCTCTCCTCATTTACTTGAAGAGAGAGGAAACTAAAGACTTTATAATTTTTTTTCTGGTTTGTGATGATAAAATTAGGTAATTTAATTCCAGATTCTCATGGTAGTTAGTCCAAAGTGAAACTTAAAATAATCATCCCAATGGAATGAAAGAAGTTACTAATAATTATTTTAATAATAAAAACTGCACACAGGTTTTCTATATACCAAGGTAGTAATACTAGAGACATTATATCCAGCAATCACCTGAAACTACATATATTTTGCAAAGATAACCTCCAAACTTACTCCGCCTTTTTTATTTTAAATTTTATCTACATATATGCTCTCAAAACCTGCCCTTTGGTATGAATAAAGTAAAGATAGGAAAAAAATTAAATGAGAATTGGCAAATTAATGAAAAGTCTGGATTAAATACTAGTACTTGAAAAGATATTTTCAGTATCTGATGCTCACATGGTTATGCAATTGTTAATCATAGAAATATGTTATTATTGCCACTTGAAAAAAAATTGTCACTTTAGAAGAGGAAAGACTCAAAAATGAATTCAGATACTTGAAGTACGCCATGTTATATGGATTTGAAGAAGAGCATACTCTTGTCAATAATGCTGTGAATATCAACTGTGTTCTAAAAAGTAGTTCTTTTGTCTGTTTTGTTTTTTTTCTCATTAAAATGCACTAGGCAAAAATCTATCCTTACAGATACACTATTTAATGGATTGTTACTATTATTATTTTTAATGTATAAAATGTATTGTATAGAATTTAACGTTTTAATATTCTTAGGGAAGACAAAAACTATACCAGTTTAGAAATATTAATAATTTTCAGTATTTAGAAATAATTTCATTTCTGAAAATATCTTCTTAATTGTTCTTTAGACACCTTCGTCATATATTGAAGTGAATTGTGTACCACTGAATGATATTTTAGTCAATTTTGAATTATTGAAATGAGCTAGTTGGACTTTTCTATACGATAACAAGGGCAACTTCTTACCCTCAAGCTCCCAGTTGAAATCTTTGTCTGTGTATCAGTCCAGCCTGCATTCCTCATCATCTGGAAAAAGCTTCAAGTAACGCTTAGTCTACGAACTTTGCATAAGCGTGTTTTTTCTATCTCCTAATTCAGCATCTGAGTAATCGATTTTTCAACCTGTGCAATGAACAAAAATGGATTTTATTCAGTGATCCATCCTTGATCTTCCAGTTTCACTATCGCTCATTTTTGGTTACTAAATTTCAATTTGTGGCTCTTCAAGAGAACAGTGTATCATTGTATTAATTCCAATGTTGGAGCCAAGTGGATGGTATGTTATGGTGATGTTCTCCATCTTACACCAGAAAGGAATACAGTCTTTGGAGAGCGGTTGGCCAAAATGTAGGCTCTGGAAAGATTTCTCAAGATTCCTCTAGATTCTCTTTCTTTCTCTCACGTCCTCCCCATGAATACTTCAATCTCGAGACCTTTTCCTAAAACCAATGAAAGAAGCTCACTATTTGTTTATTGATCCATCACATTTGGTCAAATAACACAGTGATCCTACCTTGGGAGAAAAATAGGAAATTGTCATTTGATTTTTAAATTAATGTACAAATTATATGGAGCCAATAAAAAAGAATGAAGTTTTGGAATCCGAAAGATCTACCTTCTGAGTTACTAAATAAAGCTATCTGTTCACTTCAGATCCTGGTTATCTGTTTATAACTATATTAAGACAGGCTTTATTTGAATCATCTTTAGGTGCCCAAATTTCCAGCCAAGCAATTCTGCACAAGTATACTAAAATCAAGACAAAGGAACATGATTGCAAAAAGAAAAAGTTCAACCTTTTATTTTCAGAAAATGTCTGAATGAGACTCAAGTGTCTATGAAATTCAGAAAAGGTTCTGATCATCTGAAATTGCAGCTCTCGTGTGATGCTGGCCATGGGGAAAACTGTCAAGTTATCTTTGCCTTTCTCCTATTTTCTGACATCATTTCTTTTTCCCCTTGTTCTTCCTCCTCTTCTGGTCTGTCATTCGGGGCTATGCAGGCTTTGTCCTGCTTAGAAGGACTCCACATTTTTTAACTACACTATTTAATTTTCCCCACTTCTCCCCCTCCCCTAGATTAATTCGCTCTGTTCTATCGTTCCTTTGGATGTTATGACAAGCATCCCCCCTATCACAAAGTTGTACGATCCCCATTTTAGTTTTTCCTCAGGGTTCACATTTAGTATCTTATGAAACCAAGGTTAAATGTCTTGTAAAACAAGCAACAAAGAAGTCTTTCAATTTCCATGTATTACGCCATTACAATAAAGATGTTTTCTGAAACAGGACACAAGACCCTCTTACTTTAATGCTATTCATATTATAATTAAATAAATCTACGAGATTGTCCATGGTATTTTTATTTGGTTGTTGTTCTTAGCAAATCCTGAGAGTAAATCTTTTCTGATTCAAATATTTCTCAGGAAAGCCAGACTGAAGAATAAAGTAAATATAGCCATGTAATGTTTGGCAAAAGATAGAAGGGCTAAAATTTGAAGAGTCTCTCTCACTATTGTTACTAAACCACAAGTGGTTATTTTTATTCTGTCCTTTGGAATTTACTCCTGCATTTACCTACAAATTATAGTGAATTGGGGCGAGGGGAAATAAGGGAGAAAGGTACAGCAAAAAGTAAAACAAAACAAAACAAAAACAACCAACTGAATACGACTGACTATAAAAATAACTAGCAAACTTTGTACTATCAATGTAATCAAATTATCCAGTTAGAGCAGATCCTAACACCAATCACCTCGGATTAAGACTTCCTGTGTTTATTTTTTTATATATTGTTCTTTCGGTAGTTTCGTGAGATTGCCACTTTCCCTTTCTAATCTGTGATACGAAGCAGATTACTCCTAAGGTAAAATGACAGATTGTAGATAAGAGGTCAGGGGACAAGCTTCCATGAGTACACATTCACTATTATACTATTTGCAAACGTCTTTGTTGCACAAATGGTATAACCAATTGGGCATCGTTGTAGAGAATGTTTCCGGAAAATATTCTCTCTCAAGATATGTAAGAGGACAATCCCAAATAATTTAAGCACCTTTTCTTCCTGAACATCATGTCCTTGGTTAAGCTTTCTTGCTTTGCTTTGGTTTTTGTTTTTCAGAAAAGTATAAGCATAGCATCATTCAGAAGTGGCACCCTAGGGATTCATTGCCACCATAAGGGATTCCCTGGAAAATCAATTAAAGCAAAGTTAAGTAAACTAAATGAAGGAAATCTTCTTGATTGTGACTCTCCAAATGAAATATATTAAAAACCATACTAACTTAGTCTGTATTAAATGCATTTTATTAACCTTCCTCATTTCTGATCTTTTTTCTCTTTTCTGGTCTGTCCTTATTTATGCTTTCCGTTCTAATAATGAAACTTTGTTTAGTCCTAAAGATTCACTCCAAAAAAAAAAAAAAGAATCATAATGGATAGCAATAGAATTTAGGGTCTTGTGTCACCATATGTCCCTGCTGTTCATCTTAGGAAAGTTATTCCATTTCCCCCACCCCCTCTAGAATTATAAACAGAGTTTATGGGCATATTTTTAAGACTATAGATAAAATGGCATAATGCCAGCCTGTAACAGCAATAGTTATATGTCTAAAAAGGTATAGTATACAAACTGAGGAAAACTCAATTTAAAGAACTGCATTTTGAGATTAAAAATTAGGAGCCCTAGGGAAAAAAGGCCCCTTTCCCCCTTCAGCCAGAAAAAAAAATCTGCCTACTTGTCAATTTGTTATTTAAATATAGATATTAGTAATATATTTGACTGCTTGTGAAAACTTACACAATAATATTACATGTATGCTTTGTTTTCTCAATGTGAATAACTGCACAAAATGTTTGCATTTTATTGGAATGGGTAGGTGAGTAATATTTCCAAATTCAAACTAGAAATGTTCAAATAATATCTCTGTCTTGGATTTTCTTGTGCTTTTACCAAAAAAAAAATGTAGACCCTAAGAATAACAGAAACTGTTCACCTGGGTCTTTTGAGAGACCACTTGGAGAAAGGGAGTATTTGCTAAATTTGGTACATTTCAATTAGTGATGACCAGTTAGGGTTAATGTTTTATTTCAACAAAGTAATCCTTGGGAAACAATTTTCTCTATTCAGAATCAAATACTGTTTATATTGTCAGCATTATATTACTATTTCTTCCCTGAACACATCACTTAGAGTTGTGTACTGAACTTGTTATAGCCTGGTAGAACAGAGAAGCTCACAGGGAGGGAATGTGTAAATAAATCATTGCTTCTTACAAAAATACAGACACTTTTAGAAAATTTCCACTGGCAAAGGAACATGTTTTGAACTATGTTTTTATTTCAAAATAAATGTGACTTTCTGGGACTTGAATTCCATAAAGTAATAACTGGGGCAGAAAAGCAAAGCAAAGAAAATGGAGAAGGGAAAAAAAGTCATAAATTATCATAGGCCTAAAATTTAAAGTAGCCATTATGTTAGTGGCCTAAATGATTTAGCTTAATTTCCAAGGCACGAATTAGAAGCAAGGGCATTTTACTTTTTTTTTGTTTTGTTTTCCTAATAATTTAATGCACACTATTTAATTTTTAATGGTTTTAATTATTCAGTAAGCAAAAAGAAACTTTTATTAGATGCTATTAGGTGGCTAGTTCTACTGTACTTGAGACTAGGAGATATGACTTGCTTCTCTTCTTTAAAATGAAGAAAATTAGATACTTCTTTGCTAATGAAAGAAATATGTTTGTTCTTAGAACCTGGAACTCATCATTTTGTCAAATTCAGTCTTTAATCTTATGTTTTATTATTTCAAAGAAATGCATGTTAGGGTAATATAAGTATAACCTCGTATATAGGGAATAAAAGGGGGAAATTAGAGGAGTGACAGTCTTGCCAAAATTAGTGGAGAATGGTACTTGTCAAATATTTGATTTTAAGGAAATGTGATTTTGTTACTATAGACCATTTCAATATTAAAACTTTAAAATTGTGAAAAAATATTTATGTTTAAGGAAACATGAAATCATACTCTATAGCAATTGATAATCATATCCTTTTTGCCATTTAAAATGATTACCATTATAAGACAGTTTCTTGTTTTCTAATTTTTTTTTTCTTATTGAGTGGGAAGGACTAAACTTGTCATCATTTCCTGACGAAGTCTTATTTTCTGTAGTAGTCATTCACTTAATAATAATGATTTTCCTTTGCTTGGGATCTTGAAGTAACAAAAGCACCCTGAGATAAGAGGACTTGACAGTCCTGCTCCTTTCTTTCATGTCCTGGATATTAAAAGGCCTTATTATTAGTTAGTCACTATAAATGCACAACCTACGATAAAGATGCAACTGGAGTCCTTATTCTCTTTAGAGAGTCTATCATTAATGAACCCGAAGTGTTATAAACTGATGCTTTTGATCTGGTGGCTAAAAACAATTATTTATGGAATTATTCGCATTGCTATTTTAGGTAGGCATTATATGATTTATATATTTATATTTATTTATATTATTTAGACTAGGCATTTGTGTAAAACTGATAAGTCTCCATTTGCAACTTTAATTTCTCTCAGATTGGGAGATAGGATGTTTTTGGAAGTGGAAGCTTCATATTGCCTGTGTCATTGACCTACTGAAGTCCTCTTGATACTCTAGCTATGAATGAAGGGAATGTCTCCCATTGGATCGATAGCAAGGGCCTTGTGATGAAGATGATTATGATGATGACAGTAATAATAGAAGAAAATAGTTAACTGTTACATAGTGCTTCAAGTTTTACAAAATATTTTGCATATTTTAGCTCATTTCATCTTCATAACAACCTCATGAGGTAGGTGCTATTATCTTCCTCATTTTACAGAGGAGGAGACCAAGGCTGGGAGAGTTTATGTGACTTGCCCAAGGTTACACAAGTAGAATATGTCAGGATTTGAACTCAGGCTTTCCTTACTCCAAGTCCAGTGCTGCTGTACCATCCACTGTATCATCTTGTTTCCTTGATGAATAACTTATTGAGTAAGAGAAAAGAGCAGGGGAACAATGACTGAACTCTGGAAATGTCATCACTGGAGGGGAGTAGAGGATGTGGAAAGAAAAAAATTAGAAGGTTGTAGAAAGAGAACCATGATAATGTAAGGTTACAGAAGCCAAGGATCAGTGGACTTCAAAAGGAAGATATGGTTAAGGATGCTAAATGCTGCAGGGAGGTAAAGAATTGATGCTGATTAAAAGCCTGTAGATTTAGCAAATAATTGACCCTTGATGGTGTTTCAAGAGAGTATATTCACCACTAATTTGAGAGTCAGTCTCAGAATTGAAAGGGACCTCAGAGATCATCTCATCCGTAGTTGAACAGGAAGTCCATCTATAACGGGGCTAACATATCTACCCTTTGCTTGAGGACCTTTAGTGAAAGGGAACCTACCCCCACCCAAGGCAGCCTATTCTACTCTGCGATTGCTCTGAATTAGATTTTTTTTTCCTTACCTCAAACCTTGTACAAATATTCACCTTTTCCATTTCCATATGTTGATCCTACTTCTATTCTCTGGGACCACGCAGAAAGCTTTAATCCCTTTCCCCTGTGATTGGCTTTCAAATACTTATTTTTTTTCCTCTGAGTCTTCTCTTCTACTACCTAATCCAGAATTCTTTCAACTGATTTTCATATGGCATGATTTCAAGACCTTTCACTGTCTTGGGGGCCCTGGATGCTCCCCAGTTTATGATTATCCTTACTAAAATATGGCACCCAGAAGTAAATATAATATTGCAATTGTGTTCTGACTAAGGCACATATGCCATGACTATCACCTTGCTATTACTGGAATATTCCTGGAATGTCTTTCTTAAAACAGCTTAAGATACCACTTACTTTCTTGGCCACCCCATCTCACTGATAACTTATACTGAACTTGCTGTACACTAAACTTCCAAGATCATTTACAGATAAACTGCTGTCTGTCTATGCCTTCCACATGCTCTATTTGTAAAGTGAATTTTCAGAATCCTCATTAAATTTCATTTTCATAATTTAGGTCTGATATTTTAGTTCAACAACTTTTTAAATACTGACTCTGATATCCAGAGGATTAGCTATCCTTCCTAACATTGGCATGTTTGGTAGGTACATGCCACTTTTGCCTTTATCTAAATTATTGATCAAAATGCTAAACTGCCCAGTGCCAATCTCTAGAGTGTTGCACAAGGGAATTACTTCCAACTTTACAACAAACCATTAAAGACTGCTGTTTAGGTCTGGTCATTAAACCAGTTATAAATCTACCTAACTGTGTTATGATCATGCCCACAATTCTCAATCTTGTCCAAAAGAATAACATAAGACTTGTCAAATACTTTGCCAAATCTAAATAAACAAAAGTTATAGCATTAACTTGATCTACTAGTTTAGAACCCTTTGAGAAAAGGAAATGAAGTTATCTTCATGTGACATATTCTTGATGAAGTCATGCTGGCTTTTGTAATCACTGCTTGCTTTCCACAATATTCACGGTTTCTTTAATAATATTTTACAGATGTTTTCACAAGGGTGTATTGGGTTGTTCAGGGATGACCAGCACTTCTGGTATGAAGACTTGCTGAGCATTTTTCAGGGCTGTGCATCCATATTTGGTGTCCACCTTTCACTTAATTCTCACCTGTGGCTCCAAGAAGCTGTAACATGTACAGTGGCCACACCATAGCAAAACCATCTCAACAGATGGGCTAAATTATGTTGAGGGTAACCAATAGACCTGAAAAAAATGGCAGTGAGTTAGCAGGATGTCTGTCCTAAGCTTATGAAGACTTCCTCTCAGCAGAATGGGCAGATGAGAACAATTTGTTCCAACAGCCATGAAGGCAGATAAAGCAGGCACTGTGGAGCATTTAGAGCTTGGTCAGACATTAAAGACACCACCAATGTCATCCCCTGCATCCTGGACCATCGCCAGTTACCCGAACTTTTATCTTGCCACTGGCCTTCAATGAGTCTGGAAGAGAGAGAGTTAGGCTGACAGCTTTGTGCAACTCTGCCTCACTTAAATCCAATTCATGAGCAAGTCAAGACATCACCCAGTGATGTCATTGGTCCTCTTCAAAATGTAGGGCAAACAACAACATAGATTTTTTTTTTACTAGAAATTGAATTTGAGTTCACTTATAAATTCACCGTCTACTCACTTGTTTTTCGAAAAATTGAAACAAAATATATCCACTCTGCTTTCTATGGTACCTTTCTCACTTTCTACAATTTTGCAAAATAACTGACTGATTCAGCAGTCATACCTTCTAGTTCTTTTTATACTTGGATTTTAGCTTATTCAGGGTTGCCTAATGACTTGAGCTCATCAAGTACCAATGTGATTTCCTACTATCTTCCAACTTAGCTTGTGTTTCAAATCCTGATTAGCACTTTTATTCCATCATTCCCAGTCCAAAGATTATTTTCCTAACAGAAAAAAACAGAAGCAAAATAGTTAGCCAGCTTTTCCTTCACTTGATCTCCCACTATCTTCCTCTCATCCTTCCTGAGGAGAGGAATTCCTCTCCTTGTAAAAAAAAATCTCTTTCCTACAATATTATTATAAGATAGTGTTATCCTTTTATATTTGTAATATCTGCCCTTCACCCCCCCTTCCCCCACACATATCCTGAAGCATGTGTAGTTGCCATTTCAGGGGACCAGACCACATGAAACCTTGGGTGAGCCTTATAACCATGTCTAATTTAAAGGCTGGAAACAGGAGGTTGCAAAGAGCCCAATAATTCAATGCCTAACCAGAAGACCTGTTGACTAACAGTTAGTTTCTGGCTGCCACTCTTTTAGCTCTGGCTCTTAAGCTGATAAGCTATCGCTCCAGTAGGGATGTGGAAGGACAAAGTTCTCTATACTGGTGTCATGGTTACCTTGTCCACATGACAGCTGACAGCCAGGGTGACTCACCCAGACAAACTAATGCCAGGAGCAGACTTTGTTAGCCACACTCCAGCTCTCTACAGGGATCTGTCATGCTTATATCTTTTTAAAAGTTTGAGGGTAGTAAGAAGGAAATAACATGCTATATCAAAGACGCAGTAAGGTTAATTGCAATGTTTCTTCTCCTCCCTTTATTTTTTTTCTTGTTCATTCTTTCTTTTGTTCTTTTGCTTTTTTCTTTCTTTCTTTCTTTCTTTCTTT
>NW_020954588.1:13104142-13186421 GCF_900497805.2 Vombatus ursinus | reverse complement strand
TTTCTTTCTTTCTTTCTTTCTTTCTTTCTTTCTTTCTTTTCTTCTCCTCCTACTTTTCCTGTTCCTTCTTCTTCTCTTTCTCCTTCTCCCATGTGTGTTTGAAGATATTAAAGAATAAAGTCTGTGTATGTGAGGGGTGAGGTGGGGTGGGGGAGTGGAAACATAGTCTTAACACATCTTTCCTGAATGCATGTTTTTTAAATGAACACTTGAAGTAGTTGTTTGTCCTTCATTTTTGAAGAGGACCATCACAGGGTGATGTCTTGACTCCCAAGTGGTTTGGATTTAGGTGAGGCAGAGTTGCACAAAATCATCAGCTTCACTCTTTTCCGGAGTCATCAAAGTCCAGCAGCAAGACAAAAGTCAAGACAACTGGCGATGGCCCAGGATGTAGTGGATGACCTTGGTTTCTGCAATGTCTGATCAAGTTCTGAGTGTTCCATAGCATCTGCTTTAGCTGCCTTTATGTCCATTGGAACAAATTGTTTTCATCCACTGGAATAAGTCTTCATATGCTTGGGGTAGACACCTGCCTAACTGCCATTTTTGGAAACATGTTGGTTGCCCTAAACCTGATTTAGCCCAACTACCAAGACAGTTTACCACTGCTGAAGATTTCTGCGGATGATATAGCTTCTTGGAGCCACAGGTGAGAGCTGAGTGCCAGGTAGACATGGTGGATGAGCATCCCTGAGGAGAGTTCACCAAGCCCTTACACCAGAGGTGCTAGTGAATACACTATTCACCTCACTTGAAGAAGTAAGGTTCTAAGGGAGTTAGGAGAGGATGAATACAGGTAGAGTTGTTAGCTAAGAGGAAAGAGATCTCTTTCCTCTGAGATAGAAGAAAAATGGAGAGGAATTAATTTAAGCACATAAACGGGTCCCCCCAGGCTTATTTCCCAATAGATATCATATAAATTGAGACTGATTATATATTATGATCTTGGTCCCATTAAGACTCATTAAGACAAATGATAAAGATTATTTTGCCTTCTTTTTTCTCAATTATTTCCAGTTACTTAAGTTGTATGACATACTTTGGAGATGACCTTCCAACTTCAAATGATGTTTAAAGTGCAATTTAGCCTGAATTCTAAAAGAAAAAAGTTTTAAGATGTATTAATTACACTTGCAGCTATGCCTTCGAGCCACTTTGTGTGGTTTGATGAGGTCTTATTGGTGAAATACCATGATCACATGATCCTGGCCTCAGAACTCCTAAGATGCTACTGGCTACTTCTCCTTAGTTTAAGCTAGCCTCATAGACATTAACAGTTGAATGCTCTTGTACTACAGTATCTCTGTGTATCATTTTATCACTCACCAAGTGTTACTGTGTAAACAAACTACTTTCTGGGACTCAGCCAAACACTTCTGGAAGATGAATAAACTCAGAATGCTAGAATTTCAAGTGTACTGAAATAGAGAATAGGGAATGTGCTTGGGAAATTAGCTAAATAAGAACTTAACAACCACTTTTCTAATAAGGTTTTCTGTAAAGTATGACTAAAGAAATGAGAGGGATTTAACAAATACACCAGAACTTACCAATTCAAATTAGCATTGTTCTTCAAAGTAGTTACTGCAGGAGACTACAGCCTCTCATTTGGAGCTACCTTCAGATCCAGTTTATGAATGACATCACATCTCATTTTTAACATGATACTATTCCATTAAATCAGTGGTCTCCAGGCCCCAGGGAGGCAGTGGCCTGATCCCAAGGAGCATGTGACCAATTATCTGGTGGAGGGGAATGAGATGGATGATCAGTCATATTCCCAACCTCATTGTGATAATCATTTATGGATATTGTCTCCCACAAAACCACATCTACTCTACTCCACCTTTCCTTGCTGTCCCTGTACCATACAAGCTCCCCATCTCTCTCTTCTCTTTCTACATTTTGCACTGGGTATCAGCCCCTCAGGACAGGTACCCACAATAGTTTTGCAGGGGCTATTGAGAAAATCCTGTCCATCCTCATCCCCTGTACACTAGATCAACTCATGGCTGCAGAATTATATGTTCATCTATTTCAAGTTGTAGGTGGACCTTGGAGGCCATTGGACCCAACCACTCATTTTACAGATGAGAAAACACAAGCTGATTTGCTCAAGGTCATAACACTAGTAAAAGTCTGTGGCCAAATTTGAACTTAGGTCTTCCTGACTCCAAGTTTAGAGCCAGCAGTCTCTGTCCTTGGGTGGGGGTCAGGGGTGACCAGTGAGTAAGAACCTAACCTCCCCTCATTTCACTTTGGGTGGGACACTTTGGGGGTCATGTAACATGAATAGATATGCATGGATTGTCATCTGGAAGACAAATGTAATTACATTATGTTCCCCCCAACCCTCCTTCCAAACTTTACTATTGCTGTTGAAAGCAAGTCACCCACGTTTCACAACTTTGGTAACATTTTTTATCAATTAATTTATTTTTAGTTTTAAGCAATCTTTTCCATAAGCTTTTGGTTTTTAAATTTTCTCCCCCTCTCTTTCTACCTCCCTCCCCAAGATAACATGCAATCTGATATAGGCTGTACATATACATTCCTATTAAACATATTTTCACATTAGTCATGTTGTAAAGAAAAATTAGAATCAATAGAAGGAACCACAAGAAAGAAGAAACAAAACAAAACAAGGGGAAAAAAAGAGCAAATAGTATGCTTCGATTTGCATTCTAACTCCACAGTTCTTTCTCTGGATGTGGATAGCATTTTCCATCATGAGACTTTTGGAGATCCTTGCATTGCTGAGAAGGGCTAAGTCTATCAACGTTAGTCATCACACAATGTGGCTGTTACTGTGTACAATGTTCTCCTGGTTCTGCTCACTTCACTCAGCATCAGTCCGTACAAGTCTGTCCAGGTTTTTCTGAAGTCCGTTCAAAGTCTGAAGACTTTGACTTTCCTTCACCTTATATTCACTTATACAGTAAGGAGCATGATTTTGTTAGTTCTATCTGCCTCTCTTCCACATCTCTCTGCTTCTCTCTACTCACACAGCTACTGTAGTAGTTCAGTCTCTCATTACTTTTCTGCAGGTCTAGAAAAGGGACACCTCGTTGGCCTCTCTGCCTTGTTCTTTGCCCCCTACACAAATGCCAAACTTATTTTTCTATAGCATAGTTCTGACCATGCTAAAACTCCAGTGACTCTCTTCTTGACTCTATTGATCCAATGAGATAATATTTATAAAATACTTAGCACTTTGCCTGGCATGGTGTGGGTGCTACATAAATGCTTATCCTCTTCCATTTTCATTCTCTCTATATAATCAAATATGCTTTAATTTCTTTTATCTTTTTAAATTTCTATTTTGTGTGTAAGGTTTACAATGTTTGTAATCACTACTACAGGAATTAATACATATATTCAATTAATAATAAGTAGATATAAACATATTGGGGTGTGATCTTTTTTTCTGTTAGTGGTATGAGATCGAATACATTTGGAGATCATTAAATCAAATCAACTATCTCACTCAGCTCATTATATCTTTAATTATTTCCTCAAGTCCAATCCAGCATCAAAGGATAAACATGGAACACCATTGAAGTCCTACTCTGATGTCCCATGAAAGAATGGCAGACACCTTGGATTCTGGAAATCTGTGCCAGCACAACTGAAACTCTGGCAGGTGCCATTAAATTCTACAGGACTCAGATATGAGCTCAATGATGGCTTATGCCTGTTATCGGAAGACTGACCTAGCTAAATTCAGAGAGGCTCTTCACCAAAATTGCAGGTGATCTTTTAAATTTAATTTCATCCAATTTAATAAGCTTTTCTCAGTCTTCTCCCTTCTTGGCCTGTCTGCAACCTTTGCCACTGTTGAGCTGCCTCTACTTCTTGATAGTCTTTTCTCTAAGTTTTTGTGACACCTCTCTGACATCTCTTCATTCTCCTTTTCTGGATCTTCATCTAGGTTACAGTCACTAACCCCTGGTATCTCCTAAAGCTCTGTTCTGGGTCCTCTTCTCTTCTCCCTCTATTTCATTTTGTTTAGTGAACTCATCAGCTCCCATGGGTTCAATGATCATGTCTATGCAGATGATTCTGAGATCTGTTTATCTATCTCTAATCTCTCTCTGAACATCGAGTCTTGCATGTCCAATCTCCAATTGGATTATGCCAGGTGGATGTCCCATAGACATCTCAAACTCAACATGTCCTTAACTGAGCTGATTATCTCTCACTCTCCAACCCCTCCACACTTCTAACTACCCTATTACTATCAAGGGACCAACTTCTTCTCAATCACCCAAACTTTCAACCTAGGTATCATCCTTGACTCCTCACTGTCACCCCTAATATCCAGATATCCAGTCTACTGCCAAATCCTTTACATACTACTTTTGTAACTTCTCTCTTATGCACTCTCTTTTCTTCAGGCAATGGCAGTTTCACAGGAGAAAAGAAAGTGCGTAAGAGAGAAAGTACAAAATAGGAAAAGAGGAATCCTAATTGAAATGTCTCAAAAGAATGAAACTTTTTTTTTCTTTTTAGCAAATTTAGCAAAAAAATAAATTCCCAATATGCATTCTCTTTCAAGGTAGTAACTTCGGGAGGCTATACATATACATACATATAATATACACATAGACATATTCTCATTACTTTGTACCCAGATTACTGTAATATCCTTGGGGTTGGTCTTCCTGACTCAAATCTCTCCCCTTTCCAGTCCAACCTCTACTCTACTACCCAAATCATCTTTGACAATGTCATCTCCTCAATTCAATAAATTCCAGTGGCTTCCTATTACCTCCAATAACAAATATGAAATTCTCTTCTTGCTTTTCAAAACCCTTCATAAATTGGCTCCTTCCTATCTTTCCAGTCTTCTTACACATTACTCCCTCCACATACTCTGTGATGCAATTACTCTGACTTCCTTACTAGTTCTTGCATAAGATACTCCATCTTCCAACTCCATTGTCAGAATTCTCTCTCCCATTGTTTATAACCCCTACTTCCCTGGCTTCCATCAAGACTTAGCTAAAACCAGGGCCAGCTAGGTGGCACAGTGAATAAAGCTCTGGCCTTGGAGTCAGGAGAACCTGAGTTCAAATCTGGCCTCAGACACTTGACACATACTAGCTGTGTGACCTTGGGCAAGTCACTTAACCCCGATTGCCTCACCAAAAAAAAAAGACTTAGCTAAAACCCCATCTTCTATAAGAAGCCTTTCCCAATTCCACTTAGTGGGAAATTTTGTCAAAGTCATCATACACACACATACATTATATATCTATTCATACATTTTATATAGATACATATATATATAATATATGTATATACAACTATGTCATACATATCACATAATTGTTTGTATATTGTCTTCCCCATAAGATAGTGAGCCCCTTAAAGGCAAGGACTCTTTTTGTCTTTCCTTTTTTCCTCAGTGTATAGTGCAATGCCTGGCATATAGCAGGTACTTAGTCAGAGTCTCTTGACTTGACTTGCTTTGATGTGACTTTTCACCAGATTGGCTACAAGGTGGTGATTTTTTTTTTTTTTGCTGCAGTAACTTTCAAAGACCAAAAATTAAGTCATACATGATTTGCAGTATCTATTGGTAGAAGGACTACCCACACTAATTACATCATAGATCCTTGAATTGATCAATGGATGGAGAAGAAGAAACCTTCCATCAAAATGAGCCTTGAGTTCTGAAAGTATTCATAAAAAAGGAGATCCAAGTTTGCAGAAATAGCATTGTTGGAATGTGTGCATCTGTGTATATAGAGACACATGTGCATATAGTATATCCATGTGTATATTATATGTGTGTGTATATATAGACTCCCAAAGTGACTACCTTGAAAGAGAATGCATATTGGGTATTTATTTTTTGTTAAATTTGCTAAAAAAAAAAGTTGCATTCTTCTGAGACATTTCAACTAGGATTCCTATTTTGAGAGGTTGAACTAAATGGCAGAGTTTCTTTCAACTCTAAGACTCTTTCTATTTTGATTTTACATGAACTCCATGATATAATAGTCAACACACTCACCATATGTAGTCTCAGATGTGGGCCTGCTCTCCCTCCACTTCACTCCCACCATCCACTACCTGCCTTCGACCTCTAGCTCAGTGAACTATAATCAAATCAGCACTACCATTCTTAGGAAGTCCCACTGTCTCTTGCACTATGATTACACCCTCTGTCCCTGTGACTTCCCTGATCAAAACATCCCTTTCTGGCTGCTACTCTCTCTCTCTCTCTCTCTCTCTCTCTCTCTCTCTCTCTCTCCCCCTCTGTCTCTGTGTGTTTATATATATATATGATTTTCTCTTATTAGAACGTAACCCCCTTGAGGGCAGAGATTATCTTGTTTTTTAATCATTGTTTCCCAAGCACTTCACATTGGGTCTGGAACATAGTAAGCACTTAATAAAATCTTTTCCATTCATTCATTCCAACCTATGTCCAATAATGATAATGATGATGATGATGATGATAACTGATATTAACATAGCACTTAAAGGTTTTCAAAGCATTTGGTGCACATGCTCTCATTTAAGTCTAATATAAACCCTGGCAGAATTGTCTATAGACAGTATCATAGTCATTTTATAGATGAAGAAATTCAATCCCAGAAAAGTTGTTGATTAGCCTGAAATCATAGATATAGTCATTGGAGAGAACATTGAATTTGGAATCAGAAGACCCAGTTTTGAATTCTAGTAAAGTGACCATCTATGTGACCTTAGGCAACTCACTTTACCTCTCTTGGCCTCAGTTTCCTAATCTGTAAAATTAGGGGTTTGGTTATAAAAAGTCATTCCAACTCTAAATCTAAGATCCTGTGAGGGAAGTGCCAGCAGCAGAATTTGAAACCAGTTCTTTCTTACTATGTAGCACTCTATCCATCAGGCCACACTGAGTTCAACATTTCTGTACATTTCGTCACAAATTCTGTTTCTGAAATACATAACTAGAGACTGACTTGACACAAAGTCTAAGCATTATGTGAGTTTTCATAAGCAATAGTTTTCAATTTTAAGCATAAGTGGTCCTTTCAGGTTATGCCACACACAGATATATAAATGCAATATGATAAATATGATTATGTTTGCTCAACTAAACTAAGCCAGAAGAATGAGAAAAATGGCCTAGAAGTTTGATTATATTCAGTAGCTAAAATTAGAATACCATGTGTGGAAGCCATGTTGACCCTCGCTCATACTTATTGATCAAAGGAATTCTAACTTGTCAGTTCTGCATCTTAACAATTTCTATAGTTAATTAGCCAATTCTGGTTGATATCATGGGTGTCCTGGGACCTCTCCCCTTTTCTCTCCACAGTCTCTCCATTGGTTAGCTCACTGTTTCCTATATGTCCAAAGATCATCTTCAGCCAGATGACTAATTTCTCTTGAACTCCTTTCTCACATCGCAAAATGGAGACTGAACACCCCCACTTGGATATTTCATTGGCCTTCCAAACTCAATGTGTCCAAAATAAGACTCATTACCTGGCCCAAACTTCCATCAAACCTATTTATTTTTGATGAGGGTGTCATCATTTTTCCAGTCCCCCAGGTTCTCATTCTCAACCTTTGACTCTTCTCTGCCCTCACCACACATATCTCATCAGTTGCCACATTTAGCAAATCTGCCTCCACAAATTCTCTCACATTTATCCTTTTCTTTCAACTTATACTGTGACTACACTTGTTCAGTCTCTCATCAATTCTTACCTAGACTATTACAGCAGCCTCCTAATTTGTGTCTCTCCTTCTGCTTTTCCCCTTCTCTACTCCATCTTCCACATCACTATCAAAATGTTTCTAAAGTACAAGTGTGGCCATGCTACACCCCTGCTAAAAAACACAACAACCACCACAAAACTTGACTTACTATTGCCTCTAAGATAAAATATTAACTCATCAGCCTAGTATTTAAAAGCCTTCATGATCTAGCTTCAACCCTCCCACTCTTATTTTATATTATTTATTACTACTTATTGTTGCTTATTTCAATACTTTTACTGAATTAATAAATTCAATATTACTCATATTTCAGTTGCAAATTATTATTATCACTCATGTTGCATATTATTTAAGATGATATAGCACTCGGGAAGTAAAATAGAGTGGAAAGTTGAATTCTTTCATGTCTACATAAGCCCGCAGAGTATTTCCCTGAAAAGTCTTCCAGCATCTCTGACTTCTATTTGGGGGTCAGAAAATTAGGCTTATTGTCATCAAATGTATTGTCCTTTGAGCTCATGTTGAATTAAAATGGAATTTCAAACACTACTTCCTGTATGACTAAAACCTGACAGATCTTAGATTAATTACAGAGAAGGTCTTGAACTCCTATCTTATCATTTTGGAAATTGATTTGATTTGATTTTATGGTGGCTTGTGCTTTATGACCAGTTTTACTCTCTTAAGAGAGAGAGAGAGAGAGAGAGAGAGAGAGAGAGAGAGAGATTGAGAAACACAAAGAAAAAAAGTGAGCTGTTAAAACCAGAAGTCTAAGAAGAAACAATGCAAAGAGAATATATAAGGTAACAAACATTTCATCTATCTAGGCTCTCTATCTATAACCTTTCTGATTGCCAATAAGGTACTCTCTTGATTAATATATAATGGATTGTTTTATTTTTGCCCATGTATCATCATATCCTTACACAGTACCTGAAACACATTAGGCACTCACTCAATGCTTATTTAATGATTAATTGATTGATTAGATTTGTATAGACTTTTTGGATTACATTCTCCCATTAATTTTGGAGACATAGAGCTGTCACACTTAGAGATGGTCCTGAAAATCACTTTCCAGAGGGCTCTGAGCTTAGTGCTTAACATAGAGCCATTCTTGAGCAGAAGAGGTTCTGAAGATAAAACTAAGAAAAAGAAATTGAAGGAAAAGTTTATGGTCTCTAAATTCTTCCAGGATTATCACAAAGGATAGAAGCAACAGCAATACTGGTTTTAATGCTTTGAGATTCTGATATTACAATTTTAACATACTCTAAGAGCTGAATCAAAATTCCCCACCACCTCTCATGGGTGACTGAGTTGTCTTCCCTTACACTGTGTTGGGGTGGCAAAAGGGGTAATTAGGAAATGCTGAGACTGTCTGGTTCCCTCTTTCATGGTACAAAGAGACAACAGAAGTGGATATGGAACTCATGATGGAAAAGTGGGAATATATTTTGCTGTGGGAATTGGTGGAAGAGTGTACCCCTGAGTACATGTGGGAGGGGTGGGGGGTATCTATTATTTTTATATATTTACACACATACATATGCATGTGTGTGTAGTCTTTTGCTTTCGACTGCTACTTCTCTAATTTGTCTGAGAAAATGGAAAGGAAATTCAGTAGAGGTTTGTGAGCTGTGACTTGGAATAGATATTGACCTCTCATGCTTTTTCAAGGAATATAATTTTCCACAATTTAGAAAATACCAAATTATTGTTTCTGCCCACAATACCTTCCTGACTGGTGTGAGGATGTGGCTGTCCTCCAAGAATTTTTTTTTAATTGACAAAATGTGAATATAGAGACACCATTTTCCAAGTCAAATTAGAGTTAAAACTTGAAAAACTTTTTATCCTGGGAAAGGAAGTTATATATCTGATGATATTACTCAATCATATGACTGAAATTAATTTTCTAATGAAGCTAATAAATTCTTAACTGCTAACTTCAATGACTTTTTCTTATACATCATTCTGCTTGACCTCCCTTGAGGCTTTTGATACTGTTGGCCACCTCTTCCTCCTATATATACAATTACTACTACTACTACTACTGCTACTGCTGCTGCTGCTGCTGCTGCTGCTACTACTACTACTACTACTACTACTACTATTACTACTACTACTACCACTACCACCACTACTATCACTACCACCACTACCACTACCACTACTACTACTACTACTACTACTACTACTGCTACTCACAATAGCTAGCATTTATCTAGAGCTTAAAGTTTTGCAAAATGCATTACAAATATAAACTCCGATCCTCACAACTCTGAGAGGTAGGTACTAATATCCCCATTTCACGCATGAGGAAATAGAGACAAACAGAAGTTAAGTGACTTCCCTAGGGTCACACAGATACTATGTGTATGAGGTAAGATTTTAATTCAGATCTTCCTGACTCCAGGTGTAGCACTTTATCCAGTGAACCCCATAGTTGTTCACTTCTCCCTTGTGATGTTACTTTGTCTTAGTTCTCATCCCACCTTTCTGAACTGCTTCATTTCCATTTCTATTCTTGGATCATCATCCATATCTTATCTGTTAAGTATGGGTTTCCCAAAGGCTCTGTCTTAGGTCATCTTCTCTTTTTGTTATATATTCTATTTCTTGGTGGTTGCATCAACTAAAAAATGGGTTCATTTATCATATATATACTAGCAAATCTATATGCAGCTTTATTTCTCACCTGAATATGAGCCCTATATCATCAACTGCCCAATGGATATCTCCAGTTTAATTTCTCATCTGCATTGCAAACTAAACATTATCAAAACAGAACTCATCACATTTCCCCCAATTTCCCGTCCCCTAAATCTCTCTATTTCTGTTAAAGAGACTATCATCCTTTCAGTTACCCAAATATATGACTTGACATCAAATTTTATTCTTGCTACCCTTACCTTCTTCCTGAAGTTACTTTTTATACGTTTTTCTGCTTTCATGTTGTATCTTCTAAGTCAGGGGTGAGGAATCTGCAAGTAGAAAGTAAACACCCTGAGGTCAGAGATTATTTTTTTTTTATTTTTGTCCTTTGTTAATTGAATTGAATTGCCTTATTCTGGCTCTGGTATGATTAACTCAAGGCTATCATCCTTCCAGTTGTATGGATATGATTTCAAAGCAATCAATTCAGTGGAAAAAAATCAATCCAATAGGTTTGACTGCATGGCAATCAACAAAAAGCCTGGTTGTCTGGTGGAATTTTAACTTTTTATCAAGGAGATAAGTTTAAATGCGTAAAAATCTATTTCTTAGAAATGATCTCTGGCTAGGGTTGTGTATATGTGCAGAAAACATTGTTGTAATGCAGTACTTAGAAAGAATGTTAGGAGTAGGCAAGAATAAATGGAACTTGGGCACCCAAGTTAGGGCAAAAGAGACACAAGATGTGAGATTACTTTTGAGGTCAGGTTTGGGAGAGTGATTAGAGTATGAAAGAATTCACTTAGACCTTCTTCGTAGCTATTCATTGGGAGCTTTTTATTATATAAGAAAGCATAACAGGTCTCCTTAGTAAGAAAGCCAAGTGAGACCCCAATATTTGGGGAAGTTATTATTATATAGAAGTTTCAGAATGATGATGCAGTTTAGAAGTTTTTGTGGAGGTTAAAGATTAAAGACGGGATAGGATGAGAGAGACAAAAAGAGTTCTTTATACTGTAAAAATTTAAGGACTGGGCAGGGGGGACACAGGTTGGACACAGATTAAATGTTAGAGACAGGGGGAACCCAGGATAAGGGAACTTAGAAGATAAGAAGTTTTGTGGTATTTCAAAATAAAGGGAAGAGACTTTAGGGTGCCCTCAAGTCACAGGTTCAAAGTACTGGAAAAGCACCCCTTGGTATTCTTTTTAGCCCTTAGGGCACCATTTGTAAACCCATCAATCACCTTTTTCTCTAACTTTCTCTAACAAACTTTTGCATTTTTAAATTAATCACAATAACATTCTCCTTGATCTATCTGCAGCCTTTGACACCCTCTTCAATCACCCTTTTCTCTTTGATGCTCTTTTCTCTCTGGGTTTGCAGGACACCACTCTCTCCAGGTTCTGCTCCTACCTATCAGACCACTTCTTCTTAGTTCCCATTGCGAAATCTTAATCCAGAACATGCCCTTTAACTTTAGATATTCCACAGAGTTCTATCCTGGGCCCACATTACATCTCCCTCTATATTAATTCAATTCTCGATCTCTTCTCCTCCCATGGATTTAACTACCTATTCTACCCTAACCTTGGTGCTAACCTCCTGTCTTGCATCTCCAACTATCTTTCAGATATCTCAAATTGGATATGCAGTTGAAGTCTCAAGCTCAACATGTCCAACACTGAATTCATCATCTTTTCTTCTCAACCCTCCCTCTACCTCCAAACTTCTATATTCCTGTTGAGGACACTTCCATCCTCCCAATCTTCCATGTTCACAACTTAAGTACCATCCTCAACTCCTTACTCTCTCTTATTCCCATATCCAATCTGATGCCAAGGCCTGTTGATTTTATTTTTACAACAATTTTCAAATATGTCCCTTTCTCTTTTTTTTTTTTTTGACACTGTTACTATTGTGGTACAGGTCCTTGTCCCCTCACACTTGGACTATTAAAATAGCCTAACAATGGGTTTGCCTTACTCAAATCTCTCCCCACTCCAATCCTTCTCCAATCAACCACCAAAGTGGTTTTCGTAAACAGTCAATCCCATTATGTAACCTTCCTACTCTATAAACTCCATTGGTACCCTATCACCTGTAGGATTAAATTAAAAATTCTCTAATTGTCTTTGAAAGTCCTTTATAATATCCCTTTCCCCCATCTACCTTCCCAGGATTCTTGCATCTTACTCTCTGCCACTCACTCTCCACACTAGTGACACTGGCTTCCTTGCTATTCCTAGAACAAGACATTACATATCTCAGTTCTGAGTATTTTGTTCGGTTGTCCCCTATGCCTGGAATGCTCCCCCTCCTCACCTCCTCTTGGCTTCCATGGTTTCCTTCAAGGCCAACTAAAATTCCATCCTCTACTGTAGTTCAAGAAAAATTTAAGCTTTTTGAGTCAGGGACTAAGTAATTTTTCATTATTATATCCCTCTTTTCTAATCAACAAAGTATGTGTTTGATAGGTATTATGGCAAATAAATGAATAAATGATAGGGCATACAGTATATTTTACACAACCATACCTTACATTGATTATTTCTGGTCTTTCTTTCTTCTGTAATATCTCCAAATCTGTGCCCACTCTCTCTCAAAATCACTGTTTGCTCAGCCCTTTCTTAATTTTTTAAAATGTTCTATTTTTTTCCAATTGCATGTAAAAACAATTTTCCATTTTTTAAAAAAAAATTTGAGTTCCATATTCTCCCCCTTATTCCCTCCCCACTTATAGATAAGGCAAGGAATATGATGTAATTTATATATGTATAGTCATGCAAAACATTTTCATATTAGTCATGTGAAAGAAAATGCAGACTAAAAATAAGAAACAAAAAAATTTAGGTTTTAAAAAATGTGCTTTGATCTGCATTCAGAGTCTATCAGTTCTTTTTCTGGAGGTGGATAGCATTTTTTTCATAAGTCTTTCAAATTTGTCTTAGATCATTGTATTGCTGAGTCTAGCTAAGTCATTCACAGTTGATCATCATATAATATTGCTGTTACTGTGTATAGTATCCTCCTGGTTCTGTTCACTCACTTTGTATCAATTCATGTAAGTCTTTCCAGGTTTTTCTGAAAATATCCTGCTCATTTCTTATAGCATGATAGTATTCCATTACATTCATATACCATAGCTTGTTGAGCTGTTTCCCCAATTGATGGGCATCCTCTCAATTTCCAATTCTTTGCCACCACAAAAAGAATTGCTATAAATAGTTTTGTATAGGTAGGTCCTTTTCCTTTTTTAAATTTCTTTGGCATACGAAACTAATAGTAGTGCACCAAATTTTATAGCCCTTTGGCCATAGTTCTAAATTGCTCTCCAGAATAGTTGGATCAGTTTGGAATTCCACCAACAGTGCATCAATTTCCCAATTTTCCCACAGTCCCTCCAAAATTTGTCATTTTCTTTTTCTGTGACATTAGTTAATCTCAGTGTTGTTTTAATTTACATTTATCTAATCAATAGCGACTTAGAGCATTTTTCATGATTATAGAGAGCTTTGATTTTTTTCTTCTGAAAATTGCCTTTTCATATTCTTTGACCATTTATCAATTGAGGAATGACGTGTATTCTCATAAATTTGCCTCATTTCTCTCTATATATTTGAGAAATAAGGCCTTTGTCAGAGATCCAAGGAGAGGTGTGGTCACTGCTCTCCTGACCTGTACTCTGATCTGTGAGTGACCACAAGCACTCTTTTCTGTCTTGGAACTTTGCCCAGGGTCCCAGCTCCTGCTAGTGCTCCTCCTGGCCCTGGGACTATGACCTAGAACTGCTTATGGGAAACACAACAGAGTCCTACACCAATGCCAGAAAGGGTCCCCTGTGATCTTTTTTAGACAAAATGCCCTCACTAGCTGTGGGTTGAGCGCCCCCATTGCTTCCACAGCTTCTGATTCAGTCATCCCTGAGTCTTGCTGCTGGCTTGCCTGAATGTGCCTACACTGGTACGACCTGCACTGGACTGCACTGCGCTCTCACTCCAGTGATCTAGACCTCTCCTACTGAGCTTCTAAGCTGTCTTGGGCTGGAAAATTGTTTCCCTCTTTCTTTTTGTTGGTTCTGCCACTTCAGAATTTCTTTTGAGGCATTGTTTTAACCTTGTTTGGAGGGACATTTGTTAAAGCTCAGGGGAGTCCCTTGACCATCTTGGCTCTTCTCCTCAAGACCTTTATTATTTATTGAGTAGAATACAATGATAGACTCCAAATTAGTCACAGGATCATAGACTGAGAGTTGGAAGGGACTTCAGAGGCCAAGTCCAATTCTCCCTTTTTTTTTAAACTTGGTCACCCTATCTCATTTCCAGGGGCTCACTGTATTTCTGCCAGATTTAGTGTAGACACATGATTGACTTTTCCTGCAGAAACTCAGAACTCCTAAGCTCGAGCAATCCACCTATAGTAGGGCTTACAGGCTTAGGACACTATGCCCAGTCCAACTTTTCATTTTTTAGAGGAAGAAACTGAGGCAGAGAGAGGCCAAATGACTTGTCCAGGGTCACAGAACTATTGTCTGAGAAAGGATCTGAACCAAGTTATTCCTGATACCAATTCTAGTCCACAGCTATTATGCAATCCTATTTCCTATTTTGAATGTGTACTTTCTCTAATCCATCTTCCATGTCAGGGTCAGGTCTGGCCATGTTATTCCCTTTGCTAAAAAATCTTCAGTAGCACTCTATTGCTACTAAGATAAAATACAAACTTCTCAACTTGACATTTAAAAGCCTTCCCAGTGTGACTCCAGCTCACCTTTTCAGACTTAGTTCCTAGTACTTCTGCTCACACATTCCACATTCTTACCAAACTGGACTGTTGCTGTTTCCTGAATCTGGCACTGTTACCTCCTGTTACTACTCCTTTTCATACATAGTCCATCATACTTGATATGTACCCCATCATCAACTTGATTTCTTACAGTCCTCAGCTCTCTTCAAGGACGAATTCAGATCACACCTTCCGTGAAGAGTCTTTCCTTATTACTCACAGTTGTTAGCACCATATCCATTCTCAAATTTCTCTTACTTAATTTTCTGTGTATAGGCTGTAGAACGATATCCAGGTGTCTCAGTGGATACAGTGCAGGACCAGCATTCAAATCTCTCCATGGAAACTCACTTAAGTGTGAGCCTGGGCAAATCACTTTCACCACTATTTGCCTCCATTTTTCTTATCTGTAAAATGGGTATAATAATAGTACCTAACTCTCAAAGCTTTTGTGAGGATAAAATTACATATATATATACAATTTATATACACACACATATATACACATATATGCACACATATATATGCATATGTGTATATATGTGTGTATTCACTATATATAGAGTGCTTTGCAAGTCTTAAAACTATATAAATGCTAGTTAATACTAATTATTATTATTATTATTAGCATAAGGTCCTTGAAGGCTGGGATTTTTTATTCACTTTGTCTTTGTATCCCAGGAACCAAGCATAATGAATTATTAAGCATTAATGAAGTGCTTAATAAAAGTTTGTATGGAGTTAGGGAATCTGGGTTCAAATCTTGCCTCTGATACTACATATGAGACCTTTGACAAGTTATTTCATCTCAATGGACCTCAGGTTCCCCATTTATAAAAAAATGGGTTGGATTATCTAATCTCTGATGTTCGTTTAAGCTCTAGATTTATGATCCGATGAACCAATAAACTGAAGACCTCTTGAAGAGGTCTTTTGACAAATGAGGAAACTGAGTTCCAGAGAAATGAAGTTTCTTGCCCATAGCTAGAAGAAAAAGAGAATTCAGACTCTAATTAAGGGAATCCCTGACTCCTAGCCTAGTACTTTTACTGCTTTAACATGTTTTCTATGCTTATTTAAAGTTTCTATAGAATCTATGTGCCTATCTGTTCCCTACAGATCAAGGATTAACTATAGGAAATCTACTGCTATGTGAAAGTTGGACACCTCTCAGCTAAAATCCTATTTTCTAAAACAAACAAATAAACAAAAAATATCCTTGTACCCTTAATGCTAGTGCCTTTTATCAGAGATCATCTCCAATTCATGCTGTACATATCTTGTTTGTACAGAGTTGTTTGCATATTTTCTCCACCTTTCTGCCTGTCCTATATCTTAGCTTGGCAAGAAATTGCTGACATGTCTGTGAGAGGCCACTAGGGGGCGCAGTGGAGAGAGATGAGTCAGGAAGACCTGAGTTCAACTACATCTTCAGACATTTAATAGCTGTGTGATCATGGGCATGTCACTTAATCTCTACTTACCTCAGTGTCCCCAACCCTAAATAATAATAATAACAATAATAATAGGATCTACGCTCAGGATTGTTGTGATGATCAAACGTGATACTTATAAAGTGCTTAACTAGCTCTGTGCCTAGTACATAAATGCTTATTTGTTTGTTTGTTTGTTTTCCTTACCCATTAGATTTTGAGCCCCTTGAAGGCAAAGAGAGTTTTTGTTGTTTTTTTTTTTCATATCCCCAATGTTTAGCAAATTGCCTGTCATATAGTAGGTGTTTAATATATGATCGTTCATTTGACTTGGTCCACTAGAGGAAAAGTTGTCTTGCCACTCAAAAAAATGATTCCCTCCTGAAAAATGTGTTCTTTTCATTCGTTCAGCTACTCTTCTTTATAGCTGCTTCCTTTTTCTAATAGCCCCATTTTCTGTCTTGGGCTAACACTGTGATCTAGACCAAATTTACTCAGCTCCCATAGCTCATTTCAACCTTTTTCCGTGACAGTTCTCATTTTCTTGGGAAAAGGACTGACCATGCCCATAATGCTCTAGGAGACAGAGCAGGCATCATTCTCTCATGTCCCCATGGCAGCTGGTAAAGGACGTGTAAAGCTCTAGGCAGCAAGGCTGGAGATTCAGGTTGCCTCCAAAGATTGCCATAGCAAAGCCTCTCCTTACAGGATCAGACCCTTGCTAATTACAGTACTAACATCTATTAACTTTTTTTTTCATTCATCATCAATTTTCATTCATTTCTTAAGGCTAATACTAATTGCAACTTTGAGGAAAAAAAATGCTAAATAGGCCAAGCAATCTGGGGACCAAAGAAGTCTATTCCCTTCCTGATATACATTCTCTCATTATGCACATACAAGCAGGAGGGGGGAGTCCCTTAAAAGAGCTTGCACTGCACATTATGATTTTTTTCTTATAAATTATATTTGTTATAGGTTTATTGAATATATTATTTTTTAAACCTATAAAAGTGAGAGTTTGGGGATAATCTACTTGGTAAGCAGTCTCAATGGAGAATTTAAAATGAGGAAAAACATAGCCAGTGAGAAATAATAAGGGGAGGAAAATACTAGATCTTAGAAAGTAATCGAGGGTGAACCAAAGGGACTTCTAATAAAGATGATCTTTGTTAAATTTGTTCTTGATATAACCAGCAACAAAAAAATTAGAAATAATTTTGCTACTTTCTCTGTTAAGAAAATACACTGTCCTCAAGTCTGATCCATGTATAGAATGCTATTTACCTTCTATCTACAATTATTATATTGAAACCTTAACTAAGCTAAAATAAATCTATCCTAATTGGATGGAAGGCATGATACACCTTTCTGTCAGTCCTATTTCCTAGTTTGGCAAAAGTTTGCTGACATGTCTGTCCATATAATCAGTCAACCTCTAGTTAGAGGAATCAGGTGCTCTGCCTTCCTCCATTGAACCTTGAGACTTCTGGGTCACAGCATGCGTTTTCATTATACTTTAGAATTATATCTCTCCCTGACATGATACATACCCCATCTTGCTGCCAGAGTCACAGGCTCCATCAGTCCCCCCACCCCACACATTGATACCCAGTTCTGTTGAGAAAAGGAGAGAAGAGCAACGGAGAGATGAAGGGGGAATAGAGAGAGACAGAGACAGAGAGAGACAGAGAGACAGAGAGAAATACTGTGAGGCATAGAGACAGAAAGACAGGCAGGCAGAGACAGAGAGACAGAGACAAAGAGACAGAAACAGACAGAAAGAGAGAGAGAGAGAGACAGAGGAGAGAGAGACAGGGAGAAATACTGTGAGGCAGACAGAAAGATACAGAGGAAAAAACAGACAGAAAGGGAGGGATAGGGAGAGAAAGAGAGACAGACAGACACAGACAGACACAGACAGACAGACACAGAGACAGACGGAGAAACACTGTGAGGCAGACAGAAAGACACAGACAGGCAGAGACAAAGACACAGAGAAAGACAGAAACAGTGAGATCTAGATGGAGAAGAGAGACAGAAAGCAAGAGAAACAGAGAGCTGAGTCAAAGACAAAAATAGAAACAGAAAGATAGTAACAGAGATAAAGAGGAGTAGAGGGAGAGACAGAGAAATGCAGAGAGAGCAGAGAAAGACAGACACAAAGATATAGAGAGAGTCGTATAGAAACAGACACACAGAGACAAAGAGACAGAAACAGAGACAGAGAGACAGAGACAGAGAGAGACAGAGACAGAAACAGAGAAAAAGTGAGAGAGAAAAAGAGAGACAATGACAGAGGAGGCAAAAACAGAGACAGAGACAGAGAGGTAGAGAGGTAGAGGGAAAGACAGTGAGGCAGAGAGCAGAGCCAGAGCGGGAGTCAGATTGGGAGGGGGAGAGAAGACTGAGTAGTCTCAAAGCTTCTTACTAATGGGTTTTCTTTCTTTGTATCCATTGTGCCAACCACCCCCACCTCCGCCATTCCCTTCCTCCCCCCTCCAGCCCCCAGTGAATTGGCTGGCATGTGGGCTGGCCTGCGCTGAAGCCAGATAAGGAGTCTCGCACACACAGCTGTATGTGTCTGGCACCCAAATGTTGGACGTCGTCCTCTCTGGATCCCCAGCTGCATGCAGATTTCATTGGGATTTACCGGGCAGTTGTTGCATAGGGAGAGGCCCTGTCCATTAGCACTAATCCTCCTCCACAATGCGCCCAGGGTTTGGCACTTAAGCCCGTGTGTGGTGTCTGCTGCGGCTCTCATTCACTCCTTGCCGGCTTGCTCCCCGCCCCCACCTTCCCTGGAGCCCAGGGATTCTTCTGGACTGTCTCCAGCTGGGGACGGGGCCTGCTGGGGTCTCAGTCTGATGGCCACGGTCAGGCTGGCTGCCTCCATGTGGTAGCTCCCGGAGAGCCTTCTGCTCTGGGGTTTCCACTTGTTCTCAGTAAGAAACAAAAATATGCTTCATGACCAGGGAGAAGGGGGGGGGGCGGGGAGAGAGCTGCTAAAGCTGGCTTTGTTAGGCTCGCAAGTGCCATTCAGGCCTTGCGTGTACCCCTTGTTCTATCAGGGGGCATTATGGCCCAGATCGGGAAGTACGGCTCCTCAGTTTAGAGGCCAAAGCACCCAGGGCAGGTGTTAGCCCCTGGCCCATCACCAGCTTCATAAAGGGATTTCACCGCTTGTGAGAGAGAATGGGGAGGTGGGGGAGAAAAGGGGGAAGGTCCTGCCAGGAAAGCAGGCCTGAGCCAGCACAGAGGATTCTGTCCTTTGTCAGGGATGCCTTAATGAGTCTTGAGCGGTCCTCAGTCTGAAGCAGTTGTTCTATGAACTTGACCTCGGGGTTGTAGTTGGCACAGGCACGTAGACAGCTGGACTTGAAGTCAAGAAGACTTGAGTTCGAATCCTGCCTCCATGCACCATGCTGATTGTGTGACACTGGACAAACTCTCTCAGCCTCACTTTGCTCCTCTGTAAAACGGGGTTAATGAAAGCACCTACTTCACAGAAAGTGTTGTGAGGATTCCAAGGCAGGATACCTTAAATACGCTGATAAATATTAGCTATTTCCCTCCTTGCATTGCAGAGGCAGGTTGGCACGTTGGATAATCCCTATAGGGCCTTGGCAGTGTAGAAGAAAAGGAGATATGCAATTAAGCACCTACTACGTGTCAGGAACTGTGCTAAGTGCTTTATAAATACTGTCTTGAGTCTCACAACAACCTTGGAAGGTAGGTGCTACTATCCCCATTTTACAGTTAAGGAAACTGAGGGTTAACTGACTTGCCCAGGATGGTACATCCATCAAGTTTCTGAATCAAAACTCAGCTTTCCTTGACTCTAACCCAGAACTCTAGCTACTTTAAAACAGCCACTTTAGCTGTTTAGAAGACCTGATGGCTGTGTGCCTCCAATGGTAGGACATTTATCTCGTCAATACCCTGGGCAAATTCTTAAGAGTAGATCTTAGATCTAAATCTAGAGGAAATATCAGGGGCCCTCTAGTACATATATTTTTTTCTCCTTCTTCCCTATCCCCCCCTTCAGTTAACAGATGAAAAAAAACAAAACAAAACACAACTGAGGATCAGTTATGTTGTATCATTTGCCTTACTGAATGAGGTCACACCACTAGTCAGTTTCAGCAGCAGGCTGTGAGCTCAGGTCCTCTTGACTCCAGACCCGGTGTTCTTACCACCGTATCATAAGGTGCCCATTAGAAGTTTACAGATGAGTTGCTGTCTTGCTTTGGTGAGCCCCATGCTAAGGAAATCACAGGTCTGAAATTTTAAAAAAAGTAATAAAGCATATTTTACCAATATTTTTCACTTGGATTGTTTATTCAGTTCCTTTCCTTTCTGTTTTTCATATTTTCAACTATTATTTTTTCTTTATTATTTGTTCCATCTAGGGAATAGCACTGAATGTAGTGATTGGAAAATCTAAACAGTATTGTTGCATTGGTGGGTTCAACCCGGCTCACGATAGTTGGTCCTGCACTGTTACCTTTAAGATAAGCTGAATGACCAAATTACCTTTGGCGTTATGAAATTTGGAAGGAGAACCTTTGAGCAGAAGTGCCAAACACACAGCTTGGAGCATGTGGCCCACAACACTACCCAGTGGAGCGGCAACCAGATTAAAGTGTGATTGAGAAGTATTTAACAAGATAAACAAAAATACAACAAAACACAGATAATGTTACCTTTTAAGACACAGTCACTATGTAGCCTGCAGGGCTTATTTGTGTTTGAGACCACTCCCTTAGAGGTTTTCCAGTCCAATCCCCTTATTTTATAGCTTTCTTAGATAGGTAAAGTGACTTCCCTAAGGTAACACAAGTGGTGTCAGGGCTGAATTCTCACTCAAGTCTTTTGATTCTAAAGGCAATGTACTTTATGTTACATTGCTATACGTTTTGTGCTTTCTCCAAAAACACTTAATTTAAATACTAGGAACTGTTAGTTCCGACCAAATATTCCTACACTTATATGTAAAGGAAAAGCAAATCCAACTTTCTTTCCATACTCATTTTTTGATGTAACACTTTGAGAATGATTGTTATTCGCCTCACCATTCAAACAGTGTTATGAATTTATAATTTGACTGACTACTGCCAGGTATGCAAATAGGTCCTTCCCCCCAAAAAAAACTATCCTGAAGCAGATTAAATATTTTAGTTTCTATAATGGAGGATCTTTTAACAATCTCATCTTCCCTCCAAGCCAAACTGACACAAGTCAATCTGTGTGTAACTTTCAACAAAAATAAAAGTGTTATTATAAAGTAATTTGCAAAGCACAATGTGGATGCTTAATATTTAGCTGTGAACTTTAACTTGATGCAAATCAAGGTCCCTGGAGATTATTAAATCAGCATGTAAATATCTGACACAATGTAACCTGGAATTAGAGCTTCTCCTTAAACATAAAATGAGAGATTGTTATTTTTGTTATACAAGGAAAGGACAAGTTTATTTCTTTTTTTATATTTGCCTAGCTTGTTCAAGGCAAAGTAAAATTAAGTATCAAATGCTATTCAAAGAAAATGGCAGCCAAGTTAGTGACCAGTCGTTTAGCTCAATTGGGATCTTGCTAGAGTGATCGAATATCTCTACTATGCTGATCCAGAAAGAAAAAAGAGAAACGGTATTTTTGATACAGGGGCAGCTACTAAAAATAAAGATTTTTTTGGTAAGTTTTCATAGCCTTATCTCCTACTTTCTCACTTCTTTCTCCCTTCATAACAACTCTACCCCTCAAGCAGCCGTTAATGGAGGCATTAATAACCCAACCTTAAGCAGGTGGAGTCAATATCTTCTTCACCAAGAGTTGAGGCAGCTAAGTGGTGCAGTGGATAGAGTGCTGGGCCTCAGATCAAGATCTCAGTTGAAACCCACACTCTCATACTTGCTAGCTTTGTGATTCTGGGAAAATAACTTAAAAAAATCTGTTTCCCTCAGTTTCCCCAACTGTAAAATTGGGGTAATAACAGCACCTGCCCCCCAGGGTTGCTATAAGGATCAAATGACATAATGTTTTTAAAGCCTTTAGGACACTGCCTGGATCACAGTAGGTATTCAATAAATGCTTGTTTCCTTTCTTCTTATGTGCAGTCTTGAATCCTGGGTTATGCTTAAAAATATCTGAGAGAAGCTTCGAAGCCAGGGATTCCTGATGCTAGCTCCATTCTCTATCTAAGAAGCCAGGCAATTGTTTCTGCTTTGGCCAGAAACCCTGAGGGTTTTCCTTTCCCAAACTGACTTTTTTTTGACTAGGTAAAGAGGCCATTCTCTGCCTCATTTCTTATTCAGCCTCAATCATTGAATCGGTGTTGCCTCAATCAACCTGAGACCTGTTAAAGACCTTAGCTTGAAAAGGCCAGGGTCCCCCGCTGCATCCTGGGCTATCTCTAGTTGTCCTGATCAATAGCTGGCTACTGGACCCAGATGGCTCTGGAGGAGAAAGTGAGGCTGGCGATTTTGCACAGCCCTACCTCACTTAAATCCAATTTACTTTCAGGTCATGGCATCACCTCCTGGATGTCATGGTCCTCTTTAAGAATGAAGGACAAATAACAATACCAACAATACCTCAAATGAGAACTGATCTAAGCCTTGAAGGAAGATCCAGATTCTAAGAGACAGTAAGAGTCACAAGTTTCATTCCAGATATAAGGGACAATTTATGTAAATATATGGAGAAAGGGGTTAGAATGTGGTATTTAGTCCAGTGTGTGAAAGACAGCCATAGAGATAAAGATAGTTTGGCAACAGATTATGAGGAGCTTTAAGTGTCAGGTTAAGAAGACTGAACCTTATGCTATGAGAAACAAGGTGCTACTAATGATTTTTGAGCAGGAAATGATGACATGGTCAGGACTAGGCCTTAGAAAGATTATTTTGGCAACTAGATTATACAAGAGAGTGATCAGAGGGGAGGGAGAATAATTATGAAGTTGTTAAGATAGCTAATCCAAACAAGATTCGATAAATCAAGGACTTGATTTAGGGTCATGGCCTTGAGTGGAGATAACAAGATGGATTTGAGAACTGATTTGGAGGCCAAATGGATAAGATGCGGCAACTGTTTTTGCCATGTCATTTTACCATGGAATATCCAAATGGTAACTTAAATGGAATAAATATTTTATTCTTTTTGTTTCCCATAGGTTAACTGAAGAGTTTTCACACATCTAAGGCTAGAAGGAATATTGGAGGACTTCTAGATTAATCCTGTTATTTTGAAGTTGAGAAAAATGAGGTTAAGTTACCTGAGTAAATAAGCATAAAAGGTGGTATTAGAACCCAGGTCCTCTGATTCCAAAATCAGTTTTGTACAGAAGGTTGCCCCCCCCCACATTCTGTATATTAAATCTCTTCCTTTCTAGTGGTTCATTACCTGAAGCTTACAAACATAGCTCCCCACCTACTCCCTTAAAAAAACTCTCACTCCATCTTACCAACTTTGCCACTTATCATTCTATTTCTCTTCTCTTTCTGGACTAAATGTCTTGAGAAAGTTGTCAACTCTAGGCATTTCTACTTCCTAATTCTGAACCCTCTGTAATCTGGCTTCTAATTTCATTCAACTGAAACTGCTGTCTCCAATGTTACCAGTGATTTCTTAATTGAATAGGCTTTTCTCAATCCTCATTCTCCTTAATGTCTTAGTAACTTTTAACACTGTTGACCACCCTTTCTTTTTGGATGCTGTTTTCTGTATAGGTTTTCATGACATTGTTCTCACTTGGCTCTCTTCCTACCCGTCTACATGTTCCTTCTCAATGGTCTTTGCTGGATCTTCATCCAGGTTGTACCAACTCACTTCAGGTCTCCCCTGATCTTATCCCTCTTCTTCTCCCCCCTTCTATAATATCTCACTTGCAATCTCATAAGATCTCTTGGCTTCAACTATTATCTCTGTGATTCCCAAATCTATATATCCAGGCTAATCTCTCTCTCTCTCTCTCTCTCTCTCTCTCTCTCTCTCTCTCTCTCTCTCTCTCTCCCTCCCTCCCTCCCTCCCCCTTTCCCTAGACTCCAGTCTATCATCACCAACTGACTATTGCACATCTTGAATTGAATGTCCTATAGTTGTCAGTCTGTACTAGCTGTATGTCCCTAGGCAAGTAAGTTAACCTCTATTGGCCTTGATTTCCTCATCATTAAAATAGAAATAACCATTTTGCAAAATTGTGTTAAGGATGAAATAATATTTATAAAAAAAAAACTTTGTAAACCTTACAATACTAAGTGCTAGCTATCACTATTTCAGATTCAACATTTCCAAAACAGCTCATTTCCACTCCCCTGCCCCCAAACCCTCTATTCTTTACAACTTTCTTGTTATCATGAAGTGTACTACCAGTCTGCCAGCCACCCTCACTCACAACCTCAATGTCATTTTCAAGTCCTTACTCATGTTCACCCCATGTATCCAATCTATGTTCAAATCTTCTCATTTTTACTTTCATATCTTTGTATGTGTCTCTTACTCTCATCTCACCCAGCTACAAATTTATCCAGGCCTTCTTCACCTTTCTTCATCTGGATTATTGAAATAGACTGTTTGCCTCAACTCTTTTCTAATTAGAATATATTCTTCACTAAGATGTCTATATGATTTTACCAAAGTGCAAGTATGACCATGTCACCCTGTCTCCCCTATACTAGCCAGAGTGAGTCCCAATTACCTCTAGGAATAGGCATAAAAATCTCTACTTGGCATTTAAAGCCCTCTTACAACCTAGTTTTTTTCTGCCTTTCCAGTGTTATAACTTATTATCCTCCACACACTCTATGATCTGGTAATACTGGTCATCTTGTCGTTTCTTACACACAGCATTCTATCTCATCACTCCATGCATTTGTACTGACTGCCCACCATGTCTAGAATGCCCTCCCTCCTCAGCCTACCTCCTACCTTCAACGCTCTGCTTAAATACCACCTTTTGCAAAAGGCCTTCCCTAACTCCCTTTTCTGTAGTCACCTCCCTCTAAAATTACCTTCCATTTACATTGGTTATATCTTATATGCACATAGTTATTTGCATGTTGTGAGACATATAGATAAATATAGATACGTATATATATGCATATGTGTGTATATGCATATATGTATGTGTGTATATGCTTTCTTTATATATATATACATATATATATACTTATATACACACATACGTGTATGTATTTGCATGCTTTCTTTGTATCCCTAGTGTGAGCACAATGCCTGGCACATATGAAGCACTTAACTCATGCTCATTGACTGAAAAACTGAGAATGTCCTGGTCCCTTCTCCCAACTTCCTCTCTAATGACTTGACTCTTTGGATCTTCTGAGATTCCTGCCCTGTTCCTCCCTTCCCATCAGAGACCACATCTAGAAGTGTAAAGTGTGTGGAGTATGGTATGACCAATCTTTAATATTGATCTACTTCTCTACACAATTGATTTGACCGCAGTAACCTGACATTGACCTTGATGGTGGTGAGGAGTAAGCTGGCCATGCTTTTGGTTCTCTAGGTTACATCAACTACTATCTGAACCCTTGTTGGCAAGGAGCTAGAGAAAATACTCTTTTCTATATGAACGCTGAATCTAGGTAGTAGAGGTTATTCAATTTTCCAAATGTTAGTGTAAATGTGAACTTTAAAAAGTATAGAAAGAAAAGAAGGTGATGATCCCACAGTCATGCATAATAAAAAGTTTTCTTCTATTAATTAAAATTTCCTATAAACTTACTAGATTCATGATTTGCTTAATGAACCATTTCAATGGCCCTTCATGGTTTTCCCCCTTCCAATTTTACTAAGTCAGGTTAGAAAAAGCAAAAAATCAGTCCCCAAGATATTGTTAGCACCTCAGGTTTGAAAGTACTAATCCCCAAAGTTAGTTCAGTTCAGGTTAAGTTTGTTGTGATCTATACTACACTATTCTAATTTAAGATATTTACAATAAAAAAGAAAAATTAAAAAAAAAATACAGTGTGATGAGGAGTGGTGTTGCAAGCCTGTAAACCCTGATATTGAGGGAAGTTGAGGATGGTGGATCACTTGGGTTTGGGAGTTTTGAGCTGCAGGAGTTCTGTAGCTGAATGTCCTCACTAAGTCTGGCACTGTTATGGTGAGCCCCGGAGAACAAGGGGCCCATGTGAGAAACAGATGAGGTAAAAGTTTCAGTTCCTTTCAGGAGTGAAATTGGAGTCTGAGTCAACTGCTGCCCTTCAGCCTGGGCAAGGTAGGGAGATCCTGTCTCAAAATCAAAACCAAATTGCCCGTTTGTAAGGATGTTGGCACCAAAGTCAGGGTATGCAGGTTTGAAGTCTAGCTCAGTCACTTCCTATTTATGTGACCTTGGGCAACTGCCTTACCCCTCTGGTGCTCTATTTCTTTGTCTGTAAAATACAAGTGTTAAATTAGATAGTCCCCTCCAGATCTAAATCTAAATAGTAAATCCACCCACCTTTTTATTCTCTGTGACCTACATCAAGAAATCATGCATTTTAAGCAGCTGGGACTTTAAAAGTCACATATTCCATTTCCCTCACTTTATAGAAGAAAAAAACTGAGATTCAGAGAAGGTCGGGGGCTTGTGGTAGCAGAGATGGGATTTGAACCCAGATACAGTGTGATCCTTCCACTAAATGTCTCTGTTTTAGCTTCCTGAAGTTGTGACTTAATCAGAAGCCCCTACATACATTTCATAAGATGAAGTAGAAAAGATCAAGAAGTATCTATTTTGGATGCTGTGATTTTACTATGGGCTCTCTCACCCACCTAGTGACTTGAAATTTAAAATATATATTCATAGGGTGTTAATGCATTCCTCCCTTATCTTTTAGTAGAAAAAGTTCTCTATTATTTTACATACTTTCTTGAGTTTCAGTGCTATCAGTGAAATTATCACAATAGATGAGATCCCTGTCAAGAATTTAAGTCAGTTCTGGAACTTTTATTTTCTTTGGAAAATCATGATGCAAGGTCATATAAATCCCTTAAATCTTGTGCCCTTATATGTCAGGAGGCAAAAAAGAAGAAAAATATCATAATCAAGAGCACCTTTTGTCTCTGTTTTGAAATATACTATTTTCTTTTTTGAAAAGAATGTTTCTTTTTGAGCAGACATTTGCCAAGACCATATTAAGGGCAGATGTAAATATATTAAGTGGAGTAGAAACACAGCACTTGGACAAATTCATTATGGACCTCTATTTTAACTTCTGGGTGGGTCCCACCCCACAGTATATTTTTCTAGGACCTGTGTTCATCTTCAGTAAAAAGATGAGAGCAATTATTTGCTTAGAGAAGTCTGCAGTCTCCTCCTGAGAATCTTTTGATAGCAAAGCATACATTTGGTCACAATTAGTAAGGGAAACAATTTATCATTGTTATCTCTTGGTGTTTGTTCAGGTTTTGGGAGGGGCTTTCAGAAAACCTGCCTGTGTCTTCCTTTTGATTCAAATGAATGCTTTGTCTTGTCATACTTTGGATTCTGGAGTTTAGATTGAGAGTTGGAAAGAACCCCAGAGCCCATCCACTGGAGCTCTATCATTTTAAAGACAAGGAAATGTAAGCACAAGTAATTGAATTGACTGGCCCAAGTATGAGCTATAGTTAAGCCTCGAGGCCCAGATCGGAACATTGGTCCTTTTAACTTTCAAGCTAGTGTTCCTTCCACAATGCCCACTGTCTTCAGATATAGATTGACCAGAGGAATTCTGCAAAAGTTTAAGGTACCATTAGAGAGGCAATAACTGTCCAGTTTAAAGGACTCCATGACCTCTATCTCCTAGGGTTCCTTTCTTGTTCTTCAGTCATATCTGACTCTTTGAGACCCCATTTGGTGTTGTCTCTTTTTTTAATTAATTATTTTTAGGTTTCAACATTCACTTCCAAAAGCTTTTGAGTTTTAAATTTTCTCCCCCTCCCTTCCTGCCTCTCTCCCCAAGACTGCGCACAATCTGATATAGGCTATACATATATATTCCTTTTAAACATATTTTCACATTAGTCATGTTGTCAAGAAGAATTAGAACCAATAGGAGGAACCACAAGAAAGAAAGAAAGAAAGAAAGAAAGAAAGAAAGAAAGAAAGAAAGAAAGAAAGAAAGAAAGAAAGAAAGAAAGAAAGAAAGAAAGAAAGAAAGAAAGAAAGAAAGAAAGAAAAGAAAAAAAAGAGCAAATAGCATGCTTCGATCTGCATTCAGATTCCATAGTTCTTTCTCTGGATGTGGATAGCATTTTCCGTCATGAGATTTTTGGAGATGTCTTAGATCCTTGCATTTCTGAGAAAAGATAAGTCCATCTGGTCTTCGTACACCGTGACTATTACTGTGTACGATGTTCTCCTGGTTCTGCTCATTTCACTCAGCATCAGCCCATTGAAGTCTTTCCAGTTTTTTCTGAAGTCCACTTGCTCATCATTTCTTATAGCACAATAGTATTCCATCACATTAATTTACCACAACTTGTTCAGCCATTCCCTAATTGATGAGCATCTCTTTGGGATACAGCTCTAGAAGTGCTATTGCTGGGTCAAAGGGTACGTACATTTTTATAGCCCTTTGGGCATAGTTCCAACTTGCTCTCCAAAATGGTTGGATCATTTCACAACTCCACCAACAATGCATTAGTGTTCCAGTTTTCCCATTTCTTCTCCAACAGTTATCATTGTCCTGTTTTGTCATGATAGGTGCGATGTGGTAACTCAGAGTCATTTTGATTTGTATTTCTCTAATCAAGAGTGATTTAGAACATTTTTTCACATGACTATAGATAGCTTTAATTTCTTTGTCTGAGAACTTCCTGTTCATGTCCTTTGACCATTTATCAATTGGAGAATAACTTGTATTCTTGTAAATTTGACTTAGTTCTCTACATATTTGATGAGGCCCTTATCAGAGACGCTAGTTGTAAAAATTCTTTTCCAGTTTCATTTGGTATTCTCTTGGCAAAGATGCTGGAGTAATTTGCCATTTCCTTCTCCAGTTCTTTTTATAGATGAGGAAACTGAGGCAAACAAGGTTAAATGACTTGCCCAGGGTCACACAGATAGTAAGTGTCTGAGGCTGGATTTGAACTCATGAAGATGAGTGTTTCTGACTCTAAGCTCAGGGCACACTCACTGTACCACCTAGCTGCAATCCTCTCCCACCCCAGATCTCAGGTTCCTTCAAAGATCAACTCTTATGCCATATGACATGAAGTCTTTTTTTTTTCAATTAAAAAAAACTTTTTTTTTTAAAGTTTTGAGTTCCAAATTCTATCCCTCTCTCCCCTCCCCCTTCCCTGAGGGAGCAATCAAATATAGGTTATACATGTGCAATTATGTAAAACATTTCCATAGTAGTCATTTTATATAAGAAAACTAGAATAAAAGAAAAAAATGAAAGTAAGAAAATGAAAAATAGCATACTTTAGTCTGTACTTAATCAATATTAGTTCTTACTCTGAAGGTATATAGTATGCTCATGAAGCCTTTCTTAATCTCTTGTCAGCTGTGATGGCCTTTATCATACTGAATTTACCTTAGATTTATTTTGAATAAATTATATAATCTTATGTATGTACATATCTTTCTTTGAAAGAATGTAAGCTCCTTGAGGGCAGGTAATGTTTCACTTTTTTTCTTTGTATACCCAGTACCTAGCCCAAATGTCTAACACATAGTAAGCACTTAATAAATATTGATTAGATTGATGAACCTAGAAATCTTTGAATTATTAGATCATAGAATGATAGATTTTGAGCTGTAAAGAACCTTAGAAGCCCTCTAAAATGTTTTCTCTCTCTCTTCCTCCTCCTCCTCCTCTTCCTCCTCTTCCTCCTCTTCTTCTTCTTCATCATCATCTTCATCTTCATCTTCTCCTCCTCCTCTTCCTCCTCCTCCTCCTCTTCATCCTCCTCCTCCTTCTCTTTATCCTCCTCCTCCTCTTCCTGTTCCTCCTCCTCTTACTTCTCCTCCTCCTTCTTCTTCCTCTTCTTCCTCTTCTTCCTCTTCTTCTTCTTCCTCTTTCTCTCTCCCATTTTAGGTTGCCTCTAAACACATTATAATAGAATTAGACCACATGATTCAGGGTCTAATTCCCCAAGATGTATCTCAATGATAGGAGAGCAGGATGAAACATATTTTTTAATCAACCTTATGGTAACACAAATGGTCATAATTTCCTGAAAATTTGAGTCACCCTAAATAAATGAAGTAAAGCAGTTCTCCATAGCCTCGGGTGTTCTACAGAACAGATAACACAGATGGTTTTTACTAAAAGAAATGCCTAATATGAAGGTAGCTGGATCTTACTGATGCAACCAAAACTACACTTCCATCAAAGAGAGATAGAGGTTTGAGAATTCACCACCCTACATTTCTATCTCTATCTATCTATCCATCTAGCTATCTACACATATATATGTTTATAGTATAAAATATTATATATATATTATATAAGATATAATATGTAAAATTTTTATCACTCTATGAAACTTTTTAGTAGAAATCAACAACACTTTTTGATTGTGTAATTTGCCATTGTTGTATGTGTTATTTGGGTGAACTTACGTGAAGAATAACAGAGTATAGAGGATTTTATGTTGTTTGCACACAATTTTTCATTAGAATACAAGCTCCTTAAAGTTGGACTCTTTTTCATTTGTGTCTTTGCACCCCAAGAATCTAGCACACTCTCTGGCATAGGGTCAGTGCTTCATAAATGCTGATCTGAATGAATTGAACATACTTATAACTCCTTTCTTTGGGGGTTAATGCTTAATGGTTATGGAAAGAAACTGAGGAGATATCTGACAGAACTGGCTAAGGATATACTAGGTCAGAACAGATATGGAAGCCAAGTCTATGTTATCAGTTCAGTTTAAAGCTAGTCCAAGTGGTTTGTGACCCAAAGTTGTCAACCGAGGTTATCAGTCTATGTGAAGTCATCGAGTGACTTGTGACTATCACCATCATCATCATCATCATCATCATCATCATCATCATCCTAGAGGATAATACTCAAAAACTCTGAGTTTTGTATTCGTTGATTTTTCCAAAGTACTGAGCCTATGGGCTGATTGAACTATCAAATGTGAACTTCTCTCCCACAATTCCTTGATAGTCAATCCCTCCATTTGCAAGTTGAACTCCTTCCTTTAGTAGTGATGAAAATACAAATGACTCTATAAATTCAGTCTCCCCAGTTACCAATTCCATGCCACTCGTGATCAACAAAGAAACATAGTTTAAAAAAATGAAAAGGAAATTTTATTTTAGTGCCTATTGGAAATGGAATTTTGCTATTTCTCAGAAAGTGCATTTCATGCATTTTTCACTACATGCAAATAAGACTTCTTGGAAATGAAATAAATCCCAGTCATGCTTTCAGAGAGGCTGAGCCCATTTTCTAGTATTGCATATAGCAATGAACATATACACCTCAAGCTGATAACAGTTTGTAGAGGTCAAGGGGAAAAAAGGATGATGAGTTTTATTTATTTTAGCATCTAGGTATTACAAGCTGTGCAACCTGATGTACAGATATGCTGACAAAACATTTTATGGGATGGTTAGGTTTGGGATTATATAATTTCATTATAATCTGAAGATATATGAATAGTTTTTTAATGTGATCACTCTTTCATCTAAAGAACACACAAAGAGCCTGGAATGAGGCTGATGTTATGAAAAGAGATAATCAGGGAGAGTGAAGTGCCAGTGGGAGAAGTGAGAATTGAGGCAAAACTTTGCCCCTTTTCAAATATTAGATGATTTTTTTTTCGCTGAAGAAAATAATGGTGCATAGGATAAGCTAGACTGGATTTTTGGAAGATTTGGGTAGCCACTCTCAAGGAAAAGGAAAGGAGAGGAGAGGAGAGGCCAGGCCCTACTGGAACTGGCCAGCTGGGTCCCAATTTAGGCAGCTAAGGCTGTTCACAGGTTCGTCCTTCATCTTCGAAGAGGACCCTGACATCAGGGAGATGATGACATGACTTGCAATTAACTGGCAATTACAATTCTGTGAAAAAGGTATTACTCCTATTCCCATTTTACAGATGAGATAACTCAATCTATATAACTGGGATTCTTTACCTGAGGTCTATGAATTTTTAAAAAGGTTTAATAACTGTATTTCAATATAATTTGCTACATTTGTAATCCTATATTTTTTATCTTATGCATTTAAAATATTATTCTGGGAAAGAACCTACAGACTTCACCAGACTGACAAAGAAATATATGGCACCAAAAAGGTTAAAACCCCATTGTCCTAAAGGCTGCAGTTTCCTCACTCATAAAGTGAGTGAGTTGAACTAGATGTTCTTTAAGGTTCCCAAGCTTCTAGTGATGAATTCCTTTCTATTTTTCTAAGTGGTCCCTAGAATGACAGTCTGCTCCCAGACCCATGCTCAAAGCTATTCTAGATTATAAAAATCTTCAAAACATGTTTCTACTGCCATAGCTTTCAAGATCCCAGGACTATAGAGGAGAACTTTAGTAGAAGAAGGAAGAAATAAGTGAAGAAGTGAAATAAGGAATGAAGACATGATGAGAATTTGTTACATGTTTGCTATGTGTCAGGCACTGTGCCAAATGCTTTGGATACAAAAATAAAGGCAAAAATCAGTCCCTGCCCAGACATTTTCATGAGACACTTGCTCATCTTAACTTATAATACTCACAACGAGAATAAACCAAGAAACTGACATGAAGATACTTGCAATTCACACTTCAACATCCATCAAAGATGAAGTACAGCAATTCTGCAAACCACTGCTCCCAATTAAATCAATATATGCCTTGAAATTCAGTGATTTCAATGTGAAGGTGAGTGTGGTGGAAGGGAAGTAAAGTGGAATATTTTATTTAAAAATACAGTTGAGGCAGAAGAAGTGAAAGAAGCCAAAATTTGTAGGAAGATCAGAAGCTCCGGGCATTTTATATTGTGCATATTTTCTTTAAGAAAAGTATCAGAAAGTACTGGACAAAGGACTACCAAACAACAGAATGAAGAATTGTGAACAGGTGAACAACAAACACAACCAAAAAAATTAATTGACCACAAAGTATAAATCTGTGATCTGATTGGTGTAGCTATTCCTTCCCTTGGTACGAATTAGAATCCAATCAGGCCTTATCTTACATGACTCTTGTCTATCCATTGGATCCATCCAATACACTAGAAGATTTCCTCTCGCTCTTTTTACATATGTAGCCTACCTTCTTTTCTAGTCATGCATATAGATGAAGATGTATTTTGTGTCATTTTACTTGTAAATCATTTTTCATAGTAGGCTTCAGGCCTACATATACATATACCCATTACATATCTTTTCATTTCCTATTATGTTACCTATAATTTTGAGATTGTGGTGTTTCATGATCTGTAGCCATTTCACAGCATCAGGAAAAAGACTCGGTGTTAAAGAAAAAATTACTTAGGAAAAAGTTGAGATCATTGAAAGCACTGAACAATTTACAAACCCAAGTAAATCTACTCAATTTTTCCTATTGAATCCTATGCCAAGCACATTGCTCACCTACAGTTCTGCCTCAGATATATGCAAGCCAGGAACTAAATTAGAAATTCATCCAAATGCATGTCATAAAGTAAGCAATAGGCATCATTCATCCATTTTTTCTTTCACAAATTGACAAACCAACAAATCTCTTTTTGAGTAATCATGATTCTCATGTTTTGTTTGAAAAGATTATTAAGCTAAACTAACCAATGATAATTCTGTGGAAGTGACTTACCTAGATCTTAGCAAAGCTTTGGAATAAAGTGGCTCTTACTTTCTTATGTAAAGCTGGAGATAAATGGACTAGAGCAAAAGTGTCAAAATCTCGGTTAGCTGCCAGAACCAGATTAAAATCTAATTGAGAAATATGTAGCAAAATAAATAAAAATAGAATACAACATAGGTAATAGTAATTTGTGGTTTTCTAAGTCACTATGCATCCTGCATGGATCTTTTTCTATTTGAGTTTGACAATGCTGGATGAGAAGATAACAAAAACTTTTGTGCTGAGAACTGCTTGGATGACTAGGCTTAAAAGGTGGTTGTTAATGGTCCAGTGTCAAGGTGGAAGAGGTTCACTAGACTGACTGAACATCTATGATCGTGATGGAATACTACTATTTAAAATTTATATCAATAAGTTGGATAAAGTCATAGATGATATATTAATTAAATTTGCAGTTGACAAGACTGAGAGGAATAACTAACACGTTGGATGACAGATTTGGAATCCAAAAAAGACCTTGACATACTAGCAGGGGTGGGGAACCTGTGGCCTCAAGGCCCTCTAGGTCCACAAGTGCAGCACTTTTACTGAATCCAAACTTCACAGAACAAATTCCCTTAATAAAAGGATTTGTTCTGTAAAACTTGGAGTCAGTCAAAAACCCACACCCACGGACCTAGAAAGCCACATGTGGCCTCGAGGCTGCAGGTTCTGCACCCGTGGACTAGAGCATTGAGCTGAATGTAGTAAGAAGAAATTCATTAGACATAAGTATCAGTCTTGTGTAAAGAAAAAATGCACTTCATAAATATGAAATGGAAGAGGAATGGTTAGACATTAATTATTATGAAAAAAAAATCTGGGGATTTAGTAAACTGCAAACTCAATATGACTCCACAGTATGACTTAACATCCCAAAAGGCTAATGCCTTCCTGAACTGAATTAAGAACATCCCTTGCAAGAAAATGGAAGTGATAGCCTCACTGTACCCTACCTCCAGATGGAATTGTCAGGAGTGTAATGTTTAGTTCCGGGTTTGAGGAAGACCATTTAAAGTATTTTCTTCAGGCTAAACATGCCAAGTTTTTTTCAAGCAATTGTCCCAAGGACCTTCACTATTTTTTACTTTTCACATTGTGGTCCTCCTTTGGAGATTCCCTAGTTTATCAGTGTCCTTTTTTTATTTTACTATGTATGGAAATGCTTGTTTTCTTTCTTACGTTCAGAATAAAATAAATATTTTTTAAAAAATGCAAATCTATTACATACAACTTGGTATTCCTTTTGAATATATGATAAAGTTATCATTTAACTTTTTTTTTCTTTCCTCCCTCTCCCACCCCACAAGAGATGGCTACCTTAGACACAAATATATGTGAATGGGTATGTATGTATCAATATATGTATATATGTGTGTATATATGTATATACAATCATTCTATACATATTCCTATTTGTCAGCTCTTTCTCTAGAAGCAGATAGTGTCTTCTTTCATAAGTCCTTTGTAGTTAATTTGGGTACTTATAATAGTCAAAATGACTTAGTTGCTCAAAACTATTCTTAAAACAATACTGCTGTTACTGTTTACTACACTCTCTTGGTTCTGCTCATTTTGATCTTTATTATTTCGTGCAAGTCTATCTCTGTTTTTCCAAGATCATCAAACTCATTTCTTACAGCACAGTACTATTCCATCACAACCATATACCACAACTTGTTCAGCCATTCCTCAACTAATGAGCATGCCTGCAACATCCAGTTCTTTACTGCCACAAAGACACTAGGCCTCATTTCAAAGTTCTTCCCATTTACATTGTTGTAGGCATAGGATGTCTTGTTTTCACATACCTGTTTACTTTACTCTGCATTAGCTCTTATGTATTCTCATGTTTCTTTTCCCCCCGAGATTATCATATTTGTAATTTCTTATAGCAGTGTAATAATAACAATAAATAACTAATATGAGAGGTACCATTGAGTAGTATGTGGAGATCTTGCCTCAAAATGAGGAAGACCTGAAATCAAGTTCTGCTTGTGAGAACTACTGCTTGTGTGATACTGGGCAAGTCATATACAAGGTGTGACAAAAGTTTCAGTGTAGTTCCAAACTACAAAAATGAAAATAAACAAAAATAAACAACAAAATAAATAAATAAAAATAAATAAAAAATAAATTTAAAAAAGGGGGCAACTAGGTGGTGCAGTGGATAGAGCACCAGCCCTGAAGTCAGGAGGACCTGAGTTCAAATCTAGCCTCAGACCAAACACTTGATACTTACTAGCTGTGTGACCCTGGGCAAGTCACTTAACCCCAATTGCCTAAAAATTAATTAATTAATTAAAATAAAAAAATTTTTTAAATGAAAATTAAATTGCAATAAGACTTTTGGGACATTATAATATAAATATACATATACATATACATAGGTATCTTTGTATACATATATATTTATATACATGCAGTTGACAAAGAATTCCTTACTTCATTTTGCTGAAGCATAATCCCCTTCCCTCTCCCTCGCATTTCTGATTCTGAACATCAAGATCAGTTTTGATAAACTCAAGGAGATTTATTTTATTTTCTTTTTAAGTTTCTTGTTGCCCACTTCACATAAATGTCTCCGCAATAGGTAGTTTTGCGGTTTGGAACCCTGAAGTTTCTATAACCTATGACGCATGCATTAGTCAGGGATATGTTTGTTTCAGATAATTCTCCAGTTTTTTAATGATGCCATAATTCTAAACTGAAAATGCAAGTTAATGGGTCTTTGTGAATCCTCTGAAGTCACATGCTTAAATTTTTAAAACTTTTAATTGATTTCCAGTTGGGCAAACTAGAAAATTAGAAACCAAGAAAATCTCATAATGTAAACTCATCACCTTTGCCCATCAATGTTTATTCACTCTTCAGAGAGCAGGAAAATTCATTTACCTTATCGTCCTAAGGCTCTCAACAAAATCCACAACAAAATCAATCCAGTCAAAGTACAATATTTTCCATTTGTTTTAGATCTCAATAAAATCACTAGGAATTGTTTCTCCTCCTCTAAAGCCTTAACTTAAGCTTATCTAAAATGTAAAAGCTATCAAAAGATTAGATCTCCTGAGCTCACACAGTTCCCAGATACAAGTTCCTTTGCTGCTGTCCCTCTTAATCAATCCCTCTCCATTTCACTAAAATCTGTTCTATTCATTCTCATATTATCTTTGACCTTAAAAGTAATTTGTACTCTGTTCTTATTCATTAGATTAAACAGGAACTGTGTTTGTTGAAGTCCTAAACAATGATGATATCTCTTCAACAGAAAGTTCAAGCAGTTAAAAATTCATGATGAGTCCCAGATGTTAATGTATATCAAAATGTTGGGAAAAAATAAAACATATGAAGAATTGAGGCCATGAATGACACTTCATTTCAAGATGACAAAGCGAGTACAGTATCAGTATTTACAAGATGTTGGAGAGGTTTTTTGTGAAAATCTTTAGCGTGTACAGATGAATGTCACAATATGGGCTTCTCCAGGACCTGTTGTTTTGAAGGAAGCCTTATGAAATGTGTGAATTTTGGTAACTTAAAAGGTTTATGCTTGGAACTGGACTTTTTCAGAATGTTAGGTTATGAACATTTATACATAAGTTGCTGTAGACAGTCCAGGTACCAAGAAGGGATAGTTTTTTTTTTTAAATAAGAAAAAAGAGAGAAGAAAGGAAGAAAGAAATGCTGTGACTAAAGTAGGGTTCAAATGACTTTTTGAATTATTTGGTAAGATATTTCATCAAAGGAAATATCAGGCCTTGAGGGAAATGAAATACATGTTTAAATCAATCTTTCCAAGCATAAGAGGATGTTTTAGTAAGTGCATTCTCATAATCTTTCCTTCCCCCAAAATTGGGACAGAAGTAATGGCAGAGAAAATGTTGGTGAAGCCATGTTGTTCATCAACTCCTCTTCGTTTTTCAGTTTTTGACCAGAGACTTCAAGAATAGCAGGATTTTACCTCTTCTCTCAAATAAGGAAGAAATAACTTTTCTCATCTACCTGAGAAAGAAAAAAGGAAAATGAGCTTCCCCTTTCCCCTTCTCTTTCCTTTTTGACTCAGAAAAGGTAAGACTTTTAAGATTTTGTAGCAACACTATATGTTGGCCAGAGTTTGGCTTAATCAGTAGGCTGATCCAAGATAAATATCAGCACATTGGAGTGAAGAAATCTTGATATTACGTCTTTTTAAAAAATATTTTGTCATTTATTGTCTTTCTACTATAGAATTTACTTCTCTGAAAGAGAGTTGAATTGGCTAGGCAGGCCCCTCTTGAGGCTGGCTGATGTTCTGAAAGGTATCTGTAATTCAGCTAATAGCCACCAGATGGCAGTGAAGCTGTTGGGGAACACAGCCAAGTTTCTTCAGGCTTGGTTGGTTGAGTCTCATTGGTAAAGTCAAACGTAGTAACTTATCCATTAACAGATACTGTTTTTATTCAAGCATAGCCACATGAGCTAAATATTTTAGCTGTGTAAGACATTTGTGCCCTTTGAAATATAATTTGGAAGGAGGTAAAGCGAAGACCATAGTATATTTTCAATAACTATATAAACTGTTATCACAGTAGCTACTTAGATCTTTCGCAATGTCTCAGTCATAAGAATCATTTTCAGGAATGTTCATGCAAATGAACCTGCTAAGATATGCCTGAGTAGCAATGCAGCAAAATTTGCCACATGCATCTGCTATAGTTCTGAGTCTTTATCGCATTATCATCAAAACACCAGTTTTTGTATGGTTCTGAGTTGAGAATGTTTTTTTTTTTATGGTTGAAAAAAATCAGAAGAAGATTAGCATTGTATGATATGAAAATTATATTAAATTCAAATTTCAGTGACCAGAAACGAGGTTTTATTGCAACACAGCTATACTTACTCATTTACATATTTCTACGGCTGCTTTTGCACTACATGAGCAGAGTTGAGTAGTTACACCAGAGTCTATTGTGCTTTATAATTTTGAACTACTGAGCAATGTACTACAAATTACAGTTACACAATATAATTTGACAGCATTTTTAGTGCCATGTATAACACCTACTACATTTTGCTTTGCCAGTTATATACACATCATGTCAAAAGAAGAAAAAAAATTAGTGCCATTTTTTTTTTGAGCTCATGGACTAGACTGATAGTTTTCTTATTGAAAACCTTCCTCAACCACTATTATCAGACACAGGATGATTTTGGAAACTTGTTTCTGATTCAGACATGATAATGTTTCTTAATGAATTTAACCTAAAATTGCAAGGTGAAACATAACTTTTATGCAAAACTTATACAGTAGTAAACTCTATTAAATGACAATTAGTTCTGTTTAATCATAAGTAATATCAAACTAGTTTATACACTTACTGTGATATCAAAAATTAAAACAAGAGGTAAGATCTACATTCCCACACAAATTTGAAGCATGCATATTTTCTGAGCTCAAACTACCGTTCCAGTAGCAAGTGCAAAGGAAATTTCCATATTTCAAAATCAATTTAACTGTTCAGTGGAAGAACTTCCACATAACTTTTCATTTGAAGTTATTAATCTGCAATGTAATAACATGTAAAAAGGCAAATATGAAGAGGAGAATCTAAAACAAGTTCTACAAATGACTTCCAAGTGATGAACATGTTTGATTAAAATCATATGATCATGGATTGATATCAGTATTTGGTAGTAACTATGTGTGAAAAGACATTTTCAAAGATGAAATATATAAAGACTCATTACAGATTAACATTAACAGATGACTATTTGCAGTCAGTTTTAATGGCAGGGAACACTACCTTTGAGCCTCAATTAAAAATTTTCTCCTCCAAAAATATCATTTTTTCATTAGTAGATCTACATTACAAAAACCAAATTGTACTAGATAATTATAATATTTTGAATTTTGTAAATAAAGGATTTGTGGAAATTTGTTTTCTCTCTTGTTTTGTAAATATTTACATATCTTCAAATTTTCTTCTTGGCCTATGAAAGTCTAACATATTTACTATCTGGCCCTTTATGGAAAAAAAGTTGCCCACCTCTATTTTAACCTATTTATTGTGGTTAAGACTAACACACATATTTCTGTATCCCAAGCCATTCTGTATTTTAGGTTACTATCTTATCTTCCTTACATTAGAGGTGATGTGGATGAGTGTTAAGGACAGCTCCTACAATTCTAGAGAATTCTGTGCACAATATATGAAAAAAAAATGGTGGACATCATGTCTATATCTCTCTAACCATGGCCCTTAACATAATTTTAGCCCTACTTAGCAGAACTAAGCATGGTGTGTTTGAAATATTTTTGAATATGGAATCAGAGTCCCTGGGTTAAAAATCTTATTTATGATACTTACTACCTTTGTGACTGGAAAATTCTTTCCTTTTTAATAGCTCAGTTTCTTCTTCTGTGAAATGAAAGAGCTGACAAGACAACTTTCAACATTCCTTCTGTTTCTAGATCTTATGTTCCTTTGTGGTATGACTTGTCTGTTGTGAGTCAGAAATTTCAGCAGTATCCCTTTCTTTTCTAACGTATGCCTTCCATGACTCTACGGAAACACTAGTCCTGGATTTTCTTACCTTTCCTTATAAATACTTAACCTACATTAGTTTTGCCTCCCCTTTACCTCAAGCCTCTATTTTCCTATTTAGGTTCTCTTCATTGATTAAAAGGGTCAAAGTTCCATTTTTGTATTATAAAAGTTCTAAGTGTACTATGAATATACATATCATAACATGCAAGAAAATTTCTCATGAATACTCTTTAAAAATCTACTTTCTCTGCTAAAAAACTTGTCTGTTTTAAAACTTCTCTGTTTTCAACAGTGCCTTTGTAACAAGACATATGCTAAAAACCAAGATGAAAATAGTCATTGAGGCCTCTGCTTTGTTACCCATTCCCACCAAAATCTTTGTATCTTTCTCCAGTTTTGACTGTCCTCATGAGTTAGGGCTCTCTAATTTAGTGATAGATGACAGTTTCTAAATCTGTCACAACAAACATATATTCTGATGTGTATTCTTTGCATTCTCAATCCCTAGGGGGCTGATTAACTTGATAAGTTTACAGGTGATGAGTTTTGTTTAAAACCTAATTGTCTGTGAACATATTCCATTGGGAATAAATTGATTGGCTTAGGGTGTTGGAGATCAATTGAGAATGAAATAGTTGGGTTGGTCTTTTATGGATTGGAAGCATCACTTTCTGCTGGTTTATAAAATTGGGGTCCCTGGAAGAATTACCCCCTTTTTCCTCTTTCCCTTTTCCAGAGCTAAGAGCAGCCTTGGGTCCTAGAGTAGCAGGGAATGAGAAGGAATTACACATACATGAAATTTCTTCACCACTAATAGATGCCTTGAGGCAGAGGCATCTGGTGGTTCCATGAGTTCAATTTCATGTGGCCTGAGAAGAGAGCTCCTGAGCACTAGATTCCTGGATAGAGGAGAAGAATTAGACAGTGTCAAGGTCTTGGAATATTTATGAATCCAGCTTCTAGAGAGAGAGAAGCACCAACCTCAGGTTTGCCTTTCCAGCAGCTCTAAGTTTGAGAAGTTCAGAACTCGGACTTTTAGAGAGAAAAAAGAAAATTAGTTTGCAACACTCCCCTCTGGATTTTTTCACCAGGAACCCTAAGGCAAAGAATTCGAGGACCAAGCTTGATAGTGAGAGAATATGTTTAAGGATCCCAGGAAGCGCCAGACCCTTGGGAACAAAGGTTTCTCAGAATCTGGACTTCCATTGTAAATATAGCTTACAGAAGAGAAGATTTTCACCTACGTTTGGCTTGGGAGCTAAAAAAGCCTTGACATCGAGAGCAAAAGACCTGAATTTTGTACTCAACTATTGTATAATTTATTGAGACAATTCAGAAATGGTGGGAAGGAGATTGATTTTCTAGTAGCCCTAAGTTCATTTTCCTTTGGAGTAGGGGTGGTGGTGGTGGCGTCCAAATCCTTTACTTACAATGGTAATGCTAGAGGTTTATGTTTGTCCCTGGAGTGAAAATGCTAGAATGTTGTGGATCTGTCTTTCAAGAAACCACAAATTTCTTTACCTTCTGAGGAGAGTACAAACCACAGGAGTGGGCTTTACTTCTGAAAGATGAGGTTAGAACTTCGGTGGGGGAGTTGGAATTTAACAAAGAAGGAAAAGAGTTATATTAGTTGTTTATGTACATGAGGGTTCATGTATTTTTTTTTGTTTCATTTTGTTTGCATTTTCTTTGGGGTGAAATGGACCTTTGCTGTACCAATGTGCATTGCTACCTTGAGTTAAGACATGGGAGTTGAAGAATCCTTGACCCATATTTGTATAAAAACATTGGTCTTCCCTCATCTATATAGCACAGGATGAATTCATAAGTGGCTAGAGCCATTAGCCATGGACAGCATACCCAACTTTGCCCTGGACTAATTTTCCGTTTCTCAGCTACTTTCACCAAGTTTCTTGCTTTGATTGTGGGCAGAACCACTACTTCCAAAAAGACAAGAGGTTTCACATGAAAGTTTACTAGTTATTTTGAGTGGCATTTAAACTGGACTCTTGCTTGAAGAAACAAGCTTTTCATTCAAATGACTAGATAAAGTAAGGTAATTTGAATTGATTGAATTCCATGCCTCATTTTATTCAACTTGTTGTTGCTCTTGTAATTTTGAGTCATTCATTACAAGTCCAGTGAAAAAAGTATCTTCCTGCTACCAAATCCATCGCTTTTTTCAATCTAATATTGTTTGTCATTAGTGGGCACCTTCACCTTCAAACAGGTATATACTGACAAATTTAATCTAAGCTTGTTGCAGTTAACCTTCATTTCTACACTGTTTCTCTACCCTTTATAAATATGACAATATTATGACATCTGGGTCTTCAGCTTTCAGACTGCATACTAAATCAAAAGTTGGTCCTTTGAGATTGTTGACTATTTTGTTCCTTTTGAATGTTAGTTAACCAACACCGCTACATGTTTTTTCCTGTGACATGTCTTATTCAGGATTTTTCTCTATGATTTCATGACATACTCTTGCTTGGTTCTCCTCCTGCCTATCTGAATGTTTCTTTTCAGTCTCCCTTGTTGAATTTTCATCTAGATCATGCCCACAGTGGGTATCCCACAGAGCTCTGTTCCGTGCCATCTTTTCTATCCCTTTGGTAATCTGATCACCAAGTGAATTCAATTATTATCTCAATATTGATAATTCTTAAATCTACTTATCCCACCTGAACCTTTCTGCTTATCTCCAGACTCACATCTACAATTGCCTACTAGATATCTTGAACTGGATATCAGCATTTCCAAAACAGAACTTATTATTTCCCCCCAAGCCTTCCTCTCTTCCTATCATCTATGTTACTGTTGAGTGTACTACAACCTCTGGGTCATCTAAGCTTGCAACCTAGATGTCACCTTTAACTCCTCACTCTTTCCTCACCTCACACTCTGTTGCCAAGGCTGTTCACCTTCGTAATATCCCTCTAATATGTTTGGCACTGTCTCCCTCATTAGATTGTGAACTTCTCTGGGGCAGGGGTGATTTTTTGTCTTTCTTTGTGTCCCCACTGCTTAGCACTATGCCTGGCAAATAGTAGGCACTTGTTGAATGTTTGTTGATAGACTCACCCTTTCTTCACCTGTTGCAGCTCTCCTGAACCGTCACTTCCCATAGTGAGCACTTTGTTCTGACATGTGCTCAGTTTGCTCTTCGTCTCCAGATGTCAACTTTTCCTCATACCATGCTGTAAGACCTCTTCACATAGTCCTTAATTTTTTCAGGACAGTTTGGAATTATTTTTTTCATCTTCTTTATTGAGGAGTTTAGTAACCAGTTTTCAGGTATTCTTTCTGACTCATCTCTCTAGAAATACTAGAATGTTTGACCTGTCTAGATATGCTCCATATGAATCTCTCTCTCTCTCTCTCTCTCTCTCTCTTTCTCTCTCTCTCTCTCTCCTCACATATACATATGTTTGTATGTATATATATACACATATATGTGTGTATATGTGTATATATATGTATACATATTTCTCAGAAATTGTTTTTCAATTATCAAACATTTTTTCCTTCCCCTCACACTGGGAATAAAAAAGAAATACAAAACCCTTATAACTGACTTCCTATAAGGTTCAATATGTCTCCCCAAGATTTTTCATTTCCCCTTTCACTTGGCAACTCTTTTTGCAATGCTTTCAGAGCCTCCTAATAGCAAAAAATCATTGATGATGGGGATATAATTCAAATATTTTACACCACGGGTGTAAATTCAAATACAATGATACCCTGAATAGGTAAGTTACATATATCTGTAGCAAAAAGTTAGAAATTTAACTTGAATCTAAGCTGCAGTGAAACATGAAATTATGGTTGAAAAGAGATAGAGGGAAAGAAGAGAAGAAGAGAGGGAGGGAGGGAAGAAGGAAGGAAAGAAGGAAGGAAATTACTAAGGAAAAAATTTCCTCCAAATCACAAAACTTTATTTTACAAAATCAGATATTTTTATAGGAAAAAATGTTTCATGTCAGAATAGGGCTCCCTTTAAAAGCTTTGAGAAAAAAAAATACACACACACACACACACACATATATACACACACTCCTTCCCACACCAAATCTATTCTATATGTAGACCTAAGGAGAAGTATAATGCAGTAGGATTTATAAACTTGTAGTCAGAAGAAGTTCCAATCCTAATTCTTAACATTTTCTTCATCTTTTAAACCATAAAGTCATGGATCTGAGCTGGAAAAGACCTTAGAAGATATTGAGTCCTCCCTCCTCATTTCATGGATAAACAAATTGAAACAGAGAGTTTAAGAGATTTAAGATTGCAAATACTAAAACCAGTATTAGGGTTCACCTCTTGTCAGTCTAAATTCAATTCCAAAGCTTTCCTGTATCCAAGAATTGCTCTATCAGTGATATATTGTAGGCACTTTAATATTCATATTCTCTTAGAGATGAGAGGCAAAATTGTATATTGGCTAGAGAGTGGGCGTCACCACCAGGAAGCCTTAATTTACATCTTGCTATTGATATCCACGGTATATGTGACATGTGGTAAATCACTTAATTCCTTAGTGCCCTAGCTAGACCACTATGAGATGCTCACCTGAGCAGGTAGAGGAGCCTCTTTATCCAAGAGTTCCCCATGCCAATGAAATCATAGGTCAAAACCCTCTCTTTATTCTTTGAGTGCAGTCAAAAACTAAACCACTCTCTATCAATTTTTGTTTTATATTGAGAACTAATATCTATGCCTATGACTCTAGTCATAGCTCATAGCACAGTACTTTGTACCAAGTAGGAACTTAATGAATAATTAATGAACTGAATTTGTGGGAAAAGTCCTATTTTGGATGTCAAGAGATTCGAGTTCTACTTCTGCCTGTGTGACTCACTAGATATGCGATCATGGGCAAGTCATCTCTGGGCTTTATTTTCTTCTAGGAGAAAATAGGATCAGATGATATTTGAAGGCCTTCTTAGCATCACTATCAATGGTTCTAGAAGAATAGCCAGATGCAAGATGTGAGGGAACTTTCCTAACATAGAATTTTAATCTTAAAATATCAAGTAAAATCAATATGTTGTTCAAGTGTGAATATGTATATGCATGTGCATGTGTGTGTATGTGTGTGCACTATGTGTGCATGTATATGCTTGTTTATGTGTGTTTATAAAGAAAACAGTAATATTTGATGTACCTAGTTAACTATTATTAATTCTAGATAACACCGTAATAGCATATGTGTGTGTGTACTGTGTGTGCATGTATATGCTTGTATATGTGTGTTTATAAAGAAAACAGCAATATTTGATGTAACTAGTTAAGTACTATTAGCTCTAGATAACATTGCAATAGTGTAGGAGTAAGGTGACAAAGCTGAAATGTTTCAGATACGCTAGAATTTCATGATATTTTGGAGAATTTGTGTGTTCAGATGGCATGGAGAGGGTAGTAAGTGAGACATTCAAAATATCATGAAGTGGTAGGTTATTTTATTTAATGATCTGGGTTCAAACATCTCTTAAGCAATTGACCGAGTGGCCTTTAGAAAGTCTTTCAACTTACTTGGGCATTAGTTTCCTCATCTATAAAATAAAGATATTGGACTCTAAGTTTTCTTCTAGCTCCAGTTCTATGATCCCATGTCACTTAAGCTCTCTGGGTCTCAATTTCCTCACTCTAAAGTCTGGAATTTGGTCTATGATATTTGACGTCCTTTTTAGCTCTAAATCTTATATCTTCTTGTTCAAGTGCCTGGTAAAACCTCAAAGTATTAGATTGATGTGAGTTATTGATGATAGCAATTTCATTGTGTTTAATATGATAGTAATGATTAATTTAAGCAAGTCACATGTGGGTCTCTATTTCTGTTCCTTACTTTCTGGACACCTGATGCATGAATCCCTTTATAAGAAACAAAGAGGTCCCATCTGAAATATTCTTTTCCCAAACTCCCCAAATATATTTGGAAAAGATAGGTGAAACCTAAAGATAGGATCAGTAGTTTTCCCTAGAAGACATCTCAGAAAATGAGTCAGAGGACAAGAAAGTTTTGATGGTGGACAAAGGAGAAAAGGAAAGGACAATAACAACTGATTTAATAATAATAACTAACATTTATAATATTTTTTAAAGGACTGAATGTGCTTAATTAATATAATCTTACTTTATTCAACAATCCTGGGAAGCAAATGCTATTGTTAATCCCATTTTTTAGATAAGGAGACTGAAACAGACAGAAGTTAAATGACTTCACTAGGATCACACAACTAGTAAACATCTGAATCTAGGTTTGAACTCATGTCTTCCTGACTCTAGGCCCAATATTCCACCCTTTGTGAGACTGTAGGATGTGCAAAGTACTCTACAAAATCTAATTTGAGCTTACAGCAGCCCCATGGAGGGAGGCACCATAAATAATACCATCCACATTTTGTAGATGAGAAAACTGAGGTCCAGAGACTATTGTTCAGAGTTACAGATCTGTTGAGTCTCAGTGGTTTCACACAGGATGAAGCCACATATTCCCAATCTGCCATTCTATTCAACATACCACATTGCCTCTCTTAAGTCTAGAACATGGGGCTCTGTATGGAGAGGGTGGTTCTGGTAGGGTGCTTGAGTGGTCATCACAAGAGGGAAAACAGCACAAAAAGCATAGAGATAGAGTCAGTGAGCACCACAACCAGATTTTGCCTATTGTACTTAATGATCTCGTTTAGGCTAGGAGTCCCAGTAATACTAAATGTAAATATCTTATCACATTTGCTTACATTACAAATACTGGTAAGTAATGTCTTAATTACTTACTAGTTAAAGTCTGCCCTTTTCTACAATCTGTCCATCAGGCAGTGGCTATCATCCTCTATTCCAGGGAAACACAGACTTCATCAGAGGGAGGTGCACATTAAGTGGAGAGCACTTTTAAAAAAAAATTGGGGGTAGAGAGAGAAGTTGTGCCTTTATCAGAGTATGGAATTCCTGGTAAGTAACATTCTTGGTCAATGTAGGCTGAAGCCTTGTTTGCGTCTTACAAAGTTGCCAGGATGAGTCAGATGTGAAACTTGAACCTAGGTCTCACTGGGTCCCAGTTCATCTCTTTAAAAATCATTTCATGCTGTTTCATGTGAATGACCACTGATCTGAATTGAAGCAGCAGAAAGAAATCCCTTCCAAATCAGAAAGATTCCCCCTAGGGCCTTCGATTAGATGATCTGTGAAACCCTCAGAAATTGGTTCTTCCCTCTGAAATTTGTAAAGTGGCCCACCACCATTATCCAAGATTCAGCTGTACTCCTTGGCACTCTTTTTTTCAAAAAAAATTGAAATTACTGGTTCCAATCTTCAGCTCTAGCTCTGCTGTTGCTGATAACTCAGGGAGTACCCTTGTTGTAAGGCCCAATGCTACGGTATTTTGGTTCAAAACAACTAAGATTCAAGACCTTCATTTGCAGGAAATCACAAAGTCCCCCTGTCTGGTCAGAAAACAAGAATGTGTGGCCAATGTTGATTTGAGGGATGATGATGATGAGGTTAACAAATTTAAAGTAGTAAAATCTCATCAAGTCCAGGGGATGAGGTGTGAAAAGTGTGTAATTAAGCATCTCTTTTGGACCTTAAAAGGGAGGGGGGGAAATAAGGCATTTTATAAGCAAAACAAATTCTAATTAAAGCAATTAGATTACACTGCCTAACAATGGAAAACATTCTTACTGTCTCATTTCAGTTCGATTTTCTTCCCACAAAATGTAAACAAATATATGCACATGTACACACAGAAATACACGATGATATATAATGTATAAGCATGAACGCATAAACGGGTCAGCATGATTTGGAGTTCCTTCAAAGAGGAAAATGCAAAATAACCCTTTCTGCATCCTTGTGACTCATGATTCTTAACCAGGCTCACAAAGAAATGAACTTGAGTAATCACACCATTAAAGCTCTTTACCAAGAGCCAATTCCCGTGGTCTCCCTGGGTCCAGCTGCTGGTGACTCACAGAGGAAGTGATAGAGATTAGGGTGCACAGAGAAAAAAAATCAGAACAGCCCAGTAATAAAGCAAATCAACCAAGCATTACCTTTTGTGCAGAATGGAACAATGGCCTAACTACTGAGGTTCAAAATGATCCATCTGATTTCCCTCATTTGTGCTATTCCTGTTGGAAAGACCACCAGGAAACATGTGAACCACTGTGGAATACCCACTGTAATCCAAGGCACATCTCAATTAATATTCCCTTCTGACAACGGCTAGAACAATGAACAAAATCAAGCCGTTTAATCTCCGGCAATAATTCCTTTTGTTGAGTTGAGAGGTTTTCCCCTTGAATTAGGTTTTAAGATCGGATTTTCAAAATTAGTTGGGTAGTCTGCATATTGTAAAGTAGAGGTCCCCCATCTCCTAAGCACAAGCATATGGCTAGGTATAGTGTTGGCTGGAGTAAAGGCTGCTAAGGGTAATTTTTCCTTTAGTCATTAACAAGTGAGTTATCTCTGAAATAAAATCAATCCTTTATTAGCAAATGTTGTAACTAAACTGCACAGTTGTTAAAACTCTTCTTTCAATTTTCTTTAAAGTGTTAGAAATGTAAATGGATCCTTTATGTCACCCAGCAGAATTAAGTCTGATCAGGAAGATTTTTAAAAGGCTATATTATGGATTCCTCACTTAGTTACCAATGGACTAGAACATTTCACTGTTTTAAATCACCCTAAGCTAAGATATGCTTATGAACACAAGCTTTAGAAGAAGAAAATGAGCAGCAGAAGAAAAGAATAAGAATATTTTATTTATTCATATTAACGTTTATTCTTCAATCGAATTAAGATATCTTTGAAATGCTGCAGATATTGCTTTATAGAAGGGTTGCTTACATATTTAATTTGTAGTATGAACTCTTCTATCACCTGATTACAGAATAATTTGAAAAAGAAATGGAGGTTTTAGTAGCAAAAAAAAATCATGACTTTGGACTTTGGACTTCCTTGAAATAACTATGTACGATTGGTAATGGTTATGCTCTGCATTAAAAGGAGAATGTGAGAGGCTTGAGGATTTTTTAAAATTATTGAGTATAAAAAGAGATTTAAATGTTTCTCAATTAGCAGTGGGAGAGAGAACTGGACCTCTTGCAACATCTTCTCAGAATTCCTCTCAATCAAGCCTCTCAATGAAGGCTAAGACTAGTGTGGTCATACTTCTGTGAAATATTTTATTATATATTTTACAGGATGCTTCTTAGCTAAGAGCAGAAAAGTGTGCTTTAAAAAGAATGCATTTGCATTTTACATTATTGTGGTTAGAGAAACACACATGCCTTCTGCACTCCTGTATACTTAATTCATTAAATGATTTTCACATTTAAAAGTCACATTTCATTGCTATGATTAAAGTAATCAAAAGAGTAGGCTGTCCTATTTTGCCACATCAAAAAAAAAATCCAGTTAAGTTTTAATATTGAAATCTTTGGTGAAGTACATTATTTATTGCTCAATTTTGATCTCTTGATTTAGCTTTTAGAATTAGCTTATTTAATGTGATTTTTGAAGGCAGATCTGCAGATCTGCAATTCTGACAACACGGTCTTTACTCTTCCTCTCTCACTAGCTCCAGCTTAGCTCTCAAGTCGTGTCTATATATGCATTTTAGAACCATATTTAACTGAAATATTGTTTCCATCTAATTTGCCATGGTATCTCTTTTCTGTGTAGAGACACAGTATCATATAAGGAATAGAAAGCTGGCCTTAGAAATAGTAAGAACTGGGTTCCAATGCTGCTTTTTATTCAAATTGGCTTTATGACCCACTTAATTTCTCAGTGTGCCCAAGAAATTCTCTAAAAGTTGATGTTCCATGGAAGATGCTGTCCCACATCAGAAGAGAGAATGTTTTCATTGAGAGCTCCCGAACTGAACAAAAGCATGGGTGCGATTCCATCTCATTTTACAGAGTTCCCCAAAAAGTGTGAACCTGAAAACACTAGCACACTATTCGCATATTTTCTTAAACCACGGAAAGCTAAAGCTACTATGTCACTTCTAATTTGACTATGAATGACAAGGCATGTCTTAACACTTCTCTTTACTGATTGCCACTAAAAATACAAATGGCCAGGGTCATGTGTCGTCTATGACACTAAGCATGCTATTTACCCTTGGTCTACACAAATATGATCTCATTATTTGTACAAGATTATCCAGTACTCTAAGAGAACTCGACATCATTAATTTAGCTCCCTACACATATACTGTGAAATAAAGTACTTGAAGTAATGAAGAACCTTCTGAATCATCAATGATTAAAACATGTTTGAATAATTTTCTGTTAAATATATTTTATTTTTAAAAGGAAATCCACAGTACCTTTCTGCTAACTAGAATGATGAAATAACCAGAAAGTTTCATTTCCATACCATGTGGGAATAAAAGGAAATGTATTGTTTGAATTCTCTTTTTCAGATAAAGTTATCACAGAGGACAAAGCACTTAAATACCTTTACTTCAAAGAGTTCTAAAGTTGTTTTTATTTCTTTCTTTCATTTATCTCTTGAATTTTCCCACTGAAATAGATTCTACTGAGAATTTCTATTCCTTTTTTTCTTTGTTGAGCATCTTTCTCTTTTATTTCAATTTGGTTCAATTCAAAAAGCATGTAGTAACTGTCGATTAAACGTGCAAAGTGCTGGGGATGTAAAGACAAAATAAAAAATAGGCCCTATCTTCAAGGAGCTTATATTCTTCTCAGGATACATAGCAGGTTCATAGATGAGTAAATAAAAAAATAATTTGCGTATGGACTAGATTCTAAAACCTAAAGGGTATCAAGAAATCCTTTCCAAAAGAAGTGACATTGGAGTCAAGTCTTGAAGTGAGGGACAGATTGGCTGTTTGGTTTTCAATAATATCCATTCAAGATGAAATGTTAATCTTTTTTTCCCCCATCAGTTGTCTTTCTTTCTAAATTGCTATTTATATTTGTCCTATTTTTACCCTTGTTATTTGATCTCTAAGCACTTTGCTCGCTGGTTTACAAATATTTGTATTGGGGGCATGTGTTGAACCTTGTATCCTAGGTATTTCATTGTTTATCCTTTCTAAGTCTTGTTACACATGCAGCCATCTCAAAACCAAATAAACATTTGGCTGTAGTAGGCTGGCTCACCTTTACACTAGTTATTAAAAAAATTTTTTTGAAAAATTCGGAAGTTGTATTTATATAATTCTTTAGTAAGTCATGCTTAACAAATTTCTCTCGATTATTTTGTTTAGTTTGTAGTGATTTTGAATATATTTTTTCTATTGCTTTCTCCTGTGTTTGTTAAAGGTACATACAAAGATGATTTTTGTAGTTTTACTTTACTGGTTATTATTTTGATTCTTCTTTTCTATTGAATTCCTAAGGATCACTAAGTAATTGTCAAGTCATCCCCAAACAGAAATAATTTTACTTCATATTTGCCTATAAATTATGCTTTTATGTTCTTTTTGCTTGTAATTGCTATAGATAACATTTCTAGCACTATATTACTTAGTAGTAGAGACAATAAGGATCACTATTTTATCCCTGACTTTAATGGGAAAGTTTCTAATTTTTCTTGATTGTGAGTAATTCAAGCAGTTGCTTTTTTTTTAAAGAAGGTCTTTGTTAAAGAAAACTTACATCATATTAAAGAAAAGCCCTTTTGTTTCTATGCTTTTTAATACAAGTAGATGCTGAATTTTGTAAAAGTCTTTTTCTACATCCATCAAATCATGTTATTTTAAATATTTTGCTTACTAATATTATGTGTTACATTTTGTTTTCCTATTGTTAAATTGTTTTTGTATTCCTGGTAATAGTAAATATTTAATAATAAATATGTAATATTAGTATTAATATTTAATAGTAAATATTTTTGAACATTCCATGGACTAATAGGTTAATATTTTATTAGATTTTATTAGATATTATATTATATTAGAATAGATATTTTTTGCATTACTATTCATTATTAATGCAAAACATCATGGGATAGTGAATAGAAAGCTGGTTTGGACAATGGAACAGTATGTTCATAATGCCATCCCTTTCACTCTTTTACTTTCTTAGGCTTCTTGTTAGAGATGCATTTATTTCTCTTCTCCTTTCTTCTCTCTTCTCTTCTCTCCTCTCTTTTCCTCTTTTCCTCCCTCTCTTTCTCTGTTTCTGTCTCTGTATGTCTTTGTCTCCTTCTCCCTTTCCCTCTGTCTTTATCTTTCTCTGTTTCTCTCTGTCTGCCTCTCTGTTTCCCTCTCTCTCATTTGTTTTGTTTCTTTTATCTTTTTTGAAGTGTTCCTTATTGTTTTTGAGGTATTGGATATAAGAGATTGCTTTTGCAACTTTCCTGAACCTGCTTCTTGGAAGTTTCTCATCTTCCCACAAGTCTCAGTAGCTATTTCTTTATAGTCACACCTCATAAGCCAGTTTTAAAGGCAATAAACCAAGTTTTAGATGAAAAGTTTTAAATTAACATTGAAGTCATCCCACTTTAAAGATTTAAATACAGGCCACAAAGAATAGACCATTAACACCCAATGATTCAACCTGTGAAAATGCAATACTTTAAAATATTTAAAAATCAGGCCAGCATGGAACAAATGGAGTGTGTGCTGTCCTCAGACACAAGAAGATCAAGGTTTAAGTCCCACCTTTGACACATACTAGTTGTGTGATTCTAGGCCAGTTATTTAACCTCTAAGTACCACTAACAGCTCTGTAAGATGAATTGCTCATCTTTGTTGATAGAGGAAGTTCCTCACCTGGAGCTATCTACATGGATGATATTCCAAGTCTGGTCAATAAAATCAATTGGGAATGAGGTCTTAGTGCTATCACCTATCACTTTAAGACATGTGACTAGAAGATCACCCATATAATAAACTCAGTCCTGCTAAAAATTATTACTGTGAAAATACTTAATATGTACTAAAAAGGAGGAGGGAGTTTGGAGCAATGAGGCTTAAAGAAATTCCTAGAATTAGTGATTGGTAACCTATTTTCAAAAATTTCAGGCCATTTCAGATCATTATAAGCCTTTCTCTTTGCCCAGATTATAGTAAACAGGAAATAACTAGCATTTATGTAGTGCATTAAGGTTTGCAAATTTATCTTATTTGGTCCTCACAGTTGCCCTAGGAGGCAAATTTTATTGTTATCCTTATTTTTTATAGATGAGAAAACTGAGGCAGACAGAAGTCAAATAGCTTGCTCAGAATCATACAGCCAAGAACTGTCTGAGGTCGGATTTCAACCCAAGGACCAGCCCTTTGTACACTATACCACCTAGTTGCCTCTACAATAGATAAATAATAGTTTGGGGAGGCCAAAGATATAAAGTGCTCAATTAAAAGTGGCTGTAATCAAGTGAGATAATGTAACATAAAGTATTTTGCAGACCTTGATGCATTATGTACATGCTAAAAATGAATAATAGTATCTTAAAGTATAATGTAAAAGTTACATGTAAAATAAAGAAACGTAAGCAAAAGAAAATTATTTTAAAATAAGACCTTTAAAACTCCTTTGTGACTTATCACAGAACTCAGCCAAGCTTCAGGACATGTTCTTAACCTGGGGTCCATGGAACCCCAAAAGTTACTTGGATAGATTTCAGGGATCCATGATTTTGGAACTTTTAATATTTTGATAACTGTATTTCAATACATTTGGTTTCCTCTGCAACCTTATGTACTTTATTTATACATTTAAAAACATTACTCAGAGAAGGCATCCAGACATCATCAGCCTACTAAAGGGGTCCATGACACACAAAAGGCTCTACTCTAGAAAATTTGGATTCATTGATTCTACTTCCTTTTTCATTTCACCTTGGCAAATGCCTGAGGATTCCATTTCATTTCAATTACTTATTGATGGGAGTCTTAAAATATGTAGGGCTTAAAAAGGTTTGAGAGGCATAATTCTGGGTAATGATGCCAGCATTTTAATAAAAGGATGGTCATTTGACCATCTCTCTCTTAGACCAAAGACCCGTCATGGTGATGGGCTCACAGTGTGTATGCCTTTCGAAAAGTAGATATTCCTGAGGGAACCAATCAACTCTGATTGGTTAACAATTAATGAGAAAATGAATATTTGGGCTATATTACAATGAGGGTCTTGAGTACGTGATTTGGGTCACCCAAATCTTGGTCAAAGAGACCTTAGCAATTTGATGTCACTTATCTGACAAAGGAAGAATCAACACTTCCCCAGCCCTGTCTCAGCAAGCTCAATGAGCAGGAATGAACCCATTAGCCCAAACTTAGAATTTCTTTTACTGTCTGATGAGATCTTGGCCTCGGTAAATCTTTAAGAGAGGTTGATCAACCACACTGGTTGATTTCTGGATGAGGGAGTAGAAAAGGGGAAAAAAACCCTTTGTCCTAATATAATAATTAGTTATTAAATACAAGAGAGAAGTAATCATATGTTGCTGATATCATTTCCATGAACAACCACCACATATCTATAATCATTTAAAGTTTCTATAGGCTTATTTGAACATTAGAAAACTCTATATTTCACTTGGTAATCTCACTTGGTGATCTCATCAGGTCCTATGGATTCAATTATCTTTTCTATGTGGAGGAGTTTCAGATCTACTTGATCAGCCCTACACTATCTTCTAACCTCAACTGATTTTTGGGCATCTTAAATTGAATATCTGTTAGACACCTCAGACTCAACACATCCAAAACTGAATTAATTGTCCTTCTTTCCAAATCTCCCCTTTTTCTAATCCCCCTATTTCTGCAGAGGTCTACAACCTAGATGTTATCCGTGACTCCTCACTCTCTCACAGATTTTCAATCTGTTACCAAGTTCCAGTGATTCTACTTTCCCATCATCTCTTGTGTACTGTTCTTTTCTCCTCTGATGTTGGCACCACTCTGATGCAAGCCCTCTTAACCTCACACCTGGATTGTTGCAAGAGCCTTCTGGTTGGTCTCCCAGCCTCCCACCCTAGTCTATCCTACCTTCAGGTACCAAACTCATCTTCCTAAAGCACAAGATTCACTGTGTCACCCTTCTAGTCAATAAACACTAGTGAATCCCTGTTACCTTCAGGATCAATTATAAAATCTTCTATTTGGATTTTAAAACCTTTCATTACCTGACCCCTTTTTACCTTTTCAGTCTTCTTTGCTTCAGTGACACTGGGCTTCCTATTCTTCATACAGGATACATCATCTCCTGACTCCAAGTATTTTCCCTGGATATTCCTTACGCCTAGAATTTGCTCCTTCCTCATCCCTATCTTTCAGCTTCCCTGGCTTCTTTCAGGTCTCAGCTAAAATTCTACTTTCTATATAAAGGCTTTCCCAATGCTAGTGCCTTCCATATGAGATTATCCCACATTTTTCCTGTACATAACTTTTTTTGTACATAGTACAATATATTGTCTCCCCACTTTGTGATCACCTCAAGAGCCAAGATTGTTTTTTTCTCCTTTCTTTGTATCCCTAATGCTTAGCAGAATGCTGAGGCACTTTGTGTTATGACAAATGCTTTTTAATTTGACTTGAAAATAAAAATTCTTCAGTTTCTCATGTAGAGACAACAGAAAGAATATTAAGATCAATACTTTAATCAAGATTAATAAACACTCATATTTAAAGATGACCATTATTGTTTAACATACTTTTGATTGCTAATTTTCTATAATGGGGGAGTGGAGTTAAATGGGGGTTGGAAACAACTATTCTTTCCTGGGTTAAGTATTCTTCCATATGACAATTTAAATTAATTTAAGATCGTTTATGATAAAAGCAATTTAAGGAAAAAAAAATTTGCCCAGAAGAGACTTATAACTAATGGAGTTTGATTCATGAGTTTAAAGCAGTGAAAACCGAAGTTTAAAGAATCCCTCATTAAGTGAGTTAGACAGTTTTTGTATGCCCTCATTTGTTGGTAAAACTTTCTCGTTATCTGATATCCATGCATAAATGCCTACTGGTAACCAAGCAAATAAGTTTTTGCTTATCTACTTGTGGAGATACACAAAAAATAAGGCCTCATTAAAATAGTATATCTGAATAATTGGGGAAAAATTTTCATTTAGGATAGGTGAAATGCCTTTAAAAAAATCTACAAAATGAACTTTGTTAATACTTCTTAGGACTTTCTCCACTGTCTTCCTGACTTATTAAAAAGACAATATTAAATCACATGCAAGTAAAGTTGAAGGCTTACATATAATCAAATCCTCTTTATATATGGCAAAGGTGATTTAAAAATAAGAAGAAAGTATCTACCTTTTCAATACAATTCAACAAATATTTATTTTTAAAATAAATTTAAATTAAAATCTTTGGTTTTTTGATATCTCTTAAATTTCCTCTTCTATCTCTACCTCTATTCCCTCCCAGAATCATACAAAATAATGCTTTTTTAGGGAAAAAGAAAAAAAAAGAAAGAGAAGAAAATCATCAAAGTTGATCAATATATTGAAAAAAAACTGACAACATAGGTAATGTTTCACATCCTTGGATACTCCCTCCACTTTTTCAGGAGGTGCCTTCTTATATTTCTCCTTTGGAGACATACTTGGTATTTTGTAGTTTTGCAACATTCACTTTAGATTGGTTTTGCGGTCATTTTTCATGCCATTATTGCAGTCATCATGTATGTGTATGTGTATACATACACACAAATCTTTGTATATATACATATGTATTTAATTCTACTCCCTTCTCTCTGCTTCACCTCATGTCTTTCCATGCTTCTCCGTATTCATCCTATGTCACTTCTTACACAATAGTAATCTTTCATTATGTTAATGTACCACAATTTGTTTATCCATTCTACAATGCATGGCTATTGACACTGTTTCTATCAGTGTCACAAATATGATGCTATAAATATTTGGGGACATACGGGGCTTTTCTTTTTACCAACGACCTCATTGGGGCATATGCCTAGTTCTGCAATCTCTGAGTGAAAAGGTAGAGAGATCTTAGTTAATTTCTTTACAAAATTCCAAATTCCTTTTCAAAACATTTATAGTAATTCACAAAGTCCTAGAAGGTATGAGTTTGCCTATCTTTCTGCAACCACTTCAACATTAACTATTTCCATCTTTTTTTTTTCATCTGATTTGTCAATTACCTCAAGGATGTTTTGAGTTTTGCAAATTCTCTTGTGATTAGTGATTTGGATAATTCTTTTATATGTTTAATAGTTTACAATTCTTTAATGAATTGTTAATATCCTTGACCTTTTATTTTTGGGGGGAATAGATTTTATTTTATTTTATTTTATTTTTGGGGGGAAATAGATTTTAAACAAGCATTTATTACGTACCTACTATGAGCTGTGCACTATGACTGGGGCAATAGGAAGACAAGACAAAAACAAAAACAAAAAAGCCCGAGATAAACCCTGTCCTCAAAGAGTTTACATTCCATTCAAATTTGAGCCATAATTATCATCCAAGATAGAGAATATAAAGAAAATAGCAGTGGTAGTATGGCATCACTAAAGTCTAGAATGTCAGTTCCTTGGGAATAGGGATATATATATATATATATATATATATATATATATATATATATATATACACATATATATGTATCAGGAAGATTTATCCTTCTGACTTCAAAGCCAGCCTTAGATACTTACTAGCTGTGTGACCCTGGGCAAGTCACTTAACTATTTTTGTCTCAGTTTCCTCATTTGCAATATGAACTGGAGAAGGAAACAGCAAAGTGTCTTTGCCAAGAAAACTCCAAATGGGGTCACGAAGAGACAGATGTGATTGAAACTACTGAACAATAACAATTGATTGATTGATTGATTGACAGATAGTAAAAATGACAAAAGGCTTCAAATCAAAACATTATAGTTCTAATTCTCAAGTCTGTCTCCAACCTAACAGAGTATATAAATATAGGGTAAAGGGAGGATTGGCCACTGAAGAAGGATCCAGTCCTCAGAGAATGTCCAGATCTGTGCTTCCTGGTAGGTTACACAAAGTAGGTACACAAAGTAGGTACACAAATATTCCATGCCTGGTTCCAATCTAACATGACTCACTTCCTGCCATGAGTGACTGAGTAGTTGGTCCTAAGAGATGATGATAAGTCTTCTAATTTGCTGTGGATTTGGAAGAACTCTGAAACTAGCCACAACTCACCATACCCATAAAAGGTATAACCCATTGATCTCTTAGTCTCTTTTCCTTCCCAGAAATGAATGAGATAAGGACTACTTTGAGCTGCTGAATAGGAAAATGGGCAGACAGTCATCCAAGGATGACAACAGTTTCAGGGAGTAATACCTGAGAGTCAGTTGGCTCTGGAAATGTACTAATTCTTCCCAGAAGAAAGTTTCACTAAAAGGGACTTCATGAGGATTCCACAATGGGGCAAAGGAAGGGTGAGTTTAGCCTTTGCTACACATGCTACTCCTTCTCATCATACTTTAAGTCCGAGCCCATTTTCCACAGACCTTGTGTGGGCGGGGGAACGCATCCAGTTGCAGGGGTGGGGGGAGAAGTTTGTAGCATCTATTCTTGATATACACATTTAATATATGCCTTTTTTTAAGTTAATTAAAGCTATTGACTGATAATAGGAAGCACACTGATGGGAGCTTGTGAGCAACAGCCTTATAAAATCAACAATCCTTAAGTGTGCTTTCAGAACCCTGAAGTAAGAAAGCAGCCCCAGAGGGGATGTTAGAATAAGTGATCAATTTGGTCTTGTGAAGCATTAGTTTCACCTTTATAATGGAGGCAATAATGTTTGATGTGCCTCATAATTTTCTTTTTTCTTTTCTTTTTTTCAAAGCAGGATAAGATGAGATAATATATGTTAACAAACCTTGAAAAAGTAAAAAAAAATACCAGAATGAACAAAAAAATACACCTGCATAAACATTGTTTACTAGCGTAGTTGACTCCTAATAGCAAACTCATTGTCCCACCCTTGGTACAAGTAAATCTGGAGGATTTGGCTACCATTATAAGAGCTTTTGAGAATTTAGCCCTCTAACTAGTAAACAGTGTTAAAGAAAGCTTTCAGATGGATAGTAGAAAGTGTTACCCTGACCTCATGTGAAATAAGTGTGAGGACATGTGCTCCTCCTCCCCCACCCTTCTTATAAGAACACATAGTTCATTTCAATTCGGGAAACATTTATTAACCACTTTTGTACAGGATCTTCTAGGCCCTGAAAAGAACAACAACAGAGCAAATGAATGTTCTCCTGCCTTCGTGGACCTCAATTCTTGGGAAGAACTGCAAGATGTACTTAGATAAGCAAATACAAAGTTATACAAAAATAATTTCAAATGGGAGGAAACGTTGAAATCTGGAGCTCAGGCAAAAACTTTATGTAAAAGGTGGCCCTAGAGGTAGGAACCACAGTGCTGGCACCAGCTAGCAGTCCAGTTGAATCAAGAATATTCTTCCACTCCAGGTCCCTTTCTAATTGAGCACCAAGTCCCTCACACTCCAAATGCATAGTCTCTCCCCTTTCCCCCCACATTGCATTCATCACTTCTAAGAGAGATAAATATGTGGATATTTTTCCATTTGATTTTTTCTTAGCATGGTCCTCAGTGTTTCAGGAGATGGTATAGAAACTAAATGACATCTTTTTTTTTTAGTTTTATCAATATCTCTTGTTTTTTAATTACTAGACATTTCTCAGATGTCCTTCATAGAACCCTCCCTTATCACAAAGACAAATAACTAAATGATATCAACCTATACAGCAACTGAATCTCATAGCAGATGCTACATTCAGGACCCATAAACCCTACTCTTTCTACTGGGAAGAGGAAAGTGTATTTCCTCAACTGTCATGTGGAACCAGCGTTCCTGACTTTAATCAGAGTCCAGATCACCTTATTCTCTTTTAATTTATATTATTGCAATCACCATGCATGTCATTGTCTTGGTTTGGCTTTCTTCAACCTGCCTCAATTACGACATCTTCCCAATGGATGGCTGGATGGTTTCTTTAAGTATCTCATAAGCTCTTTTATGTATAATTGTTCCAGAATAGCAATTGACATTCAACTGTTATTGCACATTAATCTATAAATCATTTCAAATCTTTTTGGAAGCAGGAGGGAATAAATATTATTATGATGATTTGTCTAATATGTTATAGTGGGGATTTCTTTTAGCAACAGGCTAAATTAGATGGCCACTGGGGTCCCTTACAACTCAAAGCTTTTAGTATGTCTGGGATTGTGCAGACAAGTGCCCAAATAAAATGAGTTTCAAGAAAGATTTCAAGAATTCAAACACAAAGAGATATTGATCAAAAAACGAGATGCACTCACATTTGCAGGGATGTGTAAATGGCAAAAACTTCTTACACAGTGATCTCACATTAGATGGTGTTAGCAGTCACATACTAATATGAGAACTGAATAAGGAAAAAAGAGAGAAAAAAAGTGTTACTAATGAATTACATTATAGCACATGGAAAAATTCAGCAGTTTTTCTCCTAATGAGCACACCTTCATTACCCTTATGCACTTGCATTTTTCTACTTCATAAATTTCTTTAAATAGTTATCTTGGCAAGCATTATGGAATATACTTTTAAAAAAATAGCAGAGCTCCGGATAAAATCAGTGAAAGATACCGTCCTGATCACTAGTTGTTTTAGCCTAAGTCTTTCTAAAATTTGGATACTATTAAATGCATTGTAGATTTTGCCTCTATCTCTAGACTTTGTTCTGGTGGGCACCAAAGCTCTACCCTCAAGGCCCAAAGAATCCAGGTGTAGAGGAAGCTGTCAGTTGAGATGATGAGGTGTGAGGATTAATCCAATGCCAAATCTCACCAAATGCAATATATACGAAAAAGGTAGGTTGCATCATTTGAGTTTTCAGTAAGGTAAAACAAGCCAGTTGAAAGTTGATAAATTCATGTTTGATTTTATAAATTTAATGCAACATTTATTGTGTCTATTATGCAGAGAGACAATTTTGTATAATTTTTGTACCTCTGAGGAATGACAAGACTAGATAGATAGGGCAGTGCCCTTGCCGTCCCAAAGCTTTTAAATTAGTAAAGGGAAATGATATATGCACTCAAAACTAAAATACTAAAGAATGTATGATAAAACTAATTTTAGAGACACAGCATAGAGATGGCATTCCTGTGATTCTGGAAAGTTGACAGGAAAACTAATTTAAATCTCAAAGAAATCTTTAAGGCCATCAACCACCCATTATTCTACAGAAGAAGAAATTGAATCTTGGGCAATTTAAGTGACTTGTCCAAGGTCGTGCAAGTACAAGTGACAACACCAGGGCTTTTTATTCCAAATTCTTCACCCTTGCCACAGCATCCATCATACTAACATGGTTCATCAAAGTAATACAAATAAAATTCTATGTGAGATCTAAGGGGACAAATACCTTTATTGCCTGAAGGAATCAGGGGATGATCTTTAAGTTGGGCTTCAAAGAATGGATAGGAATCCAACAGACAGGGAAGATGAAGATAAAACCTTCTAGGTTAAGTGGAAATTGAGCTAATTCTGGAGTCTCAAGACTTAGACTGAAATTCCCTCCCCACCTACTCTTTCCTATCTTCCTATATTCATACCCCCTTGACTCTTTTTTGCTAGCTAAGGCTTTGTTAAGACGCTAGAATTAAAATTCTACAACACAACTTTATCTTTTATTTCTCAATTGATTAGAAATTTTGAGATGTCATTCAAAATCCCGCTTAAATCATAGATATAAAACATTCTGTTAAAAGATGGTTATTAGAAATGGGTCCTACTTTTATCTTTACAACATTCCCATGAGGAATACTTATCGGCGTTGCCGTTACCTCTACTGCTCCATTTTACAAATGGAAGAGCTGAGTCAGAAATAAAATCTGCCCTCCACGATCTTTTGTCTAATCTATTTCAATAACCTTTTCACTGGTCTCTCTGCCTTTGGTCTCTTTCCATTCTGATCCATACAGTACTTAGCGGCCATCATTGCACTCCTAAGCACTGGTCTGTCTGATCACATCACTCCTTCTATTTAGAAATTGTCAGCAGCTCCCTATTGCCCCTAAGATAAAACACAAATTGCATGTGAATAAAGCATATAAACTCCTTCACTATCTAATTTTCATTTTTTTTTTCTAAACTGATTAAAAATTACTTTCTATTACATACCACAATCCAGTTGCATACTGTCCACACACATTTCATCCATCTCCTTGACTGGAACAGTGTGTCCTGTGTGACTGGAAGGTGCTTCCTGCTTACCTCTACCTCTTGGAACTCCTAGCTTCCTTTAATGGTCAACTAAAGTGGCAACTCCTAGGTCTTTTCTGATTCTCCCCACTCATCTTCTTAGTAGCCTTTCTGCTAAAAAAAAAATGGTGCTTGTATTTTCTTACTTGAGTGTTTGTGGATTCCACACATTTGAAAAATCTTTTTGGTTTTGTCTCTGCATACCTATAGCATAGCACAGTGCCAACACATAGTAGGGGCTTATTAAATGCTTATTTAATTGAACTGAACTGAAAAATGATTTGCCTACAGTTTCCTAGTCAAGACAAGAGCTGCTACCCTAGACCAAACCTCCTTATTCCTAAGCCATTGCTTTCTACCCTGTCACCACAAATTAAAGTGCCAAGTCTTTGCTCTTTAAATTCCATTAAGTTATCTTTAATAGTTGTTTGCCAGAGACAGTTCCTAATTAATTGTAAAAGCTATTTAATGGCCATTTTCTCAACAAGGACACTGATGAGTCAGGGGGCCGGATGCTCAGGCCCTCATGCTAAGGGAAGCCTGTGTAAGCTCAGGCACTAGATCTACTCTGTAGTCAAAACTCATTTGCCGTTCGCTTTGCATCCTTTGCAGACAAGATGGTCTCAAAAGGCAGAGTAGGCTAAAGAGTCATTGGACAACTCTATAAGTAGAGTCTCAAGACTCTTGTCATCTTAGCTGTCTAAATTACTTCAACAGGACTCAGGGGGATTGCAAGGGGAGAAATGACATGACAAACAATTATATTCTAACACTCTATTTATAACAATGCTCTTTCAGATTATTGTCCCACTCAGACTGACACATCACTGTAATCCCAGGGATGAATCAGGGGACTTAGAGTTAGATCACGCACAGCTTGTAGGCAGAGGGAAAAAAAAAAAGTAGGAATAAAGAGCTGACATTCAGGAAATATAGAGCAACTCAAGGATAAATTCAGCTGGGATGAGCTTAATTTATCAATGTCAATAACAACGGTGAACACATCGCAAGAATACATGCATATTAATTGAAAATAATTCAGATTAAATCACTGCAGTTTGACATTTTGAGATAGGCACTTTATCTTTTCAAGAAAGAGAGCACTATAAAATCTTTAATCTGAAAACACATCTTAATTGCATGTTATCACCTCCTAATTGCTTCTATATTATATTAAACATTTTACTAATTACTAGCCTGATCATGGTGTAAATAGCTTGAGGCTAGAGCTCCTATCCAGCTGAACATGCCTGGGCACCAAGAGGGCCAGAAAGAAATTTATCACTTGGATGTAGAACTGAGGTCTTAGAGCATTATCAGTGCCTATCACTTCATAGCTCTGGTGCTCTAGTGAGATAAAGAATGAAAGGCAGGGGTGGAGAACAGAGGTTGGGAGAGTTTGGGGAAGTCAATATATCTATTTATAGAAGTAAATTCTAATATTCCCCTTGGATCCAAAAGGCAAACTTAACGCTGCCATCTTAAATGCCTTGCTTCAGGACCAGGAAAGAAATGTTACAGGCTCAATGACACAGACTTTTGAGAAGCATGGTATATGCATGGTGTGCTTTTTCTTCTTTTTATCAGCATCTTTGGAACTTTCACAGAGCGTGATGCTGTCTTCCTTCACAAGTGAAGGGACTAGATAATTAGGGAATAACTTTTTGAAAAATATTTTCTAATTGGGACTACTTACTCAAAATCATGAGCAATTTAAGAATAGCTCAAATATATTCCGAAAGTGAACAAGTTGCTTTTCTTTAAGGGAAATAAGGAAAGAAATGATCAGTTGGATCTGGATCATGGTTCATTGAGAAAGATTACGGATTTAGAGACAGGTGATATAGATATACATGTGGATATAACTCTAGACAAAGATGAAGATGTAGATAAAAATATACAGACCTGTGTGTGTGCATATATTATATACATATGTGTCTGTGTATATATACATATATATGTATGTATGTATGTGTATATATAATATATATATATATTCAATAGCTACCATTTATATAGCATCTGTTCCAGGTACTTTACAAATATTATTACACTTAATGTGTGTGTACATATACATATATATGTACTATATATGCACGAATATATATACATACATATATGTCTATGTGTGTGTATAACCAAGTCATTAAACCTCTCAGTGACCAGGACAACTAAGTTCCAAGTGACTTGCCATCGATCAGCTTGGATTTGGAGGGAATTTGGGAGTTCCTTACACTGATGAGACTTTGGCTTGGATGATGCTCATGTATATTGTGTGCAGATATAATATACAGTTGGGGCCACTAGGTGGCACAGTGGATAGAGTGTTGGGCCTGGAGTCAGCAAGACTCATCTTCCTGAGTTCAAATCTAGCCTCAGATGCTTCCTGACTGGCTGACTCCAAACAAGTCATTTAACCCTGTTTGTCTCAGTTTACTCACCTGTAAAATAAGCCAGAAAAGGAAATGGCAAACCACTTCAGTATCTCTGCCAAGAAAACCCCAAATGGAGTCATGAAGAATGAGACGCCACTGAAAAATGACTGAAACAACAATAATAGTAATGTAATATATATTTGCTTCTATCTATGCATTCAAACCTTTTTAATAGATAACTGTTTTGGGGGGCAGGGTTTCAAGGGATAGGGACTCGATCTGTTATTTCACTAGCATGAAGAATAACCTGGTGAGGAAATTCCTCCTAATTCAGGTCAGCATATTTTCACACAATTAGAGTCTTAAAAAATTGCTTGGACCACTGAGAGATTAACGTATATGTCTACATCCCGCAGCCAGTCTACAGCACAGGCATGACTCGAATCCAGTTCTATCTGGATTTAAGGCTGGCTCTCTGTAAGTTATGCTTTAATGTCCCTCTCAAGGAGTATACTAAATTATCTGTATGAACGATGGGATTCATGTTACAGCTATGAAATAATGTTTTCTTTTACTACACAACCCTCTTTCTTCTGCTTCTATTATTTCTTGTACTATACATTCTTCTCTCTCTCCTTTTCTTATCTCTCTGTGTGTGATTTTACATCCAGGATCTTCCTCCAGTCTAATTTAATCCAAAATGTATCTATTGTGGTCAGGGCACTGTCCCGGGCACAGGAAATATGGAGATAATACAAAAAGGAGTCTCTGCCTCCAAGGAATTTCTCTTAATTGAAGAATATAGTGACTATCTTTTGTTTTTCCCTCAACTTGATCCTTATCTTTCTCCACCCTTTGGAAAGTAGTCCCTTTCGCATCTGACCACCTATTTTACATTCAAGAGTGTTTGTCTCAATCAGAGGGAGAATCAACAAGAGTGAAATTGATCATGCCAGAGAAAATGAAGTCATTGGTTTTCCCTACCTTATCATTAAGACATGGTCTCTTGATATTACTTACTGCCTCCCTTTACTAACTTTATTCAGAAGTTTGGTAGATTTACTCTTCATTTTGCTCTAATCACTAACTTTAATTTTCAACTGTTTGGTCACATTTCTCCTATGCTTAAAAACAAACAGGTCATTTCTTTCTCTTTTAGCACCCTGTCTTTCAGTATATGTATGTGTCTTAATGTCTTTTTCTCATTTACCAAGGTCTCATTTGCTATAAATTGGTTTATCCATCTTTCTCTGTCATGTCTCACCTGTAGTCCATTTCTAGGCAAATGGATTTTGTTTTTTACATTTTCTCCCAAGTATCTGGCTTTTGTCCTCAGTTTTTCACTTTGCTCTCATTGTTGAAGAATTACCCTTCAAGTAACACAGGATAATCAGGGGAGGGAGAAAAAAAGACAAAAGAAAAGTGACTGAATCCAAAGAGAAGTCAACATTCGCTACTATGATTTGTCACTGACAAATACTACATAGTATAGATTGAAGGTTGGAAGGAACCCAAAATATTATTTAGTCCAATCCTCTCATTTAACAAATAAGGAAACTGAGACCCAAAAAGGTTGTGACTTGTTTAAAATCATTTTTGTTGTTTAGTTGTGTCTGACTCTTTGTGACCCCATTGGGGGTTTTCTTAGCAAAGATACTGGAGTGGTTTGCTGTTTCCTTCTCCAGCTTATTTTACAGATGAGAAACCTGAACCAAACAGGGTTAAGTCACTTACCCAGGGTCACACAGAGAGTAAGTGACCAAGGCCAGAGTTGCACTCAGGTCTTCCTGACTCCAGGCCCATGACTCCGTCCACTGTACTGCCTAGCAGCCCTTGTTCAAAAATCATAGAGAAGGTAAATATCAAGACCTTTGGCCCCCAATCCAGGGCTTTTGTCATTGAACCACATTGCCTCAGAAGAAATCAATTTTATCATATGCCTCAAGAACTCCCTATTAATTCTTCAGTTCCATTTTTATTTATTTTTCTCAAGTAACATATTCTAATCTTGACTTCGTCATTCTCTTTGGCTCAGTGAGCTTGGATAAGTCACTTTGCTTCTGCATCCCGTAATCTCCACATTTACAAAATGAAGGGACTGGACTCGAAGGTTTGTAGGGTTCTTCCTCATTCTCATGTTCTATGAACTTTGAATTCCTTATTATAAAATAAATTGCACTGACATGATTGGAATTATTGAACATGAGTAGAACAGAATTACAGACAGAGGTTCATAGGATCCCTGATTTAGTATTTGAAGAAACTTATTCATAAGTTTTTAAGTCAAACTTAATAGAATCAGATAAATGTATATTTATATAAATCTCTCTTTCATATTATAAAAAAAAATTCAAAACAGTTGAAGGCTATTTGAGGTAGTATTTCAATAGCTTATTTTTCATCCATAGTAGTAGGCTGACACATCTTTCATGCTAGCTAAGGCAGTGATTTTTAATCTCTTCTCCTAGCACTTATCAAAAACTATATTAGAGTGTTTTTTTTAAAAATTTTGCATCTGATTTTAGCCTTGATTTTTACCTGTTTTATGAACCAAACACTGCACATAAGATTTTCTCTGAAGTACTTCTTTTGTCAGATTAATGGACATTCTCCATTATATAAAAGCAAATATAACAAACATAGGGGTTTGACTTTTGATACAACCTTGCATGGAACCATTTTTAAGCATTGTTATTGTGTCCTGAGTGCCTCATTCATGGAACTTGGAACTTTGCAGAAGCTTCCATTTAATGAGTACATTTCATATCGACCCTACCAGAATGCACGTAATATTTGTGTGAATGTACTATCTCATCCATATTCAAATATAAGATCACAATAGCCAGTAATTCTTGATGGAAATGATGCTAAGCAGTAAAATATGGTCCATTAGCAGTGTTCCAAAAAATATATAAAATTTATGTAGTAATTTTAATAATAATATAAATTATATTAAGTATGTGTAGCAGCAGAGGCTATGCCCTCCTGAACAGATGAATTTTCCCTTGGAGGGCACTGATTAGTTCATTTTTCCTAATGAAGCTCTCATTACATGCAGGAGTTACTCACCCCCCCTTTCCCTCCTCCCTTTCTTAGAGATGAATCTGTTGCCTGTATTCTTGTAACAACTCTGCTATCATTTGGCCTTAAATTAAACTGAAATTTTGAACCTTTTCTGCAAGACCTGAAAGGAAATTTATAATAAGGTCTGTGTTAACATGGGCAAAGTAAAGTGCCTACCTAAAGTGATAGAGCTGAAGGAACCTTAGAGATGGTCTAGCCCAAACCCTTTTTCTTTTTACATATGAGGAAACGATTAAAGATAGGCTAAGCGACTTGGCCAGGGACACACAGATAATAAGTGGCGGAGTTGAAATTTGAATTCAGACCTCTCTATTTTAGGTTTGGTGCTCTTTTCCTTCTGGACATCATCATTTTCTGCCTTATTCTATTTGTTATCATTTTCTTAAAGATATTCTATCTCCACATCTAAATTGTAATTTCCTTGAGGGCAGGGACTGTAGCTGATTCTTTTATCCCATGCTGTAGTTAGCACAGTACCTTGATTGCTCAATAAATATTTGACTGGATTTATTGATTGCAAATACATTTGCTCATGCTAAATTACACCAAGATTCCAATTAAACTCTGGGAAGGCAAGAAAAAAACCATGATTATTTACAATAATTTATATGTGCATGTCAATATTTAAGAAGTAAGAGCTGCAAATAAGAGAAGGTAGAAAGAAGAAAGAAAAGACTAACAAAAGAAGAAAAATATAATAGGAAGGTCATAGTAACCAAGTCAACAAAAGTTAAATTTGCTAAACTGCCTGTTTTCCTCTTTCTTTTTATTCTTTGTGGCTTATAGGTAGGGGAGGAAGGAGGGATATATTCGGAAATGAAGGTAATGAAAGTATCGTAAAAAAACATTTTGAAGGTAATGTAAAAACATTAAATAAAAATTTTAAAAGTAAACAAAAAATGATTAGAGACCCCTACCACACTATAAAAGCATATACATTAGAAAGATAATGTGCTGGATAATAGAATGATGGACGAGCCAAACTAGTCTTAACAGGCTAGAATGTTGACTTGAATATAATGTGATGAAATTTACACTTGGATTCAAAAAATCAATTTCACAAGTGCAGAGTAGAGGAGGCATGGCCAGATAAATTAGTCTAGAAAAAAAAAAAACTCTAACTCTTTTAGTGAATTCAAATCTCAACATGAGTCGGCAAGGTTATTTAGCAGCCAAAGAAGCTAAAATGGACTTAGGTAACATTTAACAGAGGCACAGTGTATGTAGGACTAGGAGAAGACAAGAACCAGCATTCTCAGCCCTTTTTGTACCACGTCTAGAGTGAAAAGTGTACACTTCTTGGAGCCAGACTTTAAGAAGGAGAAATGACTGTCATTCAGAATGGGATTGCCAGGATGGCAAAAGACTTTAAGGTCATGTTGTACAAAGACCGGCTAAAAGATCTAGGGAAGTTTTGCCTGCATCAGAGAATTAAGGAAAAACTTAAATTGCCTTAACTATTGAAGGACTATCTGCCACTAAGATGGATTTAATTTGTTTTGCTTAGCTCTAGAGAATAGAACTGGAAGTAGTGGGTGGAAGCTACTGACAGATATATTTAGGTTTGATTCAAAGGAAAATCACAATTAAAGCTGTCCAAAAGGGAAACAGGAGGTAATGCATTTCCCCTCAGTGAAGATTGGGGGTCTGATGGAGAAGAGACTTGCAGGATGAATTAGATGGCTGCTGAGGTCTCTTTCAACTTGAAGATTCTAAAGTTTTGATTCTGTGATTGTGGTATGGTAAAATGGTAACAAAACACTTCCTAGCATGAAGACCGGCTCTTTCATGATGATGAATAAGTCCTCTGTCATAATGCATTGGCACACTAGGGAATGAAATAAACAATTTATTAAGCCTACCACTGCTAGGCACTTTAAAAAAATTATCTCATTTGACCCTCACAATAACCTTGAGAGGTCAAGGCTATTATCAATTCTATTTTACAGTTGGGAAAACTGAGGCAGAGAGAGGTTAAGTGACTTGCTTGGGGTCACACAGCTAGCATGTGTCTAAGGCTGCATTTGAACTTGGGTCTTCTGATTCTGGGCCCAGTATTCTATCTACCACTTAGCTATCCATGCTGCATGCAGAAATAATTTCCACTTTTCTATAAGTCTCATCATAAAGAATTATGACCTCTTAGGAGTCCTAATATCATAATTTTAGAGCTAACAGGAACCTCAGAGGTGATCTGGTTGAATCCCCCTCATTTAAATTTAAGACCACAAACATTAAGTGACTTGCCCAATATTATACAGACAGTAAGTAGCAGACCTAGAATTCAAACCCAGGTCTTGTGACTTTAGACTCAGATCCTGAATACACTACTCCACACATATCTATGTAAAAATGGGAGTCATTTCCAGCATATTTGCTACCCAATATAGAAGGTTTCCCTTGACATGTCTAAAATAAAAGGCCATCTTACTTTTCCAGTGTGGGGCTGACCCTTGAAAAGACTTTTGAGGTTTGGAGAAACCTTGCCTTGTCTGTCACTTGAGTACATCTGTACAATGTCTTTACTTCTTTCTCCAATGAGTTTCAGATCCTTTACAAACATAAACAGAAAAATAAACAGTAATCCTTATGACCCTGTTGAAGTAAGCAAAGTGGACAGATTTTAATGAAATAGGTTAAGCCCCTTTCCTAAATCCCCTTCCCAAACCAGAGAATCCTAAAACAAAGTCAATGACAAAAGCAAACAACACACTGAAAAGTCTTAGGGGTGGCTGAGGTCACGGGGACTCCAAGGAAGTGTCTGGGAAACTCAAAGAGACAAGTGGAGTGATGAAGAGAAAAGAAAAGAAAGAGGAAAAGGGGGAGGGAAAGAATAAGAGGCATGTGTCAGAAAGAATAAAGACATCCCTTGATAAACTGGTGGCATTCTTGAGAGTCATGAAAAATTCAACCAGCCTATACACGCACCTAAATTATGACCTCAACTCTTTTCTCTGGGGTTTCTGGCTCCCAATTCCTAATCAGTGAAGAGTGATGAAGGCCCATTGCTATAACTGATGAATGGAATCATCTGTTGAGTCAGTTCAGGGAGGAAAAAGCTATAATTCTATGACATACATTAAGCTTAATGCTGCTCAATACTCCTAAATGTAGAAAGCCTTTTTAAAGCACTAATATATATGTGTGTATATATATATATATATATATATTCATTATTTCAGTTATGCACAATTATTGGAAATTCTCTCTAGGTCTGTTATGGCAAGCATAGGAACTATGTCTTGAGTTTACCCTTCTGAGGGAGGACACACTAAATCTTAGGACCCTTCTCTTAAAAGTAAATTTTCATGACTAAAAGCTCTGTTTTGTGGCTGGCTGTTCCCAATAGATGCAGACAATGGAAGATGTAGATCACTGCTTTTGATGCTATTGGGGAGGCATAAGTAGATTTTTGTGATTTATTCACAATATTTTATTATTTGTAGTATTTGAAATACTGATGGACTTTTCAATTTGGAAGAAACCTTTAGGAAGAAAGGTTATCTTGTCCAACTTCCTCTTTAATGCAGCTATCTACTTTCTACTGTCTATATCTACAAATGGTGGTCAGCCTTTACTTGAACACCTCCAATGATAATGACCTTGATATTTTGCAAAGATGCCCATGACATGTCTGGGAAAGCTCTGTGAGAAAATTGTCCTTATTTTGAACTCAAATATACCTTTCTATACAGGAGCAGGTTCAGAAATGTTTAACAAACAGCTACTGCAGGTACATTTTTAAATTTAATTTGCATTATTAGCATTTTTCCATCACTTTCTTATGTCTAGATAATCAACAACACAATATGTCAAGCTCTTGATTTGTAGTGATTGCTGATTTCCAAGATATAAATGCTCATGCTAAAATTTTAACAATTGCCTCTAGAGTGAGTTTGAGCTGGCTCCAACCCACCCCTGTTTCTATTCTTTGTTGTCCTTCTGCCATCTAGAGATATGAGAACATGAGGACTGGATATATGATTTCATTAGTTTGGAAAGTCCTACTACCAATGCAGGTTGCCACATTATCTGCAACTTAGAGTCTTAGAGAGCTGCCTAGGTCCCTGAGCTCTCTTATGCAGTATGCCATGCTGCCTCTGGAAATACATAAGGTAAAGCTAAGCCCTCACCTACTTGGTATGACTTCAGGTATTTGAGAAAGTTCCTGTATCCCTCAACATCTTCCCTTTTCCACCATGAACATCCTTAGCTTCTTTTATCAGTCTTCCTAACATGGTTTCAGAACAGTCATCATCCTGGTCATCATCTTCTGGATGTATTCTATTTTGTAAATATCCGTTTTCAAATACGGTGCCCAGAACTGAACACAATGTGGCACATATTGTCTGACTAGTGTAGAGTCAGTGAGACTGTTATTTCCCTTATTACTTCTGTGAAGAAAGCTTCCTTAGCCAAATACTCACAGTTCATATTCATTTATGCAAAACAGATTCTACTTCAGGTCACTTAGCTATGGGAGAGTTCACATTGTTGGCATTGACTACAGTCTAGATTCTTTTGCCTTAAAATAATCTTACATTTTCTTTTTTTTTTCAGTTAGACCATTAGATACATTATGATCTCAACTTGGATCAACCTATAAGCTGCATATGATGCTCAAGTTTATCCATCAGAATAGTGGTACAGTCTCTGGACAGTCATTTCAGCTCACTCACTACTGCTAGAGCTATTTCTGAGTCTTTAGATAGGAAATCTCATCCCATATCAGTCACTGACAAGATCTTGTCATCACAGGACTCTTCAGTATAGGAGATATTTGGGGTCTCATCTTTCCCCTTCCATATTTGGGAGGGGAAGGAGCAGCTATATTAACTAATACAAACATCAGATAACAAAAATCCAGATTGTCTTCAGATGACTTCTCTTGCTTCCTCCAAAATATAATTCTGCTACCACCACTTTCATAAGATTCTTCCAGATCTTCCCTTTTATTGGTACTCTCTCTTATCCGATGCCACCTGACTGTGAGATCCTTGAAACAATGACTGTGTTTTTGCCTTTCTTTTTAATCCTCATGCTTAACGCAATCCCTAGCACATAATAAGGGCTTAATAAGTGCTGTTGACAGGGGCAGCTAGGTGGCGCAGTGGATAGAGTACTGGCCCTGAAGTCAGGAGGACCTGAGTTCAAATCTGACCTCAGACCAAACACTTGACACTTACTGGCTGTGTGACCCTGGGCAAGTCACTTAACTCCAATTACCTAAAAAAATTTAAAAAAAATAAGTGCTGTTGACCCAATGATTGAAATTATTTCATATTTTCTCTGCATATATTTTGTATATGCATATTTGTGGATAAGTTGTTCCTCTACCCACCTCCCAATGCTTATTAGATTTAATTGAATTGGTTTAGAATTAAACTGAATAAGTATCAATGGCCTCCATTTTGCAAACCTGGAAATTGAGGCAAAATGGATGAAAGTGCTTGCCAAAAACCTCCCTGTACCAAAGCAGTAGACTCATATCCCACTTGAGTACCATATCTGTCAGAACAAGCTGCATCCCCACTGCCTTATCGATAGGGTTTGGAATAGTAAAAGATGTTAATGAAGCTGTAATAATATAGTCTCTTATAATTAGATTTAAATTGTTCTTAAGTAGAAGCATTGGAATCTGATGGTATCAGGGAGAGATTATGAGCGTTGCTGATATTGCCAATTCTCCTTAGTAATTCAGCCCAAAGGATGCTGCTCTCTTGAACACTTCTCCTTTGCCAAAGGTACACTGAGCTATTTTGAATATGCCCAGAGCTTAGAAAACCCCAGAAAAAATACTCAATCACTGGAAAAGGCACATAAATAAAAAGCCTGGCCAGCTGGTAAAACAAAATGGAAATTGTACTTAGCCAGATTCCTTGGTTTGTGTCCAATTGTAGTTCTGTTTTGCTGCCTTAGGTCTGTGGTTGTTGAATGCTCTCCAGCTGTCAGTCTGAAGGCAAGATAGGCGAGCTGGTTTGAGTTACACAAAAACTCCCCCCACGGGCAAATCAAATGGGAATCTAGTCTTTTAGAAGTCTCAAAAGAAGGTTAAAAATGTGCCTCGTAATACACATATATGAGCAATATATGTATAATTTAATTCATTTATATATTATATATAATCTATATTTTAGCATGTATGAGTATATTATATATTTAAATTAGCTCTCTATAAATCAATATATACAAAGCTCATTTAAATTCCCTTAATATATAATTCATATCCATATATAAATATATACATACCTACATAAATATGTGTATACACAGATGTGCATTAAATAATGCAGATGATATAATAATGTACAATGACTATATATATAATATGTATATTTTGGAATGAATATATATGGGTATACACACACACATATATATACATACATGTATGTATACACATTTATACCCATATTCTAGTTAAATATGCATACATATTAATATGTTTGCATGTATACATATAACTGAAAATACACACACATATGTGTGTGTGTGTGTATATATCTATATATATATGTATACAAATTTCCACCCAAGTCTTTTTTTTTTCCTGATATGCATTGGACCAGGTGTTGAAGTGCAATGTTAGTTCCAGGATATGTTAGATATATCGAATGCATTAATTAGAAACTCAGTGCTGAACCTCTTATACGGAGGTCACATACCCTTCCAAGGTTTTTGTCCCTCTAATCTCCCTACTGCAAATGAGATGAAGTCCATTTTGAACTTCTGTAAACCTGAACCAGTTAACTTTTCTAGGCTGAATTACCTCCAGAGTGATCTTTCTTTCTACTTCATTAGAAACACAGAAAAAAAGAAAAAAAAAACAAAGAAAAAAAAAGTATGGAAATCTACACCTTTACTTTTATGGCCTTTCATCTTCTTTCTATCTGAATTCTCCTAGCATTATTAAATTGTATTTTTTGTTTATCTCCATAGTTCCAAATAACATTTTGCAAATGGCAAGATAAAAACAGTATCATTCTAGCACTTCTGAGCTGACAGCAGGGCTGTGACCACAGTGGGAACACTGAAGGAGGGGGCACTCCCTCATTTGGAAGGGGCCAGCTGGGAGCTGGACCCCTCTGCCACTCACTTACATGTGCCCCATAGCTCCTTCTGGAGCAGGGCTGCCAGAAAACTCTTCCATATGGTCCTGGCTGGAAGGGACCTTCAGCATAATCCCTTCATTTTAAAGATGATGAACAGAAGCCCAGAGAGGTTAAGTGAATTGCCAAAAGTCACACAGCTAGTAAGTGACAGAGCCAGGACAAGAAGCCAGATCTCCTGAGGGCCAGCCTTGTGCTCTCTCCACAACCTCCGGCTTTGATACCCTTACCTCTTTCCCCTTTCTTGGGTTTCCTTTATTGTTTTAACTATGATTTATTTCATTTTCTTCTACCTGACCATTTTTTCAGAAATCATTCTAGGGAAATGGAATATTGTTCCTTAAAGAAATTCACTTCTGAATATGTGTAATTTAGTAGTTTTTCAAATGTTACAATTTTCACCATAAGCTTATGGGATAGTTTCTATTTCCTTCAGAATCATGGAAGAGACGAGAGATCATTCATTCTAACCCCTTTATTTTGTGCATGAAGTTTTCTTTGTCAAAAAAAGCACAAGAATATAATGTAGCTATGGATCATTGAAATATTAGGACAATGATAATGAGAACATTACTATCAAAGAACGATTAGTTTTATTAAAATGCCTGGTGAAGATAGCATGCTAAACAGAGTACAAATAAAACATTCATACTTGCAAATGTGAAAGAGATGTTTCAATATTTTCATATTCTGGAAAGTTTCATTTGGCTTTCAAATAGTCAAGAAGCAACCTCATTAAAAGCTGGACACATACAGCTGTGTTTTAACCTAGATAGATACATAATGTTAAGGTGGAAAGAAGTAGATTTGTTTTTATCTTTGGGAGACTCAAAAATGTTAACACTGATTCCCTGCAAATGATCTTGAAGAAATTATTAAATTGAAATCAAGGAAGGAACGTATGAGGGCCTTTCAGACTGATACTCAGTTCTTTTTATGATATCAGTATTTAAATGGCTTAAGTAAAAGGGATTTCATGCTCTCATTTGTTATCTGCTTTGTTGTTGTTATTGTGCAGTTGTGTCCAACTCTTCATGACCCCATTTGGGGTTTTTTTGGCAAAGATACTGGAGTGGTTTGCCATTTTCTTCTCCAACTCATTTTGCAGATGAAGAAACTAAGGCACACAGGGTTAAGTGACTTACCCACGGTCACGCAGCTAGCAAGTGTCTGAGGCCATATTTGAACTCATGAACAGGAGTCTTTCTGATGTCAAACCCAGTGCTCTATCCTCCACGCCACCTAGCTGCCTCCATGTCTGTTATCTCCACCAGAACTTTCATCACCATCCAAGTCTGAGACGGCTGAATTTGGAGCCAGAGGGCCTAAGTTCGAATCCTTTCTCTGTCTCTTACTACCTTATGACATTTGGCAAGTCAATCAAACTTGGACCTTGATTTCCTTATCTGTAAAATGAGAGGTTCAACTAGATGGCATTGAAGTTCCATTTCAGCTCTCCGTCTGTGAACCTGCATAACCTTGTGACCTTTCCCTCGCGTCCTTCTTAACTCCTTGCTTCTTTCCTGTCCATCATGGGAAAATGACCCTCTTGAAATAACCACTTCTGTCGTTTACTAATTCATTTCAAGTAAAGTCAACAAAGAATTATTTTTATTATCTATTTTATGGTGAGAACTGTGCTAAGCACTGTGGTAACAGTGGGGGGAGGTATCAAAAAGTTTGGTAGGACCTGGTTCCTCCTTTTCTGGTGGTTAAATCTATTAAGGAAATGACATAAACAAATAATTACAATACACAAATAACCTGTGACCAATATAGGTATTCTGCCAAATATTAGGTCATCACTCTCTAGTACTGATTTCTACCTTAGCAGATGACGCCAACATCTGGCTCACATTCTTCTCTGAGATTTCAGCACCTAGTTGATGATTCTTAACATACCTTAACTTCATGCTTCCTGTATAATCTTGGCTGCAAAGGTCTTCCTCCCTTCTTTTCTTCATTCATTCAACTTGCAATTATTAAATACCTACTATGTTCCAGGCACTATACTAGGCATTGAGAATACAAAGACGAAAATAACACAGTCCCCGTTCTCAAGTAGCTTACGTTCAACATCATTCGACATCAACCGCTTATGGGGTAGTTCCAACTGTGTGTACCATAAGCATCCCAAACTCAACATGTCTAACATAGAATTCATTGCTCCCCTCTTAAAAATACACCCTTTTTCTAAAAATCCCTATTTTAGGAAATATGCCTCTATCCTTCCAGTCATCCTGGTTCATAACCTCAGCGTTATCCTCAGATCCTCGGTCTCCCTCACCCCACATTCCAATCAGTTGCCAAATCTTGTCATTCCACCTTCAGGTCTCAACTCCGATGGTAAGCATCATAGTCCAAGCTTTCATCACTTCATTACCATAGCTTCCTAATTGATCTCCTTGCATTAAGCCTCTCCCCACTACAAGCTGTCCTCCACAAAGCTAATAAAGTAATTTTCCTATCATTCAGGTTTGACAATGTCACTCCTCTACTCAATAAACTATGGTAGTTCCCTATTACCTTTAGGATCAAATAAACTCTTCTTTTGGCTTTTAGAGTCCATCCCACCTGGCCCCAATCTAACTTTTCAACATATCGTACATTATTATTCTTACCACACTGTATAACCCAACCAGACTGTCCTTACTGTACCTCACACATAGCATTCCATCTTCCATCAGTTGAAGCTATACAACTGGTCATTATCACTTTCATGAAAGAAGACAACCCTAAGCTACAAAACCAAAGATTTGCTTCCCTTCCCAGCAAATGCCAGCTGTACAAATACTACACACAGTCAATAGTAAATAAGTCCATTTGTCCAATCTAATAGCACACAGAAATAAAAAAAGTTATACAGATAAGCATATACCAGAAAATACAGAAAGTGAATGAGTTATCCCACTGGGAGTAAGATATCTGAGAGAGAGAGAGAGAGTCCCCAAAGTTTCTAGTGTAATAAAATTTGGATGGGGACATGAACAATGTGCTGGCTTCTTCCCAGAGTCTTTCTCTCCTTTCAGAGACCTCTCCTTGAAGAGAATCTGGAATTAGCCGTCCTCTCTTGAAGCTAGAAACTAGAAACCAGAAGACCATGATATCCTCTCCTACTCTGTCACCAACTCCACACCTCACAAAGGCATGGAACACTGAGTAATCAATCTCCACTGAGGAGGAGAGTCTTATGTAAATAACCTCGAACCCCTGGTTAAACTTATATGTATATGTTATTTCCCCCAATAGAACTTAAGCTATTTGAGATCAGGAACAGTTTCATTTTGTTCTTTGAATTTTAAGAACCTAGAACAATATCTGGCACAAACTTTCTTAAAATGTTTAATGATAGATTAAAATCATTATGTCCACATGAGTTATTATTATTATTTCAGTGTCTTTCTTTACATCGGCTTCTTCCTTTATTCCTTTAAAGATGCTATCTTGAACAGAAAAGAAAACCATCCAATTGACCGTACTATCCCTTGTAGTTACTGTGCAATCTTTCTTAGGCTCGTGGATTTATAGCTCGATGAAGTTATCTCGTCCAACTCCCTGGTTTTAGCATTGAGAAAACAGCTCCTGCAAGATCGAAAGTTGGCCAAGGTCCCACATGCAGTAAATGGCATAGCCAGGATTTGAACCTTGGTCCTTTTACTCTAAATCCAGAGCTTTAGAGAGAATTTCTGTTGCTTTTATAGTAATAAATTAATGCATGGATTTAAGATATCCTCATTATAACAGGGTTTAGTACTTAATTTATGTCTGATCATTTAATATTTTATTTTCCCAGCTGTATTATAAAATCCATGAGGGTATGGGTTATGCTTTATACTTCTTTTATATTGCACAATGCTAAGCATAATTGTCAATACTCAATTAATACCGGTTTGATTGACATAAGTTTAATGGAAATTTTCTCCATATAACATACAATATTAAGAACTAAAATATGGAGGAACTTTCTTACTTTATGAGCTAACTGGGTCAAGTTATTATTTTTATGAAAAAATATTCTTATTTTTAAAAACAATTGCCAAATGAACTCTTTCCAGGAACGGTGATACTGCAATCCCTACTTCTGGAGATTCTGAAGCTGGTGAATCAGGTGAATCAGCCCAGGAGAATGAACCGCAGTGGGCTAAGCTTATCCAGTGTCTGTGTTAAGTTAGGTTTTGGTATGACGACCACCCCAAGAGTGATGGGCAACCAGATTGCCCATCTAATGAGATTATCTAATGAAGGCTGTATGGTCCCAAGACTGAGCAGACTGGACCCATGAGTAACCACTGTACTTTTTGCCCACATAAAACAAGGAGACCCAGTTATATATTTGTTTTGCGCATGGTACAAGACTGCAACATAAAAGACATTAAATATTTGCTGATAGTTGTTGGTTTCTCTTTTGATAAACATATGTTTAGATATCATATAATACTAATACTTCTAAATTGTGCTTTTGTTTTATGTTCCCCAATAGAATGTAAACTCCTTGAGGACAGGGTATGTACATACTTACTATTGTTACAATAATAATTATTACTATTATTAGTCTTTGTATCATGAGAGCCTGGAATAGCTCCTTGTACATGGTAGTCACTTAATAAATGTTTATTGAATTGAATTACTAATAAAAATAGCCAGCATTTATACAGCATTTTAGAGTTTACAAAGAGCTCTGCCTATCTTGATCCTCACAACAACTCTGAGGTAGGTGCTTATTATCTCCATGTTACAGAGGAAAAAACTACAGCTGAAAGATGATAGGTGACTAGGCAAGATTCACACAGCTACTAAGTGTTTGACATGGGATTTGAACTCACTTCTTTGTCACTTAAGTTCAACACTCTATTCAATATTAACGTTGAATAATTGCTTGTTGAATCAAAGTGAATTGTTTATAGTATTTTCCTATTCATTACAATCAGCTAGGAGGTGTAGTAGCACTAGGCCTGGAGTCAGGAAGACCAGAGTTCAAATCTAACCTCAGGCATTTACTTACTATATGAATCTGGGCAAGTCACTTAATCCAGTTTGCCTCAGTGTCTTTATCCGTAAAATGAGCTGAAGAAGGAAATGATAAGCCATGCCAGTATGTTTGCCAAGGAAATCCCAAGTGGGTTCATGAAGAGTTGGACATGATTGAAATAACTGAACAGCAACAACCAAAATTATTACAAAAAACAATTGTGGCATAGTGAAAAGATTAGACTTATTGTTCCCAGACCCAGGTCCATCATTTCTTATACGTATGACATTGGGAGAATCTTTTAATTCCCAAGGGCTGTGGTGTCTTCATCCATAAAATGAGTCATTATGCTTGCATTATCTCTTTTCCAGAGTTATCATAAGGACTCAAAGAACATTGTTACCATAAACTTGTAGGGACATGAAAAGCAAAGGAAAAAATTGATGATGTAAAAATAATGATAAATACCTGACAGACGTGTTAAGTATAATACAGGGACAATTGAGCTAATAATAAAACCAGAGGATGAAATCTCTATGAGGTTTGAAGAAAAAAAATGCGGATGAGAATTGGATAGAAAAAAAAAGATATCATTTGTTCATTAAAGGGGATACTCACACCTGAGAAATCATGGATTCATCAAAGTATCAAAAAATAAATACTATATATAAACACTTTCTATGACTCATAAAGAGCTGAGGGTTGCTACTCAAATTATGTCCCATGAACCAAAAGGTAATGAGGTGCAGACAAGGAGCTTGTGAACCTGCCTGCCTCTCCTTATGCTCCTGTTTGTAGAAGAGCACCACCTTCTCTTCTAATATGCAGAGAACATTTCAGATTCTCATTTGGTCACCAAATGGGCTGACAACAAAGGGGCCGTGTGGGGCTCTTTCTTGAGTATTTGCTTGCTCGGTGTGTATCTGCTTCTTTGTTTCTCTATGACTTGTTGTTCTTATAAAAGGAAAAAAAAAACTCTCGAGAAATGAGAAAACATGTTTTACGAGGTTACCTTTGAACCAGGGATTTGTATGATCACTTTTGGCTCCATCACTAACAAGCCACAGGTGTGCACTCCAGGAGCGGGTGAAAATCAAATGGGGGGATGATGACAGTTAATCGTCCATAATCTATTCATCCCAAGGTGCACTTATGCATCTGCCATATATTTAGGTATTTTTTTTACTTGTGGCTTTTGTCATTTTTAAGCAGGGGAGCATCTATATTGAAAAAGACCATAAAGAGGGAAAAACGCTATCGAGGGTCTCTAAAGAGGCAAGACAAAGAGAAGGAGGCTCTTTCTGTGCTCAGAAATGAATGGCCCCATTCATTGCGATGGGGATTGTGTTTTACATGTGCTGAATTAGGTTTGGGTACTGAACACTTGACTCTCATTTTGGAGTAAATTACTCTGCTAAATGTAGGTATTTAAATGAGATACGTACTTTAACCACTGACCACCTTTAACAACTCTGTCTCTTCTTGAGACTTATTGCCATTAAAAAGAGCATTATACGTGCTAGAGTGGACTCTGTTCTGTCCTAGATAGATAGATAGAGAAATAGATAGATAGATGATAGATAGATAGATAGATAGATAGATAGATAGATAGATAGATAGAT
>NW_020954588.1:13085562-13104132 GCF_900497805.2 Vombatus ursinus | reverse complement strand
GATAGATAGATAGATAGATAGATAGATAGATAGATAGATAGATAGATAGAAAGTCACTCACAAGAAAATTCCCCATGCACAAATGGGACATTGTGTTTCTAAATTAGTGTTGTTGTATGCTGTTTTAATTCACAGTTGTAGTGGTGGAATTTACGAAGAAAACAATGGCTAGTGATTGTGCAGAAATGATGCCCCAAATTCTCAAGAAGTGAAAGACAAGTGGATAAATGATCACATCACAGTGTCTATGTGTGAGGAATTTCTATTGAAGCTTATGCCAAAAGCTCAGTGCTATTTTACAATCATGATGGATGCTCTGGAACACACTGAAAATATCTTGAAGATGTACATTTTAGGTGTCTTTTTGTTTCATTCCTTAGATGAAATGTCTTTCTTTTTTCCCCAAGAAAAACACTGAACTTTCTCTTTGAGGCTAAAAGATTTTAATTTTAAAATTTGCTAAATGTTGATTTTTAGGAACCTACATTATTTTTTGTGATGGTTATTCTTACTTGAACCCGGAAAAAAGCAATGCAAAAAAAAAAAAGTTATGGGTAACTTATAAGCTTAGCAAACTACTCAGGAACCTGGCAGGGAATACACTTGTCAAAGCAATGACCAGTTCGATTTTATTCTCTTAGTCGTTAAATGTTGTTTAGTAAGAAGTGTATATAAACATGCAGTTTGCAGCTGGCATTAAACTCAGAGTGCCGTTGACTTTATTATCTAGATTCAATTTTTAATGCTTTACTGTGAGTTGTGTGTGTGTTTTAAATTCTGAAACCACCAGAGGATGATTTCCTTAAGAATGTTCTCCCAGGTATGTTCAGAATATTAATTAGGACCATCTATTTCTGTGGGATAATAACAATGTCCATGAACTGAATAGATTCTGTGACCTGTGAAAGAACCATTCATATGCTTCAGTCGGCCCTAGTGCATTCTTTAACAAGCGAGCATAGACCTTTTTCACAGTCATCCTAAATGTTTCAACTGTGGGTTTCATGGTTTGGTTCTTGCGTCTCCAAAACATGCCACTTCCCCCCCTCTCGCCTTTGGGGGGAGACTTCCATGCACTACTCATTTAAATATTTCTGCCTTTATCACTATTTTTACTGACCTACCTATGGGGCTTCTTACTCTATTTGCCTAAAACAGAAGGAGATTTTAAAGGAATTTAATTTGTTCAATCTAAATCTTCTGGGGCTTGCAAAAGAATCTTAAACAATTAGTAATAATTTAAAAGCATTGATTCAAGCTGTATCAAAGGTAAATAGATTTCATTTAATATATCTTAGTTCAGTAGGAAGCATCTTTGCAATTGGGTGAAAGGATTATGGTTTTTTTGTGGGGGGGTGTATGAGGGGGGAGGTAATCTCGTGTTGCTGAATAGCTATAAGAGAACAATAACCACAAAAGTATTGTAGGTTATTGTGCTTTTTTTAAGTTCATAAATACAATTTAAGGACAGTATAATGTAATCCATAACAATATTGGACTTGAGAGTCAGGGATTCCAGAGTTCAAAAGCTACCTTTGACACATACTGCCCATGTGATCCTTACCAAGTCCCCCATTTTCTTTGAACCTCAGGCAACTCTACAATTACCTAACGCGTTAGAGTTAGGGTTGTAATCTACTTGGTTGAGTGAGTTCCCACATAGATGAAATAAAAAATCAAGAATCTTATTAACATAGCAGATTAAAAATGTCAATCCAGAATAATTTAGAGGGGGAATATTAAAGCTGGGGGAAATAGGAGGCCAATTCTACAGATAAAACATATTTTTCATTATCACTTTGAATTTAAAAGGCCTACTTAAAGTGCTAGAGTCATTCACCTTCTGACATTTTTCTCTTCTCTTCCCATTTGATTTTCCCCAAATCTCCTTCAATGGATACAGACAAAAATCTTTAGTCATTCCCTGTTGCCTCTAGATAAAGTTTCATAACCTAGGATCAGTTAACTTGTTTTTTTAAAAAAAAAATTGATATCTGAATTTCACCATAATTAGTTTCCTTTGCATATTACACATTTCATTCTATACATTTAAAAACATCTTTCTGAAAAGGGATCTGTAGACTACCAGCCTAACAAAGGGGTCTGTGACTCAAAAATAGATTAAGAAGACCCAGACTGGAATAGTTAGGCAGAAGTGACTAATTCTAGATTTAGATTAGTTCTAGCCCTAGCCTAGAACAGTTAGGCAGATGTGATTTGAGATACATGTGTTCTAGGGCCTATATGCAGTCAGCATGCCATCCACAAAGAGAAATATCTGGAGGGCCTCACCATTTATCATATTGTAGTTTTTTGTTTTTTTGTCTGTGGACATGTTGTACACCCCCAGTAGAATGCAAGTTCCTGGAGGGCAGGGTCTGCCTTTCATTTTGTTACATTTGAAGCATCAGTACCTTGTATAGTGCTTAATAAATGCTTTTTGAATTCAGGTGAAGCTATAGGGAATCTCTCTTCCATTTGTACTCTGTGCTAAGGCATCCTCCCTAACAGTGGAAAACACTTGTAAGCAGTGCATATTTCTATTTTATGCCTCACTTAAAATTCACAATCAAAGCATTGTTGAACAAAGGGACTTTTGTTGTTGCATCATTTATAGAGTCTTGTATGACTTTAAAATATGCATCATCAACACCTTGCTGGAGAAGAGACTTTAGGGAAGGATTTTGCTTTACCAAATCAAAGGCCTTTTTTTTTTTTAACAGTCACAAAACAATACACACAGTGTCAATGGCAGCTTGTAATCTGTGTTCCTTTCAGTCAATTGTGTGATGAAAAAGAGAAAGCTTGCTCCCTTCTCACACCTCTTTCAAATATGTCCTCTAAGTACATGTAGATAATCATAGAGATGGGAAAATTGACATATTGGTCAGTAGGACAACAGGATCATAGATTTAAAGCTAGGAAAAAAAAGACCTCACAGGTTAGTAGTTGCTGAAGTTTTCTCAATTGCTTTTTTTTTTTAATTTTTGGTAGTAATAGCAACAATGAAAATCAGCCTGTCAATGGTCTCAAAATTGTGTTTCTTCCTACACATATATCCTCTCTATATACTTAATCTGGTCTTCTATCTTTGTTTTTCTTTGGTACTATTTTTACTTCAGGTAAATTACTGGGGAAAGTTATGGTCCAAATGTGGTGACTCCACAGAAATTATAGAAAATAACTTTGTAGAATAATTTTGACAGATTTGTTTAATTTTTCAAGTATTTGTTGTCCTCTTCACATAGTCATCTTATAAAGTTCTCAGGATGGTGTAGCTTCATTGGGTTTCTTGCCAAGAATTCTGTAAGCTTATTTCTCTCACCACCACCACCTGTTACCATTTTAGGAAATTATACTGCTCATAATCTTCCACCATCCATACTACTCTATGAGATTTTAAAATGAGTTTACATTGTTACGGTTTTTCCTATGTGTCAATAATGTCGATCCATTTGTATGAATTAAAAATCTAGGGAAGGGGAAAAGAAGGGAATAAACATTTAAATAATACCTGTTATGTGTCAGGCACTGTGCTAACTGCTCTTTACAAATAATATCTCATTTGATCCTTAAAATAACCCTGCAAGGTAGGTGCTATTATTCCAATTTTACAGTAGAGAAAAGAAGACAAATAGAAGTTAAATGACTTGCCCAGGGTCACATGGCTACTAAGGGTCTGATGTGAAATTTGAACTCATATCTTGCTGACTCCAGGCCTAGTGGTCTATCCACTGAACTGCCAGATATATATGTCAGATACTTTGAAAAATCCTTCTATGTAAGATAAGTCTTCTAGATATCCAACCCTCCATGCTTTCTCACTCTATAGAGTTCTCAATGTTTCTCCATAAGTTTTCTATAAAGGATGAGAAAAATCCTTTTTCTTGTCCTTTTAGTATCTTAGGGAAGCCAAGGTATCATTCTGATTATCCATTTGTTCTCACTTTATTCTTGATATCTGATCAATCCACTTCTTTTTCCCATCATATAGATCCTGAATAGTGTGTGTGTGTGTGTGTGTGTGTGTGTGTGTGTGTGTGTGTGTGTGTTTTCAATCATTTCTTGTATGGTAAACTTCAGGATAGGTCCAAGACTGAGTGCCCTGAGCTTCTTGAAGCTTCTGTTCATTCTTTAGGACTACTTAAGGGGGATGGAAAGGTGTCAAAGAATAGGACTGTGGAAGCTTGGCAATGATTAAAATTTGATCTGGAGGTGGTAAGGAGGAAGCATAGATAGAGACCTAGTACATATTGGAGGCTCTGGAGTTAGTACATTGATGCTGTGGGATGCAGCCAACAAAATAAATAAAAATGCAATAAAACCTATAATATTGCATTTTAAAACCAAATCGACATGTGGCATGCAGGGATCCTTACATATAGATTTGTTGTTGTTCAGTCGTTTCAGTCCCATCCAACTATTTATGAATCTATTTGGGGTTTTCTCAGCAAAGATACTGGAATGGTTTGCCATTTCCTTCTCCAGCTCATTTTGCAGACAAAAAAACGGAGGCAAACAGGGTTAAGTGACTTTCCCACGGTCACACAGCTAATACGTGCCTGAGGCCAGATTTGAACTCAGGAAAATGAATCTTCCTGACTGCAGACCCAGCAGTCTATCCATTGCGCCACCTAGCAGCCCACTTGTATAAATTAGCAGCCCTCATTTCTATTTAAATTTGACAGCATTGCTGTATGAAGATGAATGTAGAAGGAAGGTTTCCAATTAGACCTTGGAGACAGTAGAGAGCACCTGAGTAAAGGAGAATTACTGAGTGTTATTTGGGAGAAAATACCAGGACAAATACAAAGATAGCCAACACTCATTGCATGGGGTTTGATAATGTTATGAACTAGGTCCTAGCATAGACTCCATCCTCCAGCTGTTATATAAGAAGGAATAAAGAAATGGCAAGTGACTGCTAATCAAACATGGCCTCCTATCACTTATCTGAATAGAATGTTTTCTAAACTTACTCTAGTCTGCTTTGAGAAGCACGTGCCACAGGGTGCAGGACATGGGTTCTGACTGATTCATGATTTCATTGTTAAAAACATACAGCCGTAATAGAAAAAAAAAATGTGAAATGGAAAATCACATCAAAACAAAGAAAGGGTGTATAAGAAGGTTGCAGCATGGTACCAACCTTCAACAAAAGTGAGTTTTATTATTTCATAGTTCCTTTGGGCAAAATTCCATAAAAACCAGTCACAAGACAGCTATGGTGGCTCTGGAAGGGAGTGAGAGGGGACAGAGAATTAAAGGAATAAAAATCGCCTCTCGCATATACATAATGAAACAACTTATTCATATGCACAAAATAAACTTTTGCTTATCTTTTAACAGTGAATACTTACAGCTTTAATTTTCATTGGAATAAATGGTATTTTAAAACTTTGGGATAGACTGAATTTTAGGCATCTCATATTAAATTTAATGAGAACGTGTGGTCTTCCCTCCCCCTTTTTCTGCATTGAGTCTTATTCCCTGACTAGACTATAAACATAGTAGTTTCCCTAATGCCTAACAGTGATCTGTACGTGTTACTTGCCATAATAAATAATAAATAAATAAATATTTATTTGATAAATGAGGAATAAATGAGAATAGGTTTTCAGAAATTATAACGATAGGATGGAAGCCTTCCAAAAATGACATGCTTTTGTAATCTTCAAAGAAGCCCCTGTCCTTTACCCTCAAAGCATAGTGCTCTCATTCTCTCAAAATGTTGGATAGATGATATAAACAAAAGAGATCAATTTCTCCAATTATATATCTTTGAAAACATCACACAGTATGGTAGAAAAAATTCCTAAATGGGAGACCTTGTTTCTAATCTTGCCTCTGTTACCACTTAGCTGTGGAACCTCTAAGTTTCCTAATTTTTTGGTTAAGTAATATTTTTCCCCTAATTACAAGTAAAAACGTTTTTCCACTGAATAGTATTTTATTTTTTCAATTACATATAAAGATATTTTTCAATATTCACTTTTACAAGATTTTAAGTTGCAAATTTTTTTTCTCCTACCCTTCCTTCCCCTTCCCCAAGACAGCATGCAATCTGTAAAAACAATTTTTAACATTCATTCTTTTTAAAGTTTTGAGTTCCAAATTCTATATTTCCCTCCCTCCCTAGCCCTTTCCTGAGTCAGTAAGCAATCTGCTATAGGTTTTATATGTGCAATCATTTAAAACATTTCCATATTAGTCATTTTGTGAAAGAAAGAAAGAGAAAGATATAAGGAGGGAAAGAACAAAGAAAGGAAGGAAGATGGGAAGGATAAAAGGAGAGAGAGAGAAAGAGAGCGAGAGAGAGAGAGAGAGGGAGGAGTAGTTTGTGTCAGTCTGTTTTCAGACAAGATCCGTGCTGTCTCTGGAGGTGAATAGCATTTTTCATCATGAGACCTTTGGGATTGCTGACAATAGCCAAGATGAAGAGGTGGTTCTGGGTGGTTTCTAGGGTTATAAAATCACAGAGGTTTTGAGTTAGAAAAGACTTCAATGGCCATCTAGTCAAACCTCTACCCAAAAGGAGTCCCCACTATAATATAACCTATAAGTAGCGTCTGCTAAACAACCCATCATATCCCAAGATAGCCTAGTGAACTTTTGGACAGTTCTAATAGTAGAAAGTAAAACAAGAGCATTTGAACTACACATTCCTTAATGTTTCTAAAATCTCTATGATCCATGAAGTTGTTCTTTTTTGTTTTGTTTTGTTTCTGTTGTTTTCACTTATTTTATTTTCCCCCGACATTACTCCTCTTGAAAACTTTTACCCTAGTTTCCCTCTCTGAGGGCAAAAGAACAAACCTCATTTCTCTTCACATTAGTGTTAGCATATTGCCCCCTGAGTCTTTTCTTCTCCAAGCTAAATATCCCTAGTTAGTTACCTCCAGGAATCCTTGTGTGATATGGATTCCAGGCCCTTCACTACCTTCTGGTTGGGTTGCTTTTCTCTGGATACTCTAACTTATCAGTGTTCTTCTTAAATTGTGGTGCTGAGAACTGACCACAATATTCCAGATGTAGCTTTCTGTTTAAAAAAGAAAACTGAAGTAGAAAACTGTGTAGCTATCATTTTCTTATTCCTGGAAGTAATGTTTCTCTTGATGAAATCCATGATGGCAAGCTGATTCAAACATAATAATGTTATGTTTCCAAGACTAGATTAAATTTGAGTTGAAAACTACAGTGCCCAAGTACTTCAATGGATCTGTGATCCCATGGATGGGAATATTCCTGTCAATGATACAGATCATTGCCTAGGCATGGCCCATCATCCTGTGTGGCTTTTGTCAATATCTCCCATAAATCTTTCGCAAGAGGCTACTTTCAATATGGTGGAGGCCTTCTTTTAGTTCTCTTGATATTAAATGGATGCCAGTGGGGGAAAAAAATGGACTCTATATCATTTACCCTTCAGTCTCGCCGGATGACTGGTCCATCTATGAATTACTCCACTAGTATTTCAAAAGAAGCTGTTGCTGCTGCTGCTGCTGCTATGGCTGCTGCTGCTGCTGCTATGGCTGCTGCTGTTTATCCTTCATTCTCAAAGAGGACCCCAACTTCCTAACAAAGAGGATACCTTGATTTGCGAGTGAATTGGATTTGAATGAGGGAGGGCAGAACAATGCTGAGATCAGTTTATTATTTTAAAATAATTTTGTGTAATTACTTTAGTTCTGAATCTGTAAGTAATCTAATCTGAGAATGTCTCATTGTTTGTGTTAGTGGGGGAAAACCCATAAACATAATTGTAATGTGACATTCTGTGATTTGTAGCTGCTGACTTTCAAAATATCTGTCAAATCATAACTCTCAATAAGCTTTGATAATAAAAAAAATGCTTAAAATATTTAAACTTGACCTACTAGCATGCTACACTTTAAAATATGAATAAGATTGATTTTAATGTTCAAATAGAGCCATTCAATAACCTTTCAAAATTTAGTATGATGGGATTGAAAAAATCAAGAACCATACTCCAAATTTTGATTACTAAGAGGCTATCTGAATAATGCTTAATGAATTAGGTTTAATACAACAAACAATTATTAAGCATTTATTATGGTCCAGGTGGAGTTAGAGTAGTGTAGTGGAAAGAGATTTAGCCCTGAAGTCAAGAAAACCTGAATAAAGTCATTTCTATGAAATGTATTACCTGTCCAACCCAGGTCATATCTCTTCACCTCTCAGTACTCCAGGTACCACCCCAGAACTCTAAGTGGTAGAGAAGGTGCCAACCTGCTATGGTAGAGGGGATTTCTTTATCTGGGAGTTCCCTACACTAAATGAAGTCATAGGTCTGATCCCTGTTCCTATTTGCAAGGTACACAAAGATCAAAAAATTCAATAGCCTCTTCTTTCAATGAACTTGTATTCTACTGAGATGATAAGATATATACTTACAGAAGTTAATTCAAAGTAATTTCAAAAGGTAGGTGATCACTAAGAATTAGAAAGCTGAAGAGGTAAAACCTAATCTCTTCTTTGATTCTAGATAAATGAGGCCCTCATCTAAATAACAGAAAAAAATAACAAAAAAGCATTAATCAAGAGCTCCAATTTATTGCTAAAACACAAGTGATCTGAATGATAAACAGAAATTGTCCATCATAACATATGGCTAAGGGTCAAATGAGCTGGATTTTGTAAAATTAGATTAGATAGAAAGACATTAAATACGTTTTGGTTGTGTGTAGAAGATAGGCAGCATAGTGGATAGATTACTGGACTTGCAGTCAGGAAAGCCTGAGTTCAAATCCTGCCTCAGAAATGTAGTAACTATGCTACCCTGGACAATGCACTTAATTTCTCCATTCTCAGTTTCCATATCTATAAAATGGGAATAATAATAGCACTTCTCATAAGATTGTTGTATCAAATGAAATAGACTTTTGTAAACCTAAAAGCACTCTTAAAATATTAACTATAGAAATTCAAGATCCAGTTAATATTAATAGAAATAGGTATTAGTGTATGCATATATGTTTATATATGTAAACATGTATGAACACTCATGTATATATATGCATGTGATTATACATACATACATACGTACGTACATACATACATAGAATCTAGCTTCAAAGTTACTCCAAAGAGACTTGCCTAAGTGTTGGAGAGTTATGGTTCGTTGGATGTATTTTGAATGACATTTTCTTTAATCAATTAGTAGCCTTTTTGCATAAGCATTTGGAGATTCAGTGATTTTGCAACCCTGGGAGTTAGGGAATTGAAAGTTGCATCCTGGATAGTGAGAGTGCCTTAGAAATAGTCAATCAACTCTTCTGCCCATCAGGAAAGGGAATGCTTCCACCAGCTAAGGACAAAACCCAGGGAAAGCTAACTAATTACAGAGGGCTTAATATAATTACTTGCTCAAATACAGGCACTTGCAAGTAGATAGATAGATAGCAGAGTAGGCAACACCAAGACCCACCCCCTTAAGTGCTTATTCTGAGCTGCCAGAGACCCTTAACTAAATAAACAAACCTACTGAGTAAATTCAAATAGAGTGTAAACAGATAAACAAACCAATTGGACAAGCTGCAGTGATAGCCCAGGTGAAAAAGGAATTGGAATAATTCCTTTTACCCAAGACTTCACATGAAAGATGAATTAACCCCAAAGACTAAAATCATCTTAAAACAATAGAATTCCAAACTGACAGTGACCTTAGTGCAACTCTTCCATTTTATAGAAGGAAACTGATTTTCAGAAAGAAAGTGACTATGGTTATAGATACGCTAAGTGGCAGAATTAAGTGGCAGGCCAATGAATGGAGATCAACCTTGACAAAGATTGCTTCAAACTCTGTAGGTCTTCATAATTTGCTAAGGGACTGGGCTAAAGAGTGAAATTGTGAGTTCTTTGAGACTAACTGAAATATTATAGTGGAAAGATGATTAACCTGGGAATCAGGATGGTGGGAATATTGGTATTTATTTTAAATTCAATGCGTCCAAAATCAAACTCTTTCTTTTTCCTCCTAAACCCACCCCACCTACAAACTTCCCCATCTCTATTGAGGGTACCACCATACTTGGTCATTCAGATTTGCAACTTTTTAGTGTCATTTTTTATTCTTTCCTCTTTTTCAAGCTCCACTCTTCGCTCGCATAGCCACTACTTTAGTTCAGGTTCTTTCCATTTTTTTTCACCTGGACTTCTACAAGGATCTTCTAATTGGAGTCAAGATTCCCCATCTCTTCAATACATTCTCCCAGGAATCTCATCTTACCTTTTATCATTTTGAAAGCAAGTCAATAAATTATTGCATTTAAGGTGTTAATAACTGATAAGTTAACTATGAAAAAATAACTAGTGGGCCACTAGGTGGTGCGGTGGATAGAGCACCGGCCCTGAAGTCAGGAGGATGTGAGTTCAAGTCTGGGCTCAGACCAAACATTTGACACTTACTAGCTGTGTGACCTTGGGCAAGTCACTTAACCCCAATTGCCTAAAAAAAAATCCCCCCAAAAAATAACTAGCATGTATATAGCATTTTATAGTTTGCAAAGCTCTTTCCATATGGGATTTCATTTGATCCTCACAAAAATCCTGGGAGGTGAGTGCTATTATTTTCCCTATTTTAAAGATAAGAAAACTGAATTCTAGAGTAGTCAAATGACTTGCCTAGGGGCATATAGCCAGTAAATGTCTGAATCAGGGTTTGAATTCAGATACGTCTGACTTTCACTCCAGTACAATCAAACTACTTGCCTCCTTAGTACTAGAACTCCTTGAGTTGCAAACACCAATTTGAAAGTTTCTGACCATATGAATAGGACAGCTGGCTTTACCTCCATATAGAGCCAGCCCTGTACAGAGAGTGAATATACTCTGAACTCTTTAATAGAGGTAACTCCTTTTAATTATATTTTCAGCACTCAATTGCCCTTTCCAAGTGCGAACCAAATTTTCTGTAAGTTGTATCTCATTGGCTAGCTTACTAGACTTGGAGGCAGGAAGATCTGAGTTTGAATCCTGCCTCAGATATTTTTGTGTGACCCTAAGCAAGTCACTTAACTGTTCTCAGTCTCAGTTTCCTAATCTGTAAAAATAAAGCTAATATTCCCTACCTCCCAGGGTTATTGTTAAGATTAAATGAGATGACCTACATAGTGCAAGTTGAGTGCCATCTATTTTTAAGAAAATGATGGCTTTCTAAACTTCAAGTAGAACCCAAAGTACTAAATATAATTTCCCACAGTTGACTTTTCCTAATGGTGGTCTCTTTGAATGTACCAGTTTCTGCTCCTCATGTCCTTTATTGCTTTGACTCACAGGCCTGTCTTCTGTCTTCCTGTCACTGAAGGAAAAGTGGTTTTCAGAAAGCAGGAAAAGTTTAAAGCATGGAACCGTAAGAGTGATAAATGCTAACTATTATTACCTCTTTCTGGATCATATAAGATTTCAAGTGGGATTTATTAAGAGAAGATGTATTTCTTCTTCTGGGTCAGCAGGAGCATTTTTTCCCCTTCCTCCATATCCTCCCAGGAAGTTCATGGATAATAGATAAAATGTCAGAAATAATTAAGAAAAATACAGGGATATACAACCACCTGAAATCACACCTTTTGGAGATGGCTGTTTTCATCAGCATGGTCCCTGGACACATATAAATACAGACTTATCACATTCTCTTCAATGATGATGTGCTGAATCAATGTTGATGAACACCTAGTATTGGAAACTTTGGGGTAGGAAAAAGACATTCTATTAAGCAGCAAAGGTCATGGGTTCTAGGGGGTCAATCTACACAGTGCAATCAATACCAAATCTGAAAGCTCTCCAAATAGTTAGACAAAGCCTCCTAAATCTCTTTCATCAATTCTTTCTTCAGCCTCAACCCTACTTACATTAGGCCATGTTTTTTTCCTGCTATTTTCTTTAACCACTGAAATTGCTTTAAAAAATTGTTTCGGATTTTTTCCCTTCCCCTAATAATAGGGGCTTGGATTGTTGTAGGAGTAAAGTCAGACTTCAGAAAAATTAAGAAATCAAGTACAGAAACTTGTCGTTTTTTTTTTTTGAAGGGGACATTTTTTCTCCTGTGTGCTTGCACATAAGTTCCTAGGTCCCTAGTAATAACTCAGATTTTTACCATGCCTTATAATTTACAAAATGATTTACACGTTTATCTGGGGCAGTTAGGTAGTGTAGTGAATAGAGTGCCATGTTTAGGGTCAAGAAGACTCTTTATGGGTTCAAATCCAGCCTCAGACTCATCCTAGCTATGTGACCCTGGGCAAGTCACTTAACCTTGTTTGCCTCCATTTCCTTATCCAGAAAATGATCTGAAGATGGAAATGACAAACCACCCTAGTATCTTTGGCAAGAAAACCCCAAATGAGGCTCAGACACAATTGAAGAACAAGAGTTTTCTAACTTCAAGGTCAGCATTCTTTCTACTATATGATTTTAAAAGAGATTATAATCTTTGTAAGTCAATAACTATTATTTGTTATATTTAACAGTCATGTAATATAACTTTATTTATTGAAAAATGACCAGAATTTAAAAATACCTCAAAGGGCCAAGCAAATTTTTGCATCGATGGACTCACCAGGTTGTTCTAGTATTAAACATGCTAATTTTTGGAAATTTACTTTTGAATGCCTTTATTTTATAATTAGTTTCCAAAGGCCATAGCAGCACATTAAAAGCTTTATCAGCTTCTAGCCTGTCATCCAAGGACAAACCTAACTTAATTCAAGGAATCTCATCCCCTCAGGATATACCATCAGGTGATAAAGCGCTTCATGTCACAGTAGAAGGAGCACTGGCCAGGGTTAAGTTAAGATGACCTGGGTAGGAATCCTGCAGGCATTTACTGGTTATCTACCTCAGCCTCTCTAAGTCTCAATGATCTTAACTGTAAAATGGGGATAACAATACCATCTATCTCACAGTGTTGCTGGGAGGGTCAAATAGAGTATACACACATACACATATATGTACACACATATACACACATATACACATATGTACATATAGAAATATATACACATACATATGTGTGTGTGTGTATTGCTTTGCAAATCTTAAAGCTCTCTACTATCTAATAAGATATGGAAGAAATGTGATTTGAATTGGCTGGGTTGACAAAATTATGACCTTGCTACTCCAGTTCATAACATTAACTTTATTAGTTAATTACGTATGTTTAAAATGCAAAAAAACCTAATATTTATATGTTTACAGTAAGTCTAGGTAGGTATATTTTAAATAGAGACAGATAAAGGTATGTTTAGTTGTTTTTCAGTTGTGTCTGATTCTTCGTGATCTCATTTGGGATCTTCTTGGCAAACACACTGGAGTGGTTTGCCATTTTCTTCTCCAGCTCATTTTACAGATGAGGAAACTGAGGCAAACAAGGTTAAGTGACTTGCCCAGGATCAGACAGCTAGTGAGTGTCTGAGGCCAGATTTGGACTCAGGTCTTCCTGACTCCAGGCTCAGGGCTCTATCCACTGTGCCACCTAGGAAGACCTACGTTCAGATTTCTCCTCTGAACCTATATAGGCACGTCACCATAGCTTGGGAAATCATTAACCTTCTTTGTAGCTCTGGCAACTCTCTAACCCCATAAGTCACAGATCTTGTGTCATCAACATTGGTGGCAAGAGTTCCCAAACTGGGAGTTCCCATATAGGTGAAATCTCAGGTCAGTGCTATATTGACCTAATGAACTATTAAAATGCATTTAATCCCTGTAAAAATAATGTATGGGCCTAAATTAAAATGATCATTTGTGTTAAAAGACCAGAATATAAGGCAAAAGTCTTTTTATAGCCATAGATGTAACAAAAATGGAAATGTTAACTGTTCTTCAATGTGACTTTTCAGATTTCAAACTTGACTTTCACCTAAAATTTGAACAGGCAAAAGCTATAATTATGCGTACATATTTTTACTAGCTATTGTGTTTGTGGTTTTGGGTAGGGAGAGGAAGAGCCATTCCTTGGATGACTGAAAAAAAAAAATCGTCTAGACTATCTCTAAAGCAGATTCCAAATGAGCCAGCTCAGCTGTCTGAGCATATAGTGGAAAGAAATGGTTGTCCTAGCAACAGGAACAAAATTAATGCTCTCCGAGCCCAGTTTTCCCCTCTACTCAGGTAACCTCTTAGTTGCACAGTGCTCATCTAGGCTTTGCTAGTGAAAATCCTATCTGTAGGAGCAGGGATAAAATTGATCAGGTGAATGGCTGTTCTTCTTATCAGGTCCCTTGGTTGGCAATTTCATAAAGGCTACTTTGGCCTATACAGTAAGGCCCTCAATTGCCATTGCTGAGCAATCTAGAGGGCACTTAGATGATCATTATTGGAACTAGCTTTTAACAAGCCATGCTGAATTCAATACCAATTGAATCTAGGAATCGAAGTGTTTGCAATATGAGCTATTTAAAAAAATGCAATTGGTTAACAGTGAGGAAAAAGGAAAGAAAAAAGAAATAAAAAGAGAAGGAAAAAAAGTCTTGCTTAGATTCTTACACAACATATGACAGAAAGGAGGTGTAAGTAGACCCACCTGGAGTATAACTATACTATGGAGATTAGTAATCCATATAGCATGGTTTAATCAAACAGGATTATATGTATAAAGCCGAAAAAAAACCCCAAAAAAAACAAAAATCAAAAAACAAACCCTGAGAGGGCATCTAGTCCAACCCTCTCATATTATAGATAAAACTGAAGCCAAAGAGGCAAAATGTGAGAAGCCAGACCCATGGGTTTGAAAAAAAAAGTGCCTTAGCTACTATTTGGTTATGCTCTTCTTTAGCATCATAACAAATGTTGTGAAGGAATAAAAAGTATTTCACTTTCTCTTTTTTTTGTTGTTGTTGTTGTTGTTGAAAATTTCCCTTGCCTTGATGAGGCATCTAGTCTCCTCTTTTCCCTCTTATAGCCTTAGAGGTCCCATTCGATATACATATATGCATTTGTTTAGTCGTTCAGTTGTGTCCAAATCTTCCTAACTCTGTGGACCATCTTGTCCTTTGGCTTTTCTTGGTAAAAATACTGGAGTTTGTTTTTTTTTTTTGTTATTGTTGGTGTTTGTGCCATTTCCTTCTCCAGCGAATTAAAGCAACCAGTTAAGTGACTTGCCCAGGGTCACACAGCTAGTATGTATCTGAGACCAGATTTGAACTCAGGTCTTTCTGACTCTAGGCCTAGAGCTCTACCTACTGAGCCATCTAGCTGTTGCCACATCCATACCTACAAAAACACACACATGTATATGTGTATATGTATGTATATATACATATACACACATGTGTATACACATACACATGTATGTTTGTATGCATATGAAAAGATACAAATATATGGATATGGATATAATATATATGTGCCTATGTATGTATGTACACACATCTCTTTGACTTCAACTCCCTTTCTTATATGGTCTGTAAATAAAGCTACTCATAGGTCAATCACATTGCTGATTAGCACATGTATTTCCTACTTGACTATATATATAGCCTCCTTAGATTGCTTTAGTGGTCCCCACTCCCAAGGACCCATCACACTGGTACTAGAATTAGTGTGGACACTCAATCAGTATAGATATTTGATTGACTTTTGCCCTACTGAAGCTCAGAACAAGGAACTCAAACCATCCCCCAGCCTCAGCCTCCCCAGGAGCAGGGATTATTAACATGCACCACACCATGCCCAGACATTCATATTCTGTAACTTTTTCATTTACTTATTATTTTATTTTTCAATCCCTTTCCTTCTTCCTCCTTCCTGACACTCTCCCCTTCCCCCCACCTCTACATAATTCAGTATTCTCGTTCCCTGTTCCTTTTTCTAGAGCCCAGAGAAAGTTCTTAAACTCATAGTATACTGTAATCTGAAGAGGCTATAGAATGCAAGCTTTCTAGAAAGACTTTAGCAGGGTGGCCACTCCTTGAAGTCAGAAGTCATCTAATTTTAATCCTTGTATAGAATCTTGGTGCTGGAGAGGCTAAGGCAAGAGAGTGTTTAATAAATGCTTGTTAAATATGATAAATTAAATATAAATAGGCAACTCAATGAATCAGTCAGTAAGTATTCATTAAATGCTTTAATATGGACAGTGTACTAAACACTGGGATACAAAGGCAAATTATATAGTCCCTGCCCTCAAGGAGCTCACACTCTAATGTGGGATAAAACATGCAAGCAACCATGTACATCCCCACGAGATAGATTCATAGCAGATGGACTATAACCTCAAAGAGAAGACACTAGCTAGCCCCGGGGTGACAGAGGAGCTGCAGTGTTTGGGACAGAGCTCATACACCAAGTTGAATGACGATATTTCTAACGTGTTTTAGGGGAAAATAGAGTTAAAAAAGAACCCAGAAAGAGAGGTGAAAGTGAACAAGATGTTATTGTAATTGCCTTGTTAAAGTGCACATACACAATTTAAAAAAAAGTAATGACATGATTTTATGCATGACCTTTTTATGCTGTTTTATTGATGCTTGTTAGTAATGTGAGAAAATGTATGTATGCATGCACGTATTACATAGGATTATTGTATGGCTATAGAGAAATGTTTATCTCTCTATAGATGTATGATACATGTGCATACTCATACTTATGTTCCTTGAGCACAGTAACTATTTCATTTTCCCTTCAAATTGCTCAAGTCTAGACCAGTATCCAATACATGGTAGGTGAGATTGAGAGAAAGAGAGAGAGAAAGAGACAGACAGACAGACAGAGACAGAGAGAGAGACAGAGAGAGAAGTGAGGGGGAGGTCTGTTTCCCCAGATGATTAGGAAAAAAGGAAAAGAACCCATACATTCTAAAACATTTATAGCAGCTCTCCTTGTGGTGGCAAAGAACTAGAAATTGAGGGGATGCCCATCAGTTGGGGAATGGCTATAACAAGTTCTGGTATATGGTTGTGATGGAATTCTACTATACTATAATAAATGATGAGCTTGATAATCTTAGAAAAATATGGATAGACTTGAATGAAACAATGGTTTTTGTTTGTTTGTTTGTTTGTTTGCTAGGCAATGGGGTTAGGTGACTTGCCCAGGGTCACACAGCTAGTAAGTGTCAAGTGTCTGAGGCTGGATTTGAACTCAGGTCCTCCTGACTCCAGGCCTGATGCTGTATCTACTGCACCATCTAGCTGCCCCCTTGCATGAAATAATGAAGAGCATAATGAGTAGAACCAAGAGAACGTTGTATACAGTAACAACAATATTGTTTTAAGAACAACTTTAAGTGACTAAGTCATTTTGACTATTATAAATACCCAAAGTAACTACAAAGAACATATGAAGAAAGACCTTATCTACATCCAGAGAAAGAACTGATAAATAGAAGTAGGTATAGGATGGTTTTACAGATATGTATGTGTATATATGTGTGTGTGTGTGTGTATGTGTATATATGTGTGTGTGTATATATATACATACATATGTGTATATATATACACATATATGTGTATATATATATATATATATATACATGCATACACACATTTGTGTCTAATGGTAGCCATGTTTAGTGTGGGGAGGGGAGAAAAAAAGGAAAACAAAAACAAACCCAAAAAAGTTCCATGATATCTTTATTATATATTTAATAGGAATAGCAAGTTGTACATAATAGATTTTCAATTTCATGCACAATCATCTTTTTTTTTCTATTCTACTACTTCATGGAAATGCTCATTTTATTTCTTAAGTTCAGAATAAAATAAATAAAATTAAAAGAGAAAAGATAGAAGTAGATAGATATAGATATGACAGATAGATTCATAGAAATAGATAGTAAATAGGACTTTCACACATATTTTAAAATATCTCCCACTTCACTGAAGAAAATGATTAGAATGAATGCAATTACCTAGACACAAAGCTGAAAGGGACCTTAGACATCCTCAGGTCAACCCATTCATTTACAGGTTTTACATGAAACTGTCCCACAGAGACTGCAGCTTGTCAAAGCTCACACAGCACTTTAGTGATTGGGTCCCAGCTGAGATCAGAATCCAGGTTTTCTCATCATGATGAAAGTCTGAGTTTTAGCAGAGTGCTATGTAGTGCATGTAATGGCAGACTTGAGGCTGAGAAGATCTGGGTTCAAATCCCACATTAGAAGGTGGCCTCCTGCTTGAGGCATTCACTTAACCTCTGTAAGCCTCAGTCTATTCATCTGTAAAGTGAGGATTGAAATAGTACCTTGCTCATAGATTTATTTTGAGGACAAAAACGAGGAAATCTATTTAAAGAGCTTTTTCAACCTTAAAAGAATTATATAGATGCCTGCCATTATAATGTTGGCTGTCCTCCCTCTTTGTTCTAGCTGCTGACTGTGGTGTGGGCAGGTTAGCTTGCAATATGAATGAGTTCCAAAATAGTTGAGAGGTATTTTGGTTGCTTGTTTTATTTTTCTTCTCCTCTACCCTCTCCTCCCCTCCTTTCATTTCCCCTCCCCTCTCATCCATCTCTCTTTCTTCTTTCCTTCTTTATCTTTTTCTTTCTTTCTTTCTTTCTTTCTTTCTTTCTTTCTTTCTTTCTTTCTTTCTTTCTTTCTTTCTTTCTTTC
>NW_020954588.1:13062034-13085552 GCF_900497805.2 Vombatus ursinus | reverse complement strand
TTCTTTCTTTCTTTCTTTCTTTCTTTCTTTCTTTCTTTCTTTCTTTCCCTCTTCTAAATTTGTCACTAGAACTATATTTTAAAGAAACAGGTGAAACCAAGGTTTGTAACAGTGGTAGCAGTGGCATAATGGATAGGCAATCTGCATCAGAGCTAGGAAGACCCAGAGTCGGATTCTTCCTCTATCACATACCCAGTCTTGTTATACCAGTTAAGTCACAACCTCCTAGTCCCTCACCCTTATGCCCCACCCCTCAACAAGTGTCCAAGACTCTAACTTGCAGAACAGGGGCCAATCTCTCTAAACTGGTGAAATTATACAGTAGGTTTGGACCAAGAATAAATAAATAAAAGAAAACAGAAACAGAAAACTATTTCTAGGGCTGATGGTCTGATTAGACTAGTACAAGTAGGCTAGATACTTCTGATGGTTAGTCCTTGAAATCTCTCAATTTTTTTTACTATGGTAATTGCAATTTATGGCTCCCAGTCCTGTTAAAGAGGGTTCCAAATTTCCCAGTGACATGCTCATGATGAGCTAATCAGTCCTCTGTTATGTTCATGATAAGATGAGCGATCCTTCTCATAGTGTCAGGAATCCTCCACTCTCCTCTTCTCAATCTTCTGAATATATTCAGGCTTCATAGGACATCGAAGCCAAAAGCAGCTTACCTATGCAACATGGGGGAATCTTGAAAAGTCCTGGAGGATAGTGAGGGTAATTGCTGCCCTGTGCCCTTCTCTCTCTTATTCAGTGCATTTGGTAGAGAGCCTCTCAATTTGCCCAGTCCTTTTTGCAGGTCACCTTTAATGAAATCAGAGCATTTACAGGAAAGGGGCTGATGAGGTTGCAAGCAGATATTCTCTTGTCTACCAGATGGGCAGAGTGCTCACTGCTTAACTTAGCACAGTGTTAGCTGCAAGATGCATGAGTTCCAAAATGATCCTAAGTGTTCATTTACCAAAAGGCTTCCTTTGAGAGAAGGCTGCCAGTGGTGCATAATTGTACCAAATGTGCTGTCGTTTCATAATGTGGACTGTAATCCAGTAGGAATAAAATTCTGCTATTACTCTCTTAAGAGAGACTTCGAAAATTTGGCTCTTCTCTTTGGGAGCAGTCACCTGGCTTCTCTTTAGGGGTTACAGGAAATGGCCTAAAAAAACCCTGCAAAGATGTTGAAGCTCTTTTAACATCAGGAAGAGAGGATTAGAGGCATCCGCATAGCCATGAAATGGGGTATGTGACCCGTCCCTCTTTACTCTGGAAATACACATTTTAAAATCGTATAGACTCCAAGACTAGTCTCATCTTAGGAAATCTTCCCTGTGAAATAATACTGAGCTAGAATTTATGTAGCACTTGGAAGTTTGTCAAGGACTTTCTATGAGTTATTTTACTGGATCCTCACAACCACATTCTGAGGGGGGTGATATTATTATCCTGATTTTACAGATGAGGAAACTGAGACTGAGATGTTAAATGATGTGCCCAGGGTGACAGACCTCATGTGCATCTAAGGGAGGATCTGAATTCATATCTTGCTGAATTCATGACCAGCTTCTATCCACTATACTCCTTAATTGACTTTCTTTTCTCTTAGCAAGAGATACTGAATAGAGAACTGGCCTTGGAGATATTTCAGATAAACCTTCCCTCTGACCAAAGCTGGCTGTGTGATCCGAGCAAGTCATTTAATCTATCAATGTTCTAGACAACTCTTTAAAACCTCTAAGCAGCAAAGATGTCCTGCATTGGTAGAGAGTTTCCACACCTGGAATTCTCCATACCAATGAAATCACAAGTCTTGCCTCTATCCCTATATGTCTATGAATAAACTGTCTTCATTCAAATGTTCAGGTGTGAACACCCTGGATAGCTCTGTTGATTTTTAATAAGCAATAGACACAAAAAGTCACTACTGGGTTCAGCCTTGAAATCCATCCAACTTAGGAGTGAGCAAAAGTGGTTAAAACCATTTTAACAGAGTACAGTCCGTGCTGTGGAACTGTTCAGTCAGGAAGGAAAGAGAACCGTATCTAGCTGAAACAACGTGGGGCCTTTTAAGTCAGCAGAATGCAATTATCCAAATTGAAATTTGGCCAGGACACTGGAGCTAGTGATTCCACTGTGACAGTCAGTGCTAGGACTGGAGTTTTATGCCTCCTCCCAAAGTTGGAGACTAGAGTCAATGAGTGGCTCCATAAAGTCTTTGCTAGAGCACTGAGCCTGCTTTTTTTAGAAGCCAGCTTTCATATCCTGGGCCTCATCTTTAAGGAAGTGATTAGGAAGCCATGCACACAAATATTAGAACCTACAGCTAGCCTGGATGTTAGTTTTGTTACTGTGTTATTGTTGAATTTTGAGAGGGCCATGTCTTTTGCCCACCTCATCTTCCATACTAACTTGGCAAAAATGGGATAATCCAGGAAGACATCCTAAGGACTGTGCCCTTGTTGAATCAGAACACACTATTTACCCGTTACCAGTCATTTTGCTTTTCTAGACTACAGTTTCCTTATTGTCTGGAACACTTTCTCTCCTCAACTCTGCCTACTATCCTTGGATTTCTTTAAATCCCAACTAAAATCTCATCGACAGGAATCCTTTCCCAAACCCTTCTAATTGTAGCACCTTCCTTCTGTTAATTATTTCATATTTATCTTGTGTATAGATTGCTTCATATATATGTTTGTTTGTACAATGTCTCCTTCATTAGATTATAAGCTTCTGGGGCCATGGTCTGTCTTTTACGCCTTTTTATATCCGCATAGCTTAGCACAGTGCCCGGCAAATAATAAGCACTTACTCTTTGTGTGACCTTGGATGCCATTTAACTTCCCTGGACCTCAGTTTCCTCATCTGCAAAATGAGAGTGTATGATTAGATGACCTCTGAGACCCTTTCCTGCTTAAAAACCTATACTTTGATGATCTATAATTTAAATTCCAGATGAGTCAAAGGTCAGTGGGGAAACATACGGAAGGCATGAAGAGGCGGCCACGTATTATTAGTGAAGAATTACATGGAAGAAGCAGTGAGAAAGATATCATCTGGGGAAGAAGTATCAGACACACAATGTGCAACACTCCTAAATGAGACTCAAACTTGACTAAAATGTAATTGGGAAATACTTAGAATAATTTAATGATTTTAAATGAGTAAATATTATAATTAATTAAACATTTAAATATTTAGAATAGATATTTAAAATAAATTAAAATATAATAAAACATAGGTAAATTATATTTTCAATATGCAGCCCACAGAGAGACTTATGTATAGATTAGTGATTCCATTACTATTTGACTTTGACACCGCTGATCTGGAAGATGCATGATTGAGAAAAGAGGTTGGCCTGTCACAAAATGAAACAAAGGGATTTGGACAGGCCATGTGCTCACTAGTACCTGCACAAAGCCAAAAGACCTACAGAAAAGACGTCAGAGGATGGACCCTACATGGAAGATTTAGGGAAGGATATGTACAAAAGTCACACACTCCCTTTCCAGTCAGTCCCTTCTCTCCATGAACAGGTTTTTGGATTGGAAGCGTTTCATCCACTCGGCTTTGTATCAGTTTAGCTTAACAAAGTCTAGGAAATGCATTATTTATAATGTGATTCCATCCCCTTTATCGGAATGTTTTTCAGTATTTAAGGAGTGATATTGAAGGAAACATTCTCAATTTATTAAAGTTTTTATATACATATATATATATATATATAACTTAGCGTCCCAGGAAACTCTCTGACATTCTAAATTATAGATGAGTTATCATTCTGTCTCATTTGATGGCATTTATACCCAGGGATTACCCTGCACTAACTAAATCACAGATAAATATATGGAAGACAGACAGACAGCAGAAGAGAGAAGAGAAAGAGACAGAGAGACACAGAGAGAGACAGACAGATAGAAAAGAAAGAGACAGAAAAAGAGAGAGATACAGAGACAGAGACAGAGATTTGTGTTTGGTCTAGACCTGTGATTTCATTAGTATAAGGGACTCCAATATAGAAATTTCCTCTAAATTAGCCTTTTTTTTAAAAAAATGTGTCTGTATTTTATTTAATATTTTAAGGTCTGTTCATTTGATCAATTGGGGAAGAGTAGAAGTTGTTGTAGTGAAGGCCTTATTGAGGTTAAATAAATAAAAATTTTGTAAAAGACCCAGGTTCATTATTTCTTCCAGCTTCGTTCTGCAGCATGTGAGTAGGATCATAGGAGGTAGATGGTGGATAATTATAATAATACCTACCATTTACATGTTTGCAAATCACTTTATAGATATTATCCCATTTGATCCTCACAACTACCCTTAGAGGAAGGGACTATTATTATCCCCATTTTATAGATGAGTATACTGAGGGCAAATGGAAGATAAGTGATTTGATTGGAGTCACAAAGCCTAGTAAATGTCTAAGTTTAGATTTGAACTCTGATATTCCTGACTCCTGCCCCAACATTCTATCCACTAAGCCACCCAGCTGTGTGGGCATAATCAAGATTCAGAATTTGGCAAGGCATGAATATGAATATGAATATGAATGAAGCTTAGAAAGTGGAACTGGTTCACCAAGTGATCAGGATTGTTAAAGTACTTTCAGATGTGGGATTGGAGATTATAATAAGTATAAAGAATATGTTTAGGAGTAGTAACGCATAGGGAGATATGGAATGTTAGATTAAGATCAGAGAAAGAAATTTTGGAGTTCTTGAATGTGGACCTGAAACGCACGGGTGATGGCAAGAAAAAAGATTTAAACATCCCAGTACATAGCTAAGGGGAAATAACGGAGTAGGTCATGGGTGCTTAAGAAGGATGGGGAACTGGGAAATCAGAATATTTGAGGGAAGGTGATGAATATATGTTGGTGTACCCTTGTATAAAAGCAGAACCTCCCTCACGATGCTTCTTGGCATTCTATGATGCTTACCCCGGAAGTGACCCTGACCCACTGATTTTATGGCATTGAGTTTTACTACTCATGAGGCACTTCTTACTCCCTGCTTTTTATGACAGAGATTTCTGCATATGTCTTATCGCCTTCAGGACTTGGAGGATCAGTGATTTCACTGATGTGTGCACTCTTTCCACCAAGATAGCTTGCCAAACTCCATTTAAATTAATGGATGGCCTTTGAAGTGTTTACATGACTGAAAAATGCCTTACTGGGCAGCCTCTCTGGCGAGGAACCTTTTTGAACCGAGGCTGGTAGAAAACACAGGTAGCTCATCTCCAGCAAAGAGCTTGGCCTTTTCAGCTTGGTAGCACCTGCTAGACCTTGTGCTCCACTGGAGTGGTCTTTATCAATCCATGACCATCTCCATATCACAACAAGCTATCCAAAAGGAACTTCAGTGAAAGATGTGTCTTATCATCCCTGCTAACTTGTGAGCTTCTTCAGGGCAGGTAACATGTCTGAGACAGTTTTATATCACGAATGGTATGTTGCTCATAGATTTTATAGCCAATAAAGATTTCTTGAGTGAATGAATAATCTCTCATTTCCAGAAAGTAACATTGAAAATAGGAAATGAAAAACAATCATTTTTCTTTTACCTATTCACATTTCTGGCAAAATATTTTGCAGCAAGGACACCAAAATTATTTGTTAAAGCAAATGTTTTTGCTTATCTGTAGATATCATAGAATTTCAAAGTTGCAAGGGTCCAAAAAGTTCAAACTCTTACCCCATAGTAAGAGCCTTCCTATAACCCCAACTGGAAGTTAGATGATGTCCTTTGTTTGAATACTTCTAGTGAAGGTGAACTCGCTACTTGGAGAGCAAGGTTTTTTTCTTTTTTTGGGTGGGGAGTAATTTTGAAAAACCATTGTGGTGCAGTGAATAGATGGCCCTAAGTCAGGGGGACCTGAGTTAAAATACAGCTTCAGATACTTGGCACTTACTAGCTGTGTGACCCTGGGCAAGTCACTTAACCCCACTGCCTAGTCAAAAAAGAAAAAAGAAGAAAAAAGAAAAACCATTGTGGCAACTAGATTATGGAAAGGCTACATGATCATGTGACATGAGAATCTTTTGAAGAACCTGGGCATGTTTAACCTGAAGAAGAGAAAATGTAAGGACAAGGGATAGCCATCTTCCAGTGTTTAAATAGTGGTCCTTTGAAAGTTGGATCTTACTTGCTCTGTTTAACCACAGAGCACGGAACTTGGAGTAAAGAGCAGAAAGTGTAGAGGTGCAAATAGCATAAGATATAAGGAAAAGCTATATAGAATAACAGATTTAGATCTGGAAGGGACCCTAGATGTCATCAGTTCTAAGCGTCTCATTTTATAAATGAACAAACTGAGGTCTATGGAGGCTGGGACTTACCTAAGGTAGCATAGGTGGTAAATGAGAGCACAAGTCTTTAAATCCAAGTCCTCAGGGTTAAATACGGCATTTGTTCTACTACATCACACTGCTCCACACTTCTGAGCAGTTGGAGCTAGCTAGAAACTAGTCTAAAAGTGGAATGGTCTCTCTTGGGAGATGGTGGGGTTCCAGACTCATTAGTCTAAGCAACATCTTCTAGTGGAAAGAACACTGAAAGAGAGTATGGGAGACAAAAGGCTCCTGGTTGGAACCTCGGCTCTTCCACTTGCTCCTTGGCAAATCTGGACCACTCATGCAATATCTCTGGGTTTCAATTTTCTTCCTAACTTGAACTAGATCAGGATATCTTAACCTTTTTTGTTTGTTTGTTTTTGTTTGTTTCTTGGACCTCTTTGACAATCTAGTGATACCCATGGGCTCCTAAGAATGATGATTTTTAAGTAATTGAAAGAAATGCCAAATTACTTAAAAATCATTATTAGTGAAAGTAAAGCTAAAGTTAGTAAAAATAAAGATGTAACAGTTTTCACATCCTAGTTCATAGACCCCTTAAAATTTATCCATGAGCCCCTTATCCCACAGGCTAAGAAAACCTGGACTGGATGACCTCAAAGGTCTTTTCCAACGCTAAACACTGTGATTGATTGGTTGAGCTGAGGTTTGGTGGGTAGGCAGCTCAATTACTCTTCTCTCATCTTCATACCATCCTCACCTCAGCCCAGGGAAAAGTGAACTACATTGATTGACAGGGATTTGCATACCATCTTTTACACCACATCACCTATGACAAAAAATTAAAGGGCAAGGTTTCCTGTGTCTTTCTTCCCAGATACTGGCCCATGCCAAACGGATACCCTGCTCATTTGTGCTTTGATAGAAATAATCTGGAAACAGCTGCTGCTTTTTTTAGTGTGGTTTTGTTCCTCCTACTGTCTCCTCCACTGACAACCCCTGCATTCAGCAGCCTTCCTGTCACATCCTCCCATAGCAACAAAGAGCCAACAAACACAGCCAGGGCTGAAGGCAGAAGAGAGGCAGAAAACGAGTAATGGGGCATCCTGGAGCGAGAATGCTTTTCTTCCACTGTTGCAGGAGGAAACTAGCTGAGGTGGAAGTAAGAACGGGTACTTAAGTGATCAGTAGCAGGGGGGAAAATATATGATATGGGGGCAGGGCTGGCTGGTGGTAAAACGAGAGGGAGGAGGAAAGCTTCAGTCAAAAGCAAAACTCCTTTTTCACTCAAAGGTAGAAAAAAAGTTCTAGTGGCAGAAGGAAAATTGACTTCGTGTATTTACTAGTGTTTAGGAAACCCAACAGTAGCATGCATGTTACTGATATTTGTTTAAGTAACACTTCAAAAATTCCTCAGGTTAAAAAAAAAAAAAGCACAGCTAACAAGGCACGTTGCACTTTTCTTTTTTTGTTTTTCAAATCTCTCAAAATTGGAAGAATGCCTGAAAAGTGACTCCCACACTATGGGATGTAACTAATGATCCAAAGGAATTTTAAATTAGACCCCCTTGTCTATTTAGTTAAATTTAGCACAATTTACATATAAAGATAGATAAGAAATCAGTCAGCTGGAGTGCTGAGGAGGGTACACACAATGCTGATAGTCTAGGAACCTGTTTTAGAAAGATGGTTGAATTTTTTTTTCAGCCCATCCTAAGGGTCTCAGTCTAGAGATTAAGGCATGGAAGCAGAATGCAGGAAATGTAGATTAGACTGGTGAACTTTGTGGGACCTAGAGGATATTCTTTGGGATAATTTTTTTTTCATCTACAAAGTGGATCATAAATTTAGAACTGGAAAAGGCCAACTGTTCCAATCTCCTCATTTTTATGGTGAGGAAATTGAGACTCAGAGAGGTAAATGACTTATTCAAGATGATACAGCTAGTATTAAATGTAGGATTTAAGGCCTGGTCTTCCTGTCTCCCAAACCACTCTTTTTTTTCCATTTTATCACCATACTCTCAGAGTCCTACTGATACGCTAGAGGTATATTCATTTGTTCCATTCAAATCTAATCTAAAAAATATTAATCATATATTATAAACTAGTTGTGGTGTTAGATGTTGGGGATTCATAACAGTCTTTGCCTTTAAGGAGCCTACATTTGCCTAGGGGGATCTAAGATGCAACCAAAAAAATAAATGATAAGTAATAGGGAGCCATGACAAATTTTGAGCAAGGGAGTGACCTGATTGGACCCATAATTTAGCAAGATTGTTTTGGCAACTATATTGAATTGGAAAAAGGTGACACTTGCAAGCATTAAGACTAATTAGGAGGATACTACAATATTCCAAATGAGAGGTCTTTAGGGACTGAGCTAAGTCCATAGTTTTGTGAATGCAGAGAAGGAAATAGATAGTGTGGAAACAGAATCAACACTATTCTAAGTCAATGCACAGGAATAAATTCCTCCTCACTCTGAATTATTCCATACACTTAGGGAAGAGAAGGCTTGAGGATGAAAGAGAATTAAGCGAATGGAAGGAATCTTCCTCTGTATGAGAGTCTCTTCCTTGAGTCAACTTCAACCCTAGTGGTGGGTCATAAGCCTTGAAGAGGGATTGAGTTTTTCTACAGCCCAGTTGATGACTGGGCTCCAAGGAGAAAAAGTTGGAAGGAAGACTGGAAGTCCTAGCCAGGAACAGATTTGTGAGTAAAGGAAATCAGCAAGAGGAGCTGATGCTTCAGGTACCAAGTCTTTTCAATTGGTGCCAACAATCTGGAAGGCCAGGAATATGAAAGTCTTGACAGTGTTTGCAAACTCCTGGAAGGAATGGTTGAAAGGGAAGTCTGAGCCTAAGTACTTGGATATTCTCTTAGAACGCCTGGGTTTAGAGTGTAACTATAAACAAGGTAAGAGTTACCTGGGTCTAGAGGTGTCATGGACCCATAACCATCACAATAGTTGTTTCAATGCATTTTGTTTTACTTATTTTGCTTCTATAGGTATGAATGAAGAATGGTATACAGTTAAACCATCTTTGTGTGATTGACTCCATTTTGATAGGTTCATGTAATTGAATGAAATGCTGCATGAAGACAAGAGAATAGACATTCCCTGGTGGCTGGGGGCTGAGCCAAAAGTTTAATTGGATAAATCCACATAGACTGTATGAGATAAGTGCTGTCCCCTACAAAAGGGAGTGAACTAGGACAGAGGCAACCAGCTCTCTAAGAACATGGAGATCTTGGCATTATTTCCCTAGTGTTCTCTGTTGTTAGGTGACTCTTTGTTGTTGTTATTGTTTGCCCTTCATTCTTGAAGAGGGAGGTGAAGCCGTGACATGTAAGTGAATTGGATTTAAGGGAAGGAGGGCTATGCAAAGTGATCAGCCTCACTTTCTCCTATAGAACCATCTGGGTCCAGTGGCTAGAAAAAAATCAAGATGACTGAAGATGGCCCTGGATGTAGTGGGAGTTTACATGACTCCCATAACTGACCAAGGTGAGTAAGAGCCTGCCAGTCCCTGGGCCTCATCAACAAATGGGGTTTAGTACCTATGCAGCAGTACCCCTTGGTAGTTAAATAAAAATCAACAAGACATAGTCCTTGAGAAGTTTACAACCAAATAGGGAAGAGAAAGTAAATGCATAAATAACTACAATATAAGGGAGAATATGGTAGCTACCATCAGATATCTACAATGGGCAATGGGGATTTAAGAAAAGCTTCTTAAATGACTTTAAAGTTTTTTTGTAACATTTAGGATGAGTCTTGAATGATGTTTAGGATGCTGATAGACAGCTATGGAGAAATAGCATTTTGGCGTACAGAATAACATGAGAAAAAGCATGGAGAAATAAAAGTGCTGGGCCTGTTTTAGATGATGGCTAATAGTTCAGTTTGGCTAGTCTATATGATATATGCAAAAGGATTTTAGAAGATAAAAAAAGAAAGGCAAGGGTTTATTATAGAGAACTTTTAATGCCAGGCTGAGGATGTGGTTTTGATAGTTAATTGAAAACTATTCAAGGTTTTGTTTTTTTGTTTTTTTTTTTTAAGGAGAGAGATGGTGTGGTCAAAGTTGTTCTTTAGAAAGAATAATCTTACAAGAGCACATATTTACTAGATTGGAGGAGAAATTGGAGTACATGTAGAAGGTTATTGCAGTACCTTAGGTAACATGTAATAATGAACTCAATTAGGAAACTATCAGTGGAAATGGGAAATAGAGAATGATGGAAAAAACAATTCTGAACTTAAAAATTGATTGAAAAGATGACTCAACTTTCCAATATAAGTGACCAGAAGAATGTTGATAAATTTAACAGAAATAACCAGAAAAAATAAACAATTTATGTTTTACAAAGCACTTTTCTAAGACTATTACAAAATACAAATAATACTTTCACTATCTACTCCACAGGGCTGTTTCAGGGACAGAGTTTTGTAAACTGTAAATTGCTATACAGGTGTGAGTTGTTATTATGCAGAAAGTGCAGTTACTTGGTTCCAGGAGGAAGTTAGTCAAAGGTTGCCAGCTCCATCAGCTTCATGTAGCATTTTTCAGTCTTTCTCTAGATGTAATTTACATAAACTCAATCCAGTAATGGGAAATGAAAGGAATCCCTACATTGCAGTTCTACCCACATCCTCTTCAATTTTGCTAAGTAGAGCTCCTAGAACCACAGCTAGCAATTAGTGTATGATAACAGTTAAAAGGAATTTTCTGAGATTTGAGATATCAGCAGAGGGCAAAGAAAATTCAAAAAGATTGATTTAAACACCTAACGGCGTCTCTAGCGAGCTGACGACGTGGCTGACCAGATTCTGAAATCACAGAAGAGCTGAAATGGCCTCTGAAACTATGAGCTAAAAAAGCAGAGACAACCTAGCAGCTGAAATTTGACTAGTATAGGCAGATGGCAGCAGAAGATGTCAACAAAGAGTAGCAAAAGAAACAGATCAGAAGAGATTTCTAAGAGAGAAGTTTAGTGGAAATACTATAAGAAGGAATTATAGCAGAGTGACTAGATCAGCAGAGAATCCCAGATCCATAGAGAAAGCTGTTGATATCAACACAGTGACTATTTAGGGAAGCATACAGCAATCTTTGGAGGCAGAATGCAGGTGTCCTATCTCTTTGTGTGCCCCCTCCATGAATATTCACCAGTCACATGCAATCTCTATTTGTATGTCCCATCCATTTGGTGCCACCCGGTCACACATATTCCCTGAATATATCCCCTCTCCCACCAGAAGAGTACTAACCTGTCAGAAAATATACTCCTAGGAATACGAGAAGAACCTTTCTTGGCCCTTATTTTGCTCAGCTTTTTAATTAAATGCCTTTGCTTTTCATGGATACAATTTTTGGTTGGTTAAAGATTGTTGATGTTGCTTTTATTTTAACCAATGAAAAGACTGTTTGTTAAAAGATAGCTGTATTGGTAGGTATGAGCTATGGATTTTGAGTGAATACTGACCCACAACATATCTAGAAATTTCAGGTAACCCCTCTCCCCATTCAACTCTTAGATGGGGGAAGAGCTTCAAAGAATACATTGCATGCTTCCTATTAATTCTTCCTATTAATAAATTTATGATTAAAAGAAAACACTTTATTAAATAATGTGATAACATTCCCATGGCAAACATTAGACTTGTATTCTCTTTACATTTTACACCATTCTATGGTTTAAAATAACCCAGAGAGAAAACAATCAATTCAAAACCACTGAAGTATAAAAAGAAAAAAAAACCTAAAATGTTCCGAGTCAGGGGCCAAGAAGACCTTTGCCAAATGAAACTTGATACATGAAGTTATAGAATCCCATTCCGATTCACTCTGTTGTACTGAGATGTTATAGTTTATACATTATGGATAAAAGGTCACCTGCTGTTTTGAGGCTCCCCCAAAGAAGATCATAGCTAAGTTATAAATTAATTTAAAACCTTTTTTAAAAGTGTAAATGTTTTGCTGAACCTTTAGAAATGCTTCCATGGGAAATTACTAAGAATGCAATAAGAATATTTTTAACTGCCTTAAATTGGTAACTTCAGATTTTCTAGGATGATAGATTATTTTTTTTTCATTAGTTCTAGGTTGTAATTCAGAAACTCCTTTAAGATTCAAAGCTGCTCAAAGGAATGGGAAAATCTCCAAGGACAGTATTTTTATTCTATCTTTCCTTTCCTCCTCTTCCATCTCTCCTTTGCACCCCCCCAAAAAAAAAAAACCAAAGGTATTTAATGATTTTATAGAACATACCTTGGCAATGTTTTTTAACTGATTTGTGATTTTTAGAAAAATACCAAAATCTATTTTTATATTTTAATTATATCTTGTTCACAAATGAAAAGCTATTGACAAGCCCTGAGGAAATTACTGTGGACTAGTTTCAGAGTTTCTCTCCAGTGATTACTGGACCAAGTGCTAGCCCATATACAGTTACAAAAGACCACCACAAAGGACATAAAGGTGCTTGCTCAACTCAGCTTGTTTTTAGCTTTTCCGATATGCCAACAATATAGATTTATCTTTGTACCAGTGGAACCAAGCAATAATTTATCATGGTGGTGGGCAAAAAGCTAGTAACCTGCCATCAGAGAAACAGCTCTCATATTCATTCCTCATTCTTTGGATTGCTATGTAACAAGTTTGAAGTCATGCCAAAGAAATAAAACTGAATCAACACTGAACCCAATTCACAGATCCCAATAAGCTTTATTCAAGGATATAGTCAAGCCCACTGGGTCCCTGGTGAAGTCAGGGTGCAAGAACACAGCTGCTGAATGATCCCCAATGGATTCTAATTCCCTTTTCTCCAGAGGCGTGTTCTGATGGGGTTTGTGATGAATCCTACACAGATTCCAAGCACTAACATCAGTGGGAAATCTATCTGGCAGCAGCAGGTAGGCTTAATTATGCATTACGATTATTTGATATAGTCTTCTGAGGTGCTCTCTCTAAGCTTAGCTTCCCCAGCTTTACTCTGGACTTTCAAGCGATTTAAGTGGTCAGGAGACAAGGTATCATCTTCTTGCCCTGTTTTTAGGTCTAGCCCTTGGGGTCTTTGGGTATCAAGATTGGTTTTGGGTGTGAAAAAAGGCCAGGCTTAGCCTATGGCTAGCCTCACAAATAAAACATGTACCATACATGTAGAAGGTTGTCCTACTTAGATGACTTTGGAAAGGGATGTTGCCCTAGTATGGAAGGCCTGAATAGAGTGGCATCTCACAAAGCTCAGGTTTACAGTAGAGGAGCATAGGGGAAAACACTAAAGAAGAAGATCTCTGCCATCCATGTGTGTGCATGTATATATGTACTGTATTAATGTGAGTACAAGTACACGTTTTTGGAGAGAGAGAGAAAGAAACAGAGAGAGAAAAGAGTTTATAGCAAGTCAGCCTTGGAGTCAGTAAGACCTACCTCTGACATTTTAGTTGTGAGTTCCTGGGTGAGTCATTTAACCTTTCATGACCCCCTCATCTCTCTACCAATTCTCTAAGACTTTAAGTTCCAGAGTAGTTGCTTATTTGTATCAATAAAGGATGTTTCCTCACTAAGTATGCCTAATACCATTGAAATCATAGGCCAGGTTCAAATACACACACAAATGCGTGTATATTCTAGTATGTGTGTGTGAATATTATGTGTATGTGTATGTACATACATGTAAATGTATATGTTAACAATTAGCCAGCAAGGAGAATTAGCTATAGACAAGTGTATGTATCTAATACAAATGTCCCTATGTTACTTGAAATCTTTGTTCTTGAAATATATGTACATCCTTATATGTGTATATACATTTATGTATTATGTATACACATATAACTACATATACACATGTTCATGTATGTATGCATAAATTTGTACATTCACATAGACACATCTATTCAGAACTTATAGCCGACTTAATAATCACTCATCACTGCTATGATTTGATTCCTAAAACAACCACATGCCAATGTAGCAGTAAGTATGGGCCTTTTAATTAAAGAAATCAGAAGACCTTATTTATAATTTATCACAAAACTTATTTCTAGCCCTATTCTCTCACATACAGAAAAACTGAGCTTTTTGAAAGTGGGAAAAAATGTCATGAAAGATATTCCTTTATTTTTGAAAACGCTAATGATATCACAACATTGGGGTAAAATAGTGAATAACGGGTGCCTTGACTTGAATGTGAATTTGATTTAAGCGAGGGAGAGTTGTGAAGAGTCATCAGCCTCACTCTCTTCCAGAGTCATCAAAGTCCAGTGGCAAAACAAAAGTCCAGATAACTGGCGATGGCCCAGGATACAGTGGATGACCTTGGCGTCTTTGATGTCTGCCCAAGCTCTGAGGGCTCCAGAGTGCCTTCTTCAGCTGCCTTCGTGGCTGTTGGAACAAATTTTTCTTGTCCATGAATTCCACCAGGAGAAGTGTTCACTTGCTTGAGTAGGCATCCCCCTAATTCACCAATGGGTTTGAAGTCCATCAATTACCCTCAACCTGCTTTAGCCCAAATCATTTTTAATCGCCTGTGGCCACTGTGCATGCTACAACTTGTTGGATCTACAGGTGAGAGCTGGATGACGGGTGCACACCAAAGGTAGATGAGCAGCCCTAAAAATGGCTCAGCAAGCCCTCACAACAAAGGTACTGGTCCTCTGGCCTTTACAATCTGTACCTTGCATTAGATAATAACTGTGTTCTTGGGTATTCTCCTAACAGGAGTTAGGAGAATTATATTCACATCACTCTGCCGTTTACTTGCCTGGATTAACTTGGAGAAATATTTTTTTTTCCCATTCAGGCTCTTAGTTTCTTCATACACCAAATGAAGTTATTAAAGTTTCAGCTCTTTGATTCTGTGACTTGAATTATATTTGAAGAGGCATTATGATGTAGGAGAAAGAATAAAAAAGCACAAATTTATCCTCAGAAGATCTGGGTTCAAATTGTTCCACTGACTAGGTCCCAATTACTACCTACAGGACCTTGGACAAGTCTGTGCTGGCTGCTCACCACAAAATGGCATTAGGCTAGAAGACGATCCCTTCCAGCTCCAAATCTACTATCCTATGAAGTTACTTTCCTTTTCAGGGCCTTAGTTTCCTTATCTGTAAAATTAGGGGTTTGTATTAGATAAGCTTGGAAATCCTATCCAGCTCTAAGCCCATGTTTTACCTGTTTATGAAATGACAATACAACCAGTTAAATTTTAGTGGCATTCCATCTAGAACAAAACTGATACTTGTGCATAGTGATCTGTATTGTCATGTCAGGTCCTTGAAAGCGGGAGGTCAATCTCTATAGCACAGTGCTGACACTTACCCAGGCAACAGGGGGTAAGAAAACAGAAACCAGATCCTAGCAAAGTCCCAATGAAGTGTTAACATGCACTTCTCAATGCAAAGGGGAAAAATAATTCTTTAAGTATATAATATATTTTTAAAAAAGTAATCCGGAATTAAATTCCGTTGAACCCATTTTCCCATATATTCTGCAAGGAAACATTGATGCTTAACTAAATGATTCACTTAACTAAAAACATTTCCCTTATTTTCACAAGCTCTTCTGATGGTTTAAGATTCAGAGGTGGAAAAAGATGGCTTCTAAGGTCCCTTCCAGCTATAAGCCCATGATCCTATGTTTTTCTGCATCTCCCTGATCTTACAAACTCCCATGGTGCACATCTACAAGAGAACAAGCAGGCAATTTTTCCTTCCCATTGTATGAGTCATGGATGCATCCCATTCTGGGAAACAAAAATGGGAAAGATAATCAAGAATCTATAACCCACTGGACTTGGCCATTTGCCCCACCTGGGAAAGTGATAGAATTACAACACACACACACACACACACACACACACACACACACACACACACACACAGGAATTTTTTTATTTTACTTTTATTTTTATTTAAAAATTAAAAGTATGTAACATTCTAGAAATGCTCCTTTCTAGACTCTATGGCTTCAGAATCCTCTCTCCTAAAAGATGAGGAAATTGAGATCCATAGAACACAAATGACTTGTCCAAGGCAGCCCCTCTTGCAAAAATCAGATCAATGGATCCAAAGTAGATCTTCTGACTCTAAATCCAGTGCTCTTTCCATGGTACCACTGCTCCCTTCAGGGACATGCTTTGCCTAGCTAATTTTTCCACATTCCCTTGGAATTTAGACTCTTGAATTAACTTTACATTTGGGTCTTCCAGTGCTTTTTACCAAAAGCAAAAACCAAAATGACATCTCTTTAAAAGAAATTGTGTGGGCAAAACCAACCAACTTCAAAGCATTTTTACTAGTATTAAAGTCCCTCATTACCTGCTGTTTGTTCCTTTTTAGTAACATCCTAAGTGCCCCTGGATATAGTCAGACTTAGCAGGACATGCTCTTCCCACATGCACCCTGTCCTGTATCCCTGCAGTTTCTGATGCAAAACAGATTTTTAAGATCATAGAAGGACAGAGGTCGACATGAAAGTCTCCCAGAACCTGGCATTGGTTTCATGCTTCTGGTCTGTATTAGAAAACATAACAATGCTCCTTAATATTATTTTTTACTTGTGTATAAAAATGTTACAATGACATCACTTTTCCATGACCATGATTTTTAAAGCTTATCTCTGAGAAGAATTAAGAAAATGACATTGAAGATGTAGTGAGATATTTCAAAGTCTGTAACATGTAGGTGGGTGGGTGTGAATATCTACCGTTAAGCCAATTCTACTGCGGTGATAAAGGATGCTGGAAATCCAGAAGCCTTTTCTTCTGTTAAAAAAAAAAAAAGTAGCTGACTGAATGAAATGTGCCACATCCTTAAGTCACAGTATTATCTCAGATTGAGGACATACAGCCATAAAGGATCTAGGTGAGTCCAATCCCTTCATTTTGCAAATAAGGAAACTGAAGCCCAAAAAGTTAAATGGCTTAGCCAGAGTCATAAATGCAGTAAGTGTCTGAGGCATGATTTGAATCCAGATCACCCTGAAGCCAGGTCTCATACTGCACCATCCTCTCCTCCCTCCCCCCCCCCCCCACATCACGGAAGACATATTCACAACAAGCATGTGCAAAGAAATTCCTGATTCTAACACCACTTTCTTCCGGAAGTCTTCCTCAACTTTTCCAAAACACTCTCTGGTGTTCCCTGAGCTCTTACAAATATCTCTTCATCCGTCTTTTATTTTCCTTTAGGTATAGATTCTTCAATCTCTCTTTCTAAAATGTATTTATTCTATTTACCCAATTCAATGGTAAGTATTGTGAAATTGTGGCAAGGATCTGGTCTCTATTTCTTGATTTTACTTTATTTTATTTTATTATGTTGCTATAAAGGCACTGTGCTTGGCACACTGTGAATGTCCAAGAGATTCTGGATGGTAATACGGTGAGCAAGGTGTGCAGTTCGGGAAACCAGGATCAATAGGAAAACATATGTTGTATAAACAGAGGCAAGAATGACAAAAAAACAATGTTTTTAAAGGAGTAAAGTCAAAAAACAATGTTCTGGTAACACAGACAGAACAGGAAAGTTTTGTTCATTTCTATTACCGCTTTTGAACTTACAGATGGTATGCAAGAAAGAATATCTGGGAATTCCTCCAAATCACTAGTTTTTTAATGGATCCAACCTGGTGATTTGGTCTCAAGAAACAAAACTCCCTGTAGGTTCACCTAAATAGAAAGAAGAAAAATACACATCACCTAAAGGTCTGTTTAATCTTTTTAGAACAAAGATCCAGAATTGGATTACCTCTACAAAGCACATTTGACAAATCCCCATAATGGCAGATTATGAGAGAGAACATCTAGGCAATTTTTCCTTCCTATTGTGTGATTCATTGGTGCTTTCCATTCTGCAGCAAAAGTGGGAAAGATGTTCAAGAATTTACAAGCCACTAGCCTTGGCCAGTTGTTCCCCATTGGGAAGCAGATAAAATTTTAAAAAAACCAATGGCAGGAATTTATTATTTTAAGCATCTCAAGGTATTAAAAGTATATAACATCCAGAGACTCTCTTTTCTAGATGCTATGGCCTCAGAAACTTCTCTCCTAAACACATATCCAGAAGTATTGCTCATTTTAGCACCTGTATTATTTCTTTTGCATACCCCTAAAGAAGGCAGAACCATCATTCTCTAGACTGACAAGGAGTATTTGTCCTATCTATCTTTGTAATTCTAATGCCTAACAGAGGGCCTAGACTAATCATATTTGGATCCAGACAATAGAATGCAGTTCAATGCATAGAAGTTATAAAGGCAGATTTTAGATTAGGTTTAGATTTAAGAAACTGCCTAACTACTAGAATAATCTATAAGTGGAATGAGATGCTTGAAAAGCCAATGGATTTTCCTTCTAGGGATGTGATCAGGAGAGCCAATGGTTAAATTTTCAATGTGAGCATTTACACCTCATAAAGAAACACTAAAATCAGAGCTTGATTTATTGTTTTGTTGATTTCTATCTAGACTGAAGAAAATGATGGAAAAAAATGTTGATAATGCAGATTAAACTTAAAAGTGTATCACGGGGGCAACTAGGTGGTGCAGTGGATACCGCACTGGCCCTGAAGTCAGGAGGAACTAAGTTCAAATCAAGCCTCATACACTCACTAACCCTATGACCTTGGGCAAGTCACTTGATCCTGATTGCCTCAAAAAAAGTATTATGAATACATACTTTTTTGGAGATCCGGTTGTTAAACATTTGCCAGCACCCTGCTGGCCCACCCTCAGGGGTCTTGAAGTCAACGCTAGATAAAACACTTGTCAAGAATATTGGAGAGAAGGTTAGTGGTTGAAGTTTGAATTGGGAGAGATGGTATATTAGCACAGGACCAGAGATCTGGAAGGGCCCTCAGAGACTATCTCTTCCAACCTCTTTATTTTACAGACAAGGAAAATGAGGGCCAGGAACATCAAGTAATTTGCCTATAGTCCCACAGATAGCAATTATCAGAGATTTTTGAAAGAAATTTCTTCCAATTCTGAATTTCTCTGATTCCTTTCCCAATGGGACATAATTGGATGTGCTAACCACACCTAACCAGTGTTCTTCTTGGCCACAATCTAATATCCTCCTTCTGAAACTACCCGTGAGCTCATTTGGAACAGGCAAAAGGCTAGGTGATGATGGCATCAGGAAAACCTGATTTTAGGAACTGAGAGGGGAGGGAATTTATGCATTGGCTGAAGGCAAATACTTATGCTATTTTCTCCCAACAGAATGTAAGTTTCTTGAGGGCACGATCTGTTTCATTTTCCATGTCCTGGGCCAGTTCCTAGCACAGTAGGTATTTAATAGATTTTTTAAAAATGAATTAGGTTTTCAATACTGCATTGTTTTCTTCTCTTTTCTTCCTTCTCCCTTTTGTTCAATTTTATAAATATACATTGAGCTGTATGTGGCCCTCCCAGTGGTGCCCATATGAGAATCCATCTCTGCTGGATCTTTTGAACTGAGAACTTCTGAGCTACAGTGGGCTAAACCAATTGGGTTTTTGCTCTAAGTCAGGCATGGATATGGTCAATATGGTAAGTCTCAGAATGACAAGATTGCCTTTGGAGAGACAAACTGTCCCAAGTCAGAAACAAAGCAGGTCAAAATGCTCAGATTGGGCCCAAGAGTAACCCTGCAATTCAAGTCTGGCTGAGATCAGTAGATCCTTTAAAAGGAAAAAAAGTGTATGATTTCCATTCAAGCAAATCTACAGAAGTTGATAGTTTATAGTACATCAAAATATTCCACTTCTAAATGATGTTATGGTCTATGAATTTAATGACTTGTGACAGTTCAGATTCATGGTTACCATTTCTTCCAATCAGCAGAATCAATATATACTCCTGCAAATGAACCTATTTTTAAAAATGTAAAGAAAATGATCAGAAAACAAAATAGGTTAACTCCAGTCACTCAAATTTAAAAAAAAACAACCTTCACTCAAACATCCAAGAATATAAAATGGTTTTCATTTCATCAAAATAACATATACATCACTAAGGATAAATACTGGCAGAATGCAGTGAATTTAGAAGACTAGTCCTCACAGTAATTTATCCAGGTCTGTCTTTTCTCGAGAACAGTGATCATTCTGAAAAATGAGAAAGGGAGGTGGAGAGAACAAGAGATTGGAAGCAGAAATTAAGCCTGTCTTAGAAAATGTAGCCTAATTTTGTGGGAGGGGGTTGGGGGGAGGGGATACTAGACCTATGATTTCATTTGTGTAGGGAACTGTAGGGATGAGGGCTCTTTCCATTGGTGTGAATCATCAGTTCTCAAGATTTGCCTGATGTACTTAAAGGTCATTTAGTTAAATGACTTGTTCACTATTACACAAACTCCTATGCATCAAAGGCATGATTTGAACCCAAGTTTTCCTAACTCCAAAGCCTCTCTTCTGTCCTCTATACCATGCTGCCTTCCAAGAATTCAAGGATACAGCATCTATAAATGTCTGGTCACTTAGAACTCTTATTGGCTGAAAGATACCTCTGCATCACTTTATAGAGAAAGTGATGCTTGGTTGCCAAAATAATACTCCAAATGAGAAATAGAGGCAAACAGCTTGGAAAAAAAGTCTAATAGTATTAGTTTGTGAACAGACAGAGCCTAAACATTTATTTTAAAGTCCCATAGTCTCAAGGATTCCTAGAAAATTAAAATACACCTCTAAAATAATGTAATGCTTTAAACCTTGACAAATTTCAAAACCTTTGAAAAAATGTATTAGTGGGTTTTGCTACTCCTGGAAAGAGAAGAGAAGAATGAGAAAAAGCCGGCAGCATCATGGAGGGGAGACGGTACTGACATGGGAAATAGTAGACCTGGGCTCGGCTGTGCCTCTAACTGGTTCACTTGGGAAAATCATTTAACCTTTCTCAGCCTTGATTTCATTAAATGTATAATAATTACAAGGAACTACATGATCCCTAAAACCCATTCCAGCCATAAAATTCTATCTTTTTTTTCTCTCTCCCCTTTTCTTTTTTCTCATTATACTTGCATAGAAAGAATCTCTATACCTATATTAGGGGTTCTTAGCCATTTTTTGTGAGTCATAGAACCCTTTGGCAATCTGGTGAAGGCTATGGGTCCCTCCTCAGAATGTTTTAAATGAATAAAAATAAGAGGCATAGGATTACAAAGGCAACCAATTACATGGAAAGCTGTAAAAATATTTTAAAGAACAAGTTCATGGATCCCAGGCTAATAACCTCTGATAGATATACACAAAACACACCCCCCCACACACACATATATATGTACAAGTTGTGGTCTAAGTGCTATTATTCCCATTTAGGTTATATATGCCTACATAGGTCTGTGTAGTTGTGGTTCACTGACAGTCAAGAAGAGGAATCTCTAGAATTTCCTTCCCTCCAACCTTCTCCAAGGAAGACTTTTGATTCTTGCCAAGAGGGGAAGCAGGAGTTTGGGGCCAGAAACTGGCTACTCTGCCTTCCTTGGAGAGAAGGTACTGGACTAGAATTATATCTATCTGCTCCCTTAAGTATTATTAGTCTAGCCAGGAGTAGTTCTTAGGTTCAAGCTACACTCCTGACTGCTATTCTTTAATGGAAAAGGCATGACACAAGCTATGTAGCCAAAACTCGACTCCCTTCTCACCAAATGCCAGTTCCACAATGAACACACATAGCAAACGGCAAGGAAACCTATTTATTTAAGTCCATTGCAAAACAGAAATCAGAGAAAGTATGCATAAAAGAATATGTACCACACAACATGAAGTGAAGGAGCTCTACCGTTGGGAGGGAGAGAACTCAGTCTCAGATCTCACTCAGAGGGAAAATTCCCTGAAGTCTCTAGGGTAGTGAGCTGGGGATTATGAAGCTGAGTTGAAGTTTCAGTACCTCTACACATTGGCTTCTTCCCAGAGTCTTTCTTTCTTCAAGGACCCAAAGAGAAGTTGGAGTCATATATCTCTCTCACTTCAGGAAACCAGAAGGGTTCAGATCTCTCTTCTCTCCAGCTCTCCTCAGATCGATCTGCCCTTCACTGGGGTTGTAGAGCAGTGAATAATAAATCTCTGCCAACGAAGAGAGAGTCCCATGTAATTGGCATGTTGAGCCAAGAATATGTGTGTGTGTGTGTATACACATATACATAAATAAATCTATACATATGCATACATATATATACATATATCCCACACATATGTACTTCTGCATGTTATATAATTTATACATGCATAGATATAAATATATATTTGTAAAGGAATTGACAAAAAATCCTACTAATTTTTCCCAATTTACTACTAAAATTCAAGTGTTGAAAATGATCTCTGTAGGACTTATAATACCCAAGTCGTAGATGAAAGTTCAATAATTAGTCTCAGTCAAACCTAGCCAAAATTGTACTGAAGATAAGACTTGTCTTTGCCAATCCTCCACCTCTTTGCACATCTTTCCTTATGAATGAATGAATTAAAGGATGGACAGATAAATGAATGAATGAATGAATGAATAATCATTTCTAAGTTCTACAAAGTACTATAATAAATTCTGGGGACACAAAAATAAAATTAAGACGGGGTAGCTCTCAAGGAGAGGGGATAACACAAAGAACATTTCAGCTGCAAGTCAGATGGAAAGGTTTCATGGTCCTTAGGGTGCAGCAGCAAAGGAGACAGTAGTGAATCATCTTTAATATAGCTTCCGTTGACAAAATTACATCAGTTTCTGATGGTTAAGGCTTGATAGTATCCAGGACTTCGATGGTGAGACTCTTTCTTCTCCAGGCCTTCCACGGCTATGGATGCAGCCTCCACAGAAGTATATTTCTATAAAGGCTGCTTCCTGAGATTCTGCCCACGGCAGCTGGGATGGAAGTCTAGCTACTTCATAATCCTTTTTCCCAGGTATCTCTCACTCCAGTCTCTCTACTCAGATCAACTTTCCCAGAGAAATACTAGGCTTTATTTTCCATCGTCCTCCCACTCCTTGACTGTTCTGAGAGAAAGAAAAAAGATTTAAAACAAACAGAAACACTTTCATGGTTATAATAGCTGGAAATAGCTTAATGTATTACCGTTCCCAGGGATATTTGTGTTTGAATGGAACATTTTTGTTCTAAATCAAAAGTATGAATGCATAAAACTAGAAATGTTGTCCCTGATAGCCCAGTTGTTTAGATGCTGGGCAAATATAGTGTGTGTGTGTGTGTGTGTGTGTGTGTGTGTGTGTGTGTGTGTGTG
>NW_020954588.1:12897973-13062024 GCF_900497805.2 Vombatus ursinus | reverse complement strand
TGTGTGTGTGTGTGTGTGTGTGTGTGTGTGTGTGTGTGTGTGTGTGTTTGGGGTACAGGAAAAGGAGGAACTTTCCCTTATCTTATGTACAGTAGAACTTACTCAACCTTCTACATAGATTCTGAAACTGACGTGAGAAATCAATTAGATTTCTATTGTGCCCCAGAGTAAAGCTTTGACATCCTAAATCAAGCTCTTCTCCAATAGCTCCAGACAAATTTACCCTTCTCTCTTGTTGGCACTGTGCAAATTGGTCTTGGAATTTTTCTGTCACTTGTGAGGGGAAGGGTGGGATGGGCTAAGTGGATGGATAGAATTAAGCCTCATTTCTACAGACAGAGAAGAGGACATGCTTCAAGCCATTCTGGGCCGTAGCTTCCCCACAGATCTTCCCTACTCGGCTTTTATTTTCATTTTGCATTAAACAAAAACCCATTTGAGGGCTGTTTAATGCTCTGGCTTGTGTTTTCCAATGCTAGATAAAAGTTAAACAGATGAACCATTGGGGGGAAAGGGGGAGTAGGAAGGGAAGAATTGGGAAATACATGGCTGCTAAAATGCTTTAGAGTTCGAAAAATGCTCTCTCTTTTAAAAAAAAACCAACCTATTTTCAATGTTCCAGCAGCTGCGAGTTTTCCCAGTGCTCCCCCTGTGGCTCAAATGGGAGCTGCTTAATGTTTAACAGATGAGCCAATTGAGTTTTTAAAGGCAAAATTAAACTTGGAAGTGCAAGAAGGGCGCAGGGGAATCCACAGCCCAGAATAGACTCGAGGAAATTCCTGAGCAGGGAGAGACGAGTGGACTGTCACCAGGAAGCAGGCTACTGCTGCCACTTTTGGGCTAGAAACGAGGAAGTGGTGTGGAATGGTGGCTCAGAAGGTGGTGAACCCAAGTGCAAATCCTGCATCTGATTCTTAATTTCTGTGTGATCTTGGGCAAATCACTTGCACTCTCTGAAAGTCATAAGATCATAGACTAGAGGTAGAAGCTGGGGTGAGCAGGGAATGTTTAACAACCGGCTCTCCCCAGAGGGATAAAAGGCTGTATTACATTCTTTTAAGTTAAATCTGAATAATGAACATTTTCTCTATCACTTTCTTAAGCCTAGACAATTGACAAAACAATAAAACAAGCCTTGATTTGCACTTACCTCCTGATTTCCAAGGTATCAATGCTTAAATTCAAAATTTAACAAGTGACTCTCAGAAGCTGGTCTGAGCTGGCTCCAGCACACCAATGAGAGCAAGAGTTCTCAGAAGTCTATATGGACTTTACAGGATCTTCCAGCTCTAGATGTAGGATCCACAAGGTCCAATTGTCTATTGATGATTGGGTGCACAGTAAAGTAAAATGGAAAGAAATTACGAGGACACTGAGGTGCAACTGAATCCTGCCATTATCTTACTATTTTTGTGACCTTAACGTGTGGGCTTTGGGCTAAAGGGGCTTCTAAAATCCCTTCTAACTCTGAATCTATGATCCTTAAAAGACTTACTCGGTGAGCAGTGACTACATTAAGCACTGCTAATACAGTCTTTAGTAGTTACCACCTTTCTCTTTTTGATTTTTTTTTCCTTCTTGCAAAGAAAAAAATTATATGGATGAACTGTGAGCTGGACTTTGAATTAGGACACCTGGGTTTGAATCCTGGCTTTGACATCTCTTGGCTGTGCAGCATGGCCAAGTTGCTGAATCTCTATAAGACTTGGTTTCTTTGTCTGTAAAATGCCTCATGGTATGATTTCCTTATACGTCTGATGAGGGATTGGGAGAGATCTCTTAAGGTCTCTTCACATAATCCAGTGCCTTTTCTATAAAATCCCTTTATAAAGCTGAAAGCACTTTGGAAATATTGACTTTTGTTATTAAATAATTAATTAATTGATTTTTTAAAATTAATTTAGTCTTAAGGTGATGTGAGGTCTGGGTGGGGCTCTAGAATATGAGATAGTTGGGGTGTCTATAAGACCCCCTGGAAAAACTCTCCTCTGAATGGGTGCAATTACACTGACTTTTTTGTTGTTGTTCAGTCCCATCTGACTCTTCATGATTCAATTTGGGGTTTTCTTGGCAAAGATACCAGAATGGTTTGTCATTTCCTTCTTCAGCTCATTTTACAGATAAGGAAACAGGCAAACAGGGTTAAGTGACTTGCCCAGGGTCACATAGCCAGTAAGTGTCTGAAGCTGGATTTGAACTCAGGTCTTCCTGATTCCAGGCCCATCGCTCTATCCACTGGGATACTTTACCAAATGGTAAATAGTCCTAAGAAATGTCCACACCCAGGGGGAAAAACCTTCTCTTGCCTGGATTCATATCTGTAAAGAACATTAATCTGAGGGGATCAAACGTGAAGTCTAGCAAATTCAAAGTTTTATGAAAAATCAGCAACATATCTAAACACATCTTTGTCTAGCCAGATCCTGAGAATTCTCTAAAAGAGAACTAATTCTTCCTACAGCTAACTTGTTTAAAAATTGTAATTGCTTACTTTGATCCCAAAGGGTTCTTAACCTTTTCTAGTATCATGGATAGACTTGAGCCTGTGAAATCTATGGACCCCTTCTTTTTTATTTTTATTAATTTATTTTGATTTATCAACAATCACTTCCATAAGCTTTTGAGTTTTAAATTTTCTCCCCCTCCCTCCCTACCTCCTTCCCTAAGACAGCTCACAATCTGATATAAGCTATACATATACATTCCTATTAAACATATTTTCACATTAGTGATGTTGTAAGTAGGAATTAGAACCAATAGGAGGAACCACCAGAAAGAGGAAACAAAACACAAAAGAAGAAAAAATATAGCAAATAGTATGCTTCAATCTGCAATCAAGCTCCAAATTTCTTTCTTTGGATGTGGACAGCATTTTCCATCGTGAGACTTTTGGAGATGTCTTAGATCTTTGCATTGCTGAGAAGAGCTAAGTCTATCAATATTAGTCATCATACAACGTGGCAGTTACCGTGTACAATGTTCTCCTGGTTCTGCTCACTTCACTCAGCATCAGACCATACAAGTCTTTCCAGGTTTTTCTGAAGTCAGCCTGTTCATCATTTCTTAAAGCACAATAGTGTTCCATTACATTCACATACCACAACTTGTTCAGTCATTCCCCAATTGATGGGCATCCTCTCAATTTCCAATTCTTTGCCACCACAAAAAGAGCTTCCATAAATATTTTTGTACATGTGGGTCCTTTTCCCATCTGCATGATCTCTTTGGGATACAGCCCTAGAAGTGCTATTGCTGGGTCAAAGGGCATGCACATTTTGATAACCCTTTGGGAATAGTTTATGGACCCCTTTGTGGCATAAAGTTTTTAAATACATAAAATATATAGGATTACAAAGAAAGCAAATTATGTTGAAATACAATTATCAAAATACTAAACACAAACAAAACAAACCCAATGTCCATACTGAAGAAGCCCAGGGAGAAAGGTCTTTCCCACCTCTGTGCAAAGGAGAAAAAAGCCAACAAGAAACTAAGAGGGTGAAGGATACAGAGAGAGGTTTGCTCTCTAAGCTTCAACCTTCATAAGAATCATCTAATCCTAAATTATAACTTTAGCCATGATTCAAATTGAGCAGGGGGATCAGTATCTTAATTCAACAATTCCACAAATATTTAAGTGGCATATATGTGTGTATAAATTTATATATATATATATGTGTGTGTGTGTGTGTGTGTGTATGTGTATGTACATGTATATATATACACTTATGTGTATATATGTAAACTTATATGTGTATAATATAAACATATATATGTATATGTGTGCATGTTCATGTGTTCATGTAGTACATATAATATATATATCCTTCAGTGATAGTGAGGTACCTATTGCACCAGACCTGGACTCAGAAGACCTAAATTCAAATTCAAACTCAGACACTTACTAGGTGTGTGACCCTGAGCAAATCACTTAACCTCTGTCTGCCTCATTTTCCTCTACTCTAAAATGAAGCTAATGATAGCACCTACTTCACAAGGATTTTATGAAGATCGAATGAAATAATATTTGTACAGTACCTGGCACATAGTGGGTGCTTTTTATTACTTTACCCCCTTCCCTCCAGTGCCAAGTTCAATTAAATGAGATAATCTCTGTAAAATGGTTAGCACAGTTGCCAGCACATACCAAGCACTCTATGTTTATTCCTTTAACTTCCCCTCCCTACAAACAAAAACAACAGTCCCTTTCCTTAGAGAAGAAGAACAAAATATATGCACAGATAAATACAAAGGTTTTTTTTTTTTTTAAACTAGCACCTTCTCAGCAACCCACCCAATGTTACACAGGGAGTGAGTGTTCAGAAGAGGCTGAGGTCCCCTTGAATCTGACACCAGCTTGCTCTCCTGTGCTATGCTGCCTCTTGGGTAAATTTAAGACAAATTACTATACACGAAAATACATGAATAAATATACATATAAATACAAATTATATACAAAGTGAGAGAGAAAGAGAGAGAGAGAGAGAGAGAGAGAGAGAGAGAGAGCAGCCAACCACTGGTGGAGGGAAGTGAGGAGGGGGAAGGGATCTGAAATGTTTGGAAATAATGTTGGGGAATGAATGAAGATACACAATATCTTTTTATGAGCCTGTATATTGAGAGACTTGTACCTTTCAGACAAACGGATAAATCCTGAGGCATAGACTATGTTGTCTTGTCAGTGCCTGAAGCAAAGACACTGATGAGGTGTAAGCTCATTCATACTGGAGCAATCATATGGTTAATTGCTTAAGTGTGAACTTAGCCGTGGTGATTAAAGCTGAGGACTCCTAAGTAGTTAGGTAGAGTGGAGCTTCTTGGCTTCAAGTAGTCTCTGGCCTGGAGGAAATGTGCTGAGGCATCACTGTATTTCCCTGAGGAGTCCCTGTGTTTTGGGGAACATTCAATCATTAGGCCATATTCAAAGAAACCAGGTTCATTTGAATGTCTAATCACGGCATCCCGCATTCATGGATATGCAGCCTCTCTGAAAGGCTGATCATCAGTGCACATCAGATTTAAATAAACAAGGGCAAAGTCAGGACTGGAGGGATTATGCCCTGATACAGAACACAGGCATAATTCAATGAAAATATTTTATGCCTGTCAGCTAATAAGCTCATGTTTAGATGCTCATGTTGACATTTGGCATGGGGGTGGGGATCACATAATTAAATTAAATGCAAAACTTACGTCTACTTTTATTCCATTACTGATTTTTTAAAACTCTCAAGTTAAGCATGATCTTCCATAGAGCATTATATCTTTACATTAAGTCCATAAATTGGTTACTTTGATACTAAATTATATATAAATGTAATCAAACTTCAAAATTATCTTCAGTTTGGCTTATTCTGATGAAATTAGTTAAGGAAATCATTCTAGACTGGTCAGATGTCTGTATCTTTCCCCTCAGTGGAACTTTGAATTTCTCTAATGTCTGCTTCAGTGAGGTACATTTTATACTCTGTCACAAAGGCAGTGAAGATTTCAGGAGTAACTGCCTTACTTTATTTTTTTAATTAGTAAGAACACTGTTGCAAGAAATAGCCTCATGGATGACATCACAGATCTATTGGAAGTCTTGGAGCAAAAACATCAAGTGTCATCTTGGCTGCTGTCCCATTCATTGATACAATATATTTTTCCAGCTAGTTTCCTTGAGATAATCTAAACTAAACACTATTTGAACTTACTTTTTTTTTTAAATGTCCAAGGGAGTCAAGGCAAAGTATTAGAATTCAGGTTTTTTAAATTTTGTTCCTTTCTAAAACTATCCTAGGACAGTAATAGATTTTTATCAGTGTTCTCTCAAGTCACATAAAATAATGGAAAAGAAGACCTCTTTAAAATTAATTTATTTAGAGCACTGGCCCTAGAGTCAGGAGGACCTGAATTCAAATCCAGCCTCAGACCAAATACTTGACACTTAGTAGCTGTGTGACCCTGGGCAAGTCACTTAACCCCAATTGCCTAATAAATAAATAAATAAATAAAATTAAAATTTATTTATTTGCTTAAATGAAATGTCTTAAAAATACATTCCACCGTCATGTATAACAGACAAACTGTAACTTTGGCCAGAAATTCAGTAAACATTCCATAAAAGTGTTTACCTGTTTTCATTTGTTGTTCTCATATATTTCACTCATATTGGGGTTCAATAAAATGAATAAAGGAAGAACCAACGTCCTATGAGCTTGTATGGTCTGGGCAAAGCACACATATTTACTCTTTGAATGAGAATGAAACACAAAGTATGGTGCCAGTACCTAGCTCAAGTGAGGGCATATTTCTCTTGACTAGTGCATCCCAGTTCAGTTTAATCTTTTCTACTTTCATAAAGATGCACTCAGAAAAAAAGAGGTTAAGTAGTAAGCAGCAACTGGGAAAGGAAGACTCTCTTATGTAAAAATCAAATACCCTGGTTATTCCCCCAACTCAATGCAACTAATACTACTGAAAATTACATGTGGCTTTTATTCCCTTTACAACCATTTTCTATGGGACAGAAATATATATATATATATATAATATATAAAACCCACATGTGTATGAATGCACATACATATGTATCTCTCTATACATGTGTATGCATGTTGCCACACCTACTGTATATAATAAATACACATATAAACACATATACATGCCCATACATACACACGTATGTATTCATGTAGTCACAGAGGAGACCCGCAGACCCATCACCTGGGTAGACTATGCTTCCCAATTGCCTTCATCATAGGAGGTGTGGTCCCAAACTTTGCAGCCAACCTACAAAAGGAACACAGTTTTAAGCCGGATCACTAAGGCTGGACCAAATGACCTCAGAGGTGCCATCCAACTCTGAGCTTCAGTGAATGTGACCTCCTAAAATGGAGGCAGAAACTCCTCCCATCTGCCAACTCTCATCTGTTGTTTCACCTCCTTCTTTAACAAAATAATGACCAGCCCCACAGCCTTGGGGCTCCCTTGGACTCAGCTCTGCATCTGCTGTGCATTCCCTTGTCCCTAGCTGTTCCCTCTCCTCTAGAGTCTCAGTTGTTAGCATTTTCACTCAAACCTTATAGCCTCACTAAAGCCCATTTCCAGCTGCTCAAAATTGGTCTGCATTTAAACACACCAACTTTTGCACGCGTGCCCTCCCAGCTGCGGAAAGCCATGGCCCATGCCAGACATAGAACAAAAAGTCAACGGGATTACCTTTGCATCTCCCAAGCCCTGCTATGCATGGCTCTGGGCTGGGTCTTCCGGGTGGCTGGTGCTGGTGCTGGTGCTGCTGCTGCTGCCGAGTTCTCAGCCGCTGCTGCCTGCTGCCTGAGCCTCACTGCATTGGAGCACCCAGTTAAAAGCCGCCTCCAGGAGCAGTAGAGGGATTTCGGTGTGCAAGTTACCGCACCAGTTTGTTAATGAGCTCTTTGCTCAGGCGCCTAGTGATGTAGCCACAAGGAAAAGACGATATAGCAGCCACAAAGGTGGCAGGGCGAGGTTTGGGAGCCAGATCACGCAGTGAGTGAGTTGGGGGGAAAATGAACTTACAGGGGAAAAGAAAAAAAATTGTGAGCAGATGCTTCATTACAATGACAAGTGAACGGGAACGAGCCTATTTGCTTCCTGATTTGTGGGGAGATTTGCATGTGTTACTTGCCTGTAGAAAGGTAAGAGAAGAGATTCCAGAACACTGTAATGGAGAAAATGAACACCTTTTCCCCTCTTTTATTTTTCTTTTCTTTTCTTTTCTTTTTTCTTTCTTTTTTTTAATTTGGTAAGTCAACAGTGAAACAGCAGAATTTCAGACCACGTGGCTCCCCACAGTTCCACATTGTTAGATGATGGGATTGCATACCGACCTAATAACTGCTCTCATTGGGTGAGGGCAAAGGAATGAGGAGGCACCAGGGACTGATTTCCAGGACCCAGATTTGGCCACATTTCCAATTCAAGGCCAGATTTTTCCTTAAATGCTGAAAGTGCCATCAGAGTCATGTGCTGTTGCTCACAGGTCCTCGTGTCCACTTTTCCATTGCAGATCTACATCCAATTCTTCTTACTCTGGCAAAACCTGAAATTATGCGTCACCTGTGAGTGCAGGGACTGTGGTTTAGAGCACTCACATACTATCACCTCTCGTCCTGGGTTTGTTTCTTCATCATGGATGCATTTTTTTTTCTCTCTTATTTTATATTTTTCTCAATTATATGTAAAACAAAATTAACATTCGTTTTTCTTTTGAGTTCCAAATTCTCTCCCTCTCTTTACCCCTCCTTGAGAAGACAAGCAATTTGATATAGATTATGTATGTTTTTGTTTCCCGTGTTCCCTTGAATTTCCTTTGACTTTTTCTTGTTTTCTACACCTGTCTTCTTTTTATTTATTTGAATTTGCATTGCTTTAACTGGTGTTTTTATATTCTATTCTCAATGTATTCTCAACCTATATTCTAATCTCAGTGTAATCTTTCTCTGCCCATATTTTTATCATTTTACATGTTGCAGTTCTCCATTCCTGGTTTGTGTGTCCATTCTTTCCTTTTGGTAAAACAAAGTTAAAACAACCATTAAAAACTATGTGTTTTTAAGCAATATTTTCTCATCATTTTATTTTTCCTTTTCCTAAGTTTTTTTTACTCATAATCTTTCTATACATTCTCTTCCCTTCTTATTCCTAATGGATTTCTCATTTCTCTTCTAACCTCTTGTTTGATTGACTTTTCCTGTCATCTAATAATTGAATTCAGAAAGTATTTATTAAACACAAACTGTATTCCTGGTACTGTCCCGAGAAGGCAAAAGTGAAAACAGTCACTGCACTCAAGGAGCTTACCTTCTATTGACTATTATGTGAAGTACATACCCAGCAACAGAGCAATGTTGTTGTTTAGTCATATTTGACTCTTTGAGACCCACATGGGGTTTTCTTGGCAAAGATACTGGAGTGGTTTGCCATTTCCTTCTCCAGCTCATTTTACAGATGACAAAACTGAACCAAACAGGGTTAAGTCACTTGCTCAGGATTACACAGCTACTAAGTATCCGAGGTCAGATTTGCACTCAGGAAGAGGAGTCTTCCTGACTCCAGGTCCCCCGCACTCGATCCACTGTGCCATCTAGTTGCCCCTCTACAGAGGAATACCTGAGTTGTACTAGTCTATCCAAATTCTGTTATCCCACCTGAAAAAGATCTAAATTCATAGCACTGTGAATTGAATATTTCTTACCTAAATTCTATTCAAGAAGCATTTATAAATTTCCTACTGTTTACAAGCAACTGTCCAAGATACTGGACAGTTGAAGACAGAATGAAAATATAGTCCCAGCCCTCAAGGAGATCCCATTATGTTTAAATGTACATTAATTACTTTTGTACCTTACATTAATGTTGACAAGTCATATATCCTGCTTCAATATGCAGCCACCAAGCTTAGCTTGCGTTTGGAATTTTTCAAAATGAAATAAAAATACGAAACATTTGCCCGTTCTTTATAAAGGTCACCTAAAAGGATTCTGGATAAATAGGGATTATAAGAAGAAATTATGCTAAAAAACATTCAACATGTATTGGGCTAGCCTCAGACCTACCCTTACATTGAAATAGACATAAGTATGAGATGGACATAAATTTCAACCAACATTCTATAGAAATTTGCTATAGACATAGATGAAAAAAGGTAAATTTAGGAGCAACAGCAAACACAGTGTCATCAACAGACTTAGAAGTGTATATGCATGTTTCCAAAGATGAGATTAGTGATCGAAAATGTTTTTACAGTTGCAAGAATCGGCTTTGGATTCCTGACTAGTCACAGCTGCCTTTGCCCGTCCTCTCATACTTGTCCTCTATAATGTTTATATATCTGTTCCTAGGAAAAGAGAAAATGGGAATTACTGGTATCATTTCTCATTCAAGTCTGGAAACTGTTAGACTCCTTGCCATCACCATGACCTAATTAGTGATGCTGCTCAAACAGATCAGTTCTTGGCCCATACCCCTAAGTCATCCTAGTCTTTCTAGTGAGGTCAGAGGTATAGACTTTACCTTTAAAGTATTTGGTTACATCTGGAGCCTTCTAGAATTCTGCATAGTCAGATGTCTGTGCTATATGTCCTTGAATTAAACCATGTACACATCTTCAGGTGGCCAACAAGGATTTAATAAGTGCCTGTTGGTGGTGTTGTTTTTTGTTGCTGGTGTGAAGGCCTCATTCCTGACAAGCCAAAGTGAAACCTCCTTCTTCAAAGTCCAACTCCCCATCCAAGAAATGAAGGAGGTAGATTAGACACTTTCTGAAGTCCCTCTGTCCTTATACTTGTTGTCCACCTGTACACCAAGTGGAATGAAACTCCACCACAAAAGAGGCTTGTATGTACATCTAAGCATTCCTTCTTTGATGAACAGATATCCTAAGAACTCTATTGAATTAGATTGAGAGGAATTTAGAGTTAACTTTTACGCTCAGTGACAAACATAGATGGAGGATGAGGTTTACCTGGGCTACCACTATTGATTTTAGTCAACCTGCAACTAAACTACCACACTCAACTCTTCACCACTCTCCTGGGTATAGTAATGTTTGGTAAAAGCAGGAGCCAGAGCCTCTGAGCCATGGGGCCCACCCTTTGTGTATCTGAAAGCAGCTAAAGGTCTTTTTCATCCTTTTCCTTCCCTACCCAGAATGCTCTTCCCCATCCCTTCCCCTTTTTACCTGTAAGCATCCTACAGACTCCATTCAGATCTCACGTCCTGTCTGAAGCTTGCCCAAGAATATTCCAGTATCAGTAAACTCTCTTTATGTAAATTAAAGCAGTAAGTATCTATACCATTCATTTGACATCATGCATCAATGAATGAAATTTATTAGAAGCAATAAAGTACAGTAGAATTCAGAGGGTACAAGCCCTGAAAATGAAGTTCAGACACTTGTATTTGATGATGGTGTTGCCAATTACTAGGTAATAAACTTAGGAAAGTTATTTTCCTTAAATTTTCAGTATACTCATCTAATAAATGGGGCCAATAATACTTGCAATACTGTCCTCTCAAAGTTGTTGTGAAGATTAAGTTTTAAACTTTAAAATGACCCATTAAGTGTGAAGTATTATAAAAATGGATTTTTTTGGTCTATATGTGTGATTCATCAACGTAGAGAAGGCCCAATAAGAAAACTCTCTCTATGAATGTAAATCTAAATGTGTTCTGCAAATTATAGTTGCATAGGATACTGAGAGTTTATGAAACTTGTCCAAGGTCATACAACTAGTGTTGAAAGTAGAACATGAACCCAGATCTTCTTTCCTCGAAGGACTGCCCCCTACCTTTTATATACCAAGCTGCCTCTCCTCTAAATTTGAGCTATTTGAAACTAACATACTCATTTAGCCATTTTTTAAGCTTCAAAATGATACTTGAAATTGAGTTGTTGTAGTAGTGTCTGTCTGTATGTGGTCATTTTAAACTTTGCAAAGGATTTTTTACCAATGTTGTTTCATTTGCTGTTCCCAGGACTCCTCCAAGGCAGGTATGACAGGTGCCATGTCCCCCATTTTCAAATCATAGGTCTACAGAATCAGTTTCTGTTTTCTCTGACAAGAAGAGTGTGACCTTTGACATGAAAATGAGAAGACAAAATGACCAACAGGGAAGTGATCCCCAAGATCACTAAGGAGAAAGTAAGAAAACATCTGACAGTTCTTGGAAGATTCAAGGCATTGGCTCAGATGAATGAATTATATCCTCAGAGACTGAAATAACTGGCAAGTGTGACTGCTAAGTCACTGTCAGCGATATCAAAAAGATTTTGGAAAATGGGGAAGGTGTCACAGGGTCTGACGTCCTGATCTTCAGAAAAGGAAAAACAATTAAGTGTATACACTATGGACCAGTGACCTTGACTTTGAATCTTGGGCAACTTCTAGAATGTATTCATTAAGAGCTGCTTAGTGAATATCTGGCAGCCTTGACAAAGAACCAACATGGCTTCATGAAGAACTGGTCATTCTAGACTAAATTTACTTCCTTATTTGACATAGTTACAATCTGGTAGATTGAAACAAATGAAAAGTCCCCAAGAGACAGAGTTTCTGTGTGATTCATAATAAATTTATTAATTAGGCTAGCCAATAATCAATAAATTGATGGTCAATGGTTTCTCAAGGTGAGGCCTGCACAACTTGTGGCACGCCAAAGGATTTTGGGCGGCCTAGGAAAAACATCCTCTACATTTTTTGTGGGCCACCCAAAATGCTCTGGCATGTTGCAAGCTGCCCATGGGTCCATAGATTGTGCAGGCCTGCTCTAGGTAATCAAAGACAAATCCATGGAGATCCTTGAATGCTTAAAAATCTTTGGAAAAGGGGGTACCTTGACAGGTGAAAATCAACCGTGATTGGTGAACAATTAATGAGGGGGTGGACTTTCAGAGGAGGAGGTGGGCTCAAAGCCTTTAGCTCCTCCTGCTGAGAATGTGGCTTGATCATGAGACTCAGAGGCCTCCAGCAATTTGGACAAAGGAATTCATCTCTACCCAGACCACTCTAGCTGGTTTTCTCCTTCATGAGCTGGATCACCCTAAACTCTAATGGAGGGGTATCAGGGTTTAGGCTTAATGCTTTAGGGCTGGAATTCACCTAGATTAGATTCTGTTTCCATTCTAAACAGAAGAAAGGTCTTCTAGTTGGCAGGGCCCTGCCCAAGATGGAGGACCATGTTCCTGGAGGATTTGGGAAATCTCATCTATCAGTAATGTCCTTCACAGACTGACTGACTGGCCTATAGGGGCTGGTCCCTGAATGAGCAAATAAAAAGCCTGGATCCTAATTAATAACAGGTTATTAATATAATAGAAAATAATTTCTCTCAAGATCTAGGAAATGCTGTTGATAGAAATTACCCAGACTTTAGCAAAGAATTTGATAGACTATTATGCTATTCTTGCAGAAAAAGATGGAGAGATGTGTCCTATGTGATGACATAATTATATAGTTTTTAAAACTGGTTGAATGCCTGGATCCAAAGAATAGTCATTTAGAATTAAATGTCAATTTGGCAGAAGGCCTTTTTTGAGTTCCCCAGGGGTCCATGCTTGACCCTGTGCGGTTTAGTTTTTTTTTTTTTTAATCAATTTGGTTAAAGGCAAAAATATATAAATAAATAAATAGATAAAATAGATAGATAAAAAATAAATAAAGATATGAATAAAATTTGTAAATGACACAAAGCCAGGTAGTGGATAGCTAATACATGATGATAGAATGAGGATCCAAAAAGATATAGAAAGGCTAGAACGTTGATCTGAATCTAAGATGAAATTCAACTGAAATCCCCACTTAGGTTCAAAAAAAATCAACTTCATAAGTATGAGATGAGAAAGGCATGGTTAGATATTAGCTTGTTAATTTAACTGGGGGATGAGTCTATAGCACATGTAAACTAAAATCAAATGTGACGTAGTCAAAACTCAAATATGATCTTGGAATACAATAAGAGGCTTAACTTCTAGGAATGAAGAAATAATAATACCTTGGTGTTCTACTCTGGTTAGATAATACAGTTTAGGAAAGACATTGATAAACTGGAAAGCACTCAGAGGAAGGCAAATAGTGTGGTGAAGGACCTTGAGTCCTATCATATGATGACTAGTTGAAGGAACTAGAGATACTTTCTCTGAAGAAGAGAAGTGAGGGATTGTGGGAAAACTATGGCATTATTTGAACCTAGCCCTGTGCGGCTGAGAAACCAGACCTGTTCCTTTAGAGACCAAATTTGTTCAGTGCTTAACTCAGGAAGTAGGTTGTGCTGACAAGAAACCTAGTCATATCCAAAGACTGATGTAAGGAATGTGGGGAGTTTTCTGCCCTTACACATCTCAAGCAACCCATGTGTCTTATCTGGAAATAGCCTCTGTGCTAACCAATTGTTCCTTTGTTTGAATTCTATATAATGTATGACTTACAGGCATTGGAGGGGAGGGGATTGCCACTCCCTTTTTTGGCTTTCTCCTCTGTTGGATGATTTAAATTATTTCACTTTTGAGATTTTGTTCCCAGCTAACAAGACTTTGTTGTCAGCTTTGTATTTGAAGTCTTTGAAGGTAGAATTTGCCTTATTTTGCTTGGATTCAGAGGGCAGAACTTGGAACAGTGGATGGAAATCTTAAAGAATCAATTTGGCCTTGACATCAAGAAAAACTTGTTCCCGATTAGAACTGCTCCAAAGTGGAATGGAGTGCCTCAGGAGAGATTGGGATCTTCTCCACTGTGTTCTATCAAAGCTAGTTTTCTGAGTATTGAGTTTCCCTTGTTGCTTCCCCCTTCTCCCCCCCAAAAAAGAGGACCTAATTAATAGACAGAAATTATGCAAGGTTAGATATAAGCAGTATGAACATTTCTTCATCAGTATAAATTCCCATGATTAAGAACTAGTAAAGGCTGTCCAGTTATATGATGATAATGATTTTGTTTAGGAACTTCTCCTGGCTTAGAAGTGCCCTTTGAAACCAGTAAGGGTCCAGTCAATGTTGTGGGATAGATTCATAGAATTTTAGAGTTGAGAGGAACTTAGAGATCAACTTATCCAAAGCACTCACTTTTTTAAATAAATAAGTAAACTGAGTCTCCAGAAGGAAAAGTGATTTGTCCAAGTTCATCCAGCTCGTTAGTAGCATTTAGAACCCGGCATCTGCATCCAGTTCAGTCCTCTTCCTCCGTATCAATGCCTATCAACTTACAATATCACCATGGTTACTTTCAATGGTACTTATATCTTAAAATATTTGTGAGATGTCCAAAATATTGACCAAGTGCTCAAAACAAATGAGAATTTGTTCAAAACAAAAAGAATTTACTTACATTAGAGTCTAACCTGCAGCCTGTTGTTGATTTCCTTTCTCAAACAAAGCTTGCAAGAGAGGAGGAATTGAAATTGTTCAAGCATAATGTACTTTATTCAATTGAGCCTCTAAATTCAAATTAAGATCAGAGTTAGTTCCATTGAACACTTTTTGGGGGATGTAGTTTGATTGAATTTGTAATGTATTTTAATGCATGTTTAGCTATCACCTTCAAGATCCAATGAGAAAAGAAGCCAAACAAATGAACTTTCTTAGATGAAAGTTTATTCTTTCTTGACAGAAAGATTAGACTTCCTCAGATTGTCTAAAAGTAAAATGCTACACACGCAGGATTTAATTTATTAAAATAAAAGTCCACTTAGAAAAAAAGCCAATTTTAAGAAAGGAAGGTAGTAACTGAAATTTAAGATATGATCCTTATAATTTGACATCATTATTTAAAAAAAATTTTTTTTGGAAGGACTCATTATTTGTTTAGCAAATTTCTTCATCTTGAATCAAGAAACATATTTCTTTTTGCTTAGAATTATATCTTTGTAATCATAATATATTGAAGGGGGAAATTATGTTAATTTCCCCTAAAGTTACAACTTTTTCAGAAGAATATAATTCAACACTCATTTCAAAATATATTGTCATGTTGTTGCTTAACTGAATGGTGTAAATGTTTTCTTGAGAAAGAGATTTATTTGTGTAATATTTCACCAAACTAATAGCTAAAAAAAAAATAGTGACCCTGAAGGACAAAGACTCCAAGACTCTAAAATTAATCAATGGGAGAGAGTTTGTAATTATTTCTTTCCTTCTGACTCATAGCATCAGATTTGTGGTTAATAAAGATAAATGTAACATTTCCTGGGAAATAAGAGCCAATGGAGGCGAATAAACAAAACTACAATGGAGAACATCTAAGTAAACACTAAGGTTGTAAAACCTTCAAACTCCAATATCCAGAGCCCTGCAAATTAATGCAGAACACAATAGACCCTTTGGAAGCAACTTAATCCACCCCCCAGTATCTACATGAGGGCAATGCATAACAATGCAGGAGCTGGATTTCCATTAGAGTTTCCTCTGCAGGCTGTCAGTTGTTTGAAGAAATAACAATTTCCTAGGCATGAAAGCTTTTTCAGAATGCTCCTACTGATGTGTAATAAAAGTGACTTTACTATTTTTTCCCTTTAAAAAAAAAAAAACAAAACTCAGATGTGACTTTGAAGGGAGAAAAAGAGTGGACTAAGGCCATAGGCCCCCTACTAGTTTACCTTGCTTGGATTATCTGTGCAGGTGTTAATATAATTGAAGGTGTGGTATAAGATACAGCCCCCTAATAGCTTTCCCTATATGGAGATTACCTAGGTAGAGAAAGCCTGACTACCTGAAGAATAGGCAAGTGAGTACCTTATTAACATATCACCATTCAGCGGCAGCTGCATATCTGGAAGAAGGAAAAAAAAACCCTTTAAAGAGCCTATTCATCTATGTTAATGGGCCCATTGCACAGCACATTGTGTGAGAAATTAAGTCTCTGGCTGTGAACTTCCGGTGCTCCACAAGCTGCCTTGACTCTTTTTTATTGCACCAGTGTTATTATCTCTTCTTGGAAATAAAAACAATCACGTTCTCACATTGGAGGAGCCAAAACATTCTGAGATCACAAACTGGGGATGCGAGGAGAAAGTTTCTTTTGTTTCCCTTCTTAAGTGAAAAATATGTTTTGAAATGAAAGCCAACCCTAAATTAACATCAAAGACCATCAAATTAGCAGAGCTGTCATGGCCCCTGACAATGCTAGTTGTTTTTTTTTTCCTTGTAAAATACAAAACTTAAATGGCTCTTTATTTTTTTTTTTGTTCCTGCTTCAGAATTAATTTTTGACACAAAATATGTTAATTTATTCAAATTAGACATGATTTTTTTTTTTTTAATGTGTAACTGGCAAAAGGACTGCTTTCCTGAGGGAAAGCTAAGGTAAAAATAATGTGGATTTTTTTAACTTTAATTTTATTATGGTTATTTTAGATATTTTCCCCTGAACAAATATTTTTAATTTCAAGGGAGACTTGGCTAAAAATGGACAAGGCAGATTAGGAAAAAGCAATCTGTTTTTGTGCTAGGCAGAGTTCTTTCTAAACTTGATCCAAATCTTACATTTGGTCTGTTTCTTACAGTGACCACATTATGTAAACCTAGGTGTATTTACCCTGAAAAGAAATTATCATCAGATTCTTGGAACATATTTCCCTCCTTTCTGTGGGCAAACACCCATCACCACCAACACCAGCACAACCACCACCACCATCATCATCATTATCATTATTAACTGCCTCACCATGCTGATAAAAGAAATGGCTAATGATCAATACTAACTGATTACAACTCAATTAACAGAGATTCTTCCAGTGCATTTTTCTAAAAAAAAAAAAGCTAGCCTGTACAATCTTTAAGCATTTTCAAGTTAACCTAATATGTTCCACTATTTAACATGTTTAATGAGCATGTCAGAATCGAAATAATACCATAATTCAATCTGTTGCTGCATCACTTCTCTAATGCCTGTTCTGTTTTCCTCTGGCCAAAATTTGTCTGAACAGTACAATAATTATTAGCTGATGTTTCCAAGAGAAGTAATTATCAATTTGTCTGTAAAAGTACAGTAGAGTCAACACAAACTGAAAGCATATGGTAGGTGGGAGCAGGATGACACATATAGTCAGCAAAGAAATTTTTCTGTAAAGTTTTTTTTTCCTTCCTTCTTTTAGGAAATGCTTTTTTTTTCTTTTTCTTTTCTTTTTTTTTTTTTTGCTTTTCTTTTCTTTTACAAGATAAGTGACTCCAAGAGGACGAGATGAAACAGATCAATCAGTGAATTATATAATGACTCTCAAACTTCCTTTAATTTGGATAGTGGCTAAAATGTATCTTATATTGAAATGATATACCCTTTTTATCTTCTTATAGATATGTCAAATCTCCAAACATGGGTTAGTTTTGTAAAGGGAAGGGGAAAAAAAGGAAAGAAGAAATGAAGGAAGGAATGAAAGAAGGAAGGAGGAAAGGTAGGGGAAGAAAGGAAAGGGAAGGGAAGGAGGGAAAGAGGAAAGGAGGGAGGGAGGAAGAACAGGAGGAAAGAAGGGAGGAAGAAAGGAAGAGAGAGAGGAAGGAAGGAAGAGAGGGAGGGAGGGAGGAAAGAAAAAAGGAAGGAAGGAAGAAAGGACAGAAAGAAGGAAGGAAGAAAGGAAAGAAGGAGTTTTACTGTTAACAGTGGATTCAGTTGGTTTTGCTTGTTGTAGATTACCTGGAATTGTCTGTTCTGTTGAGTTCTAGAAGGGGTTATTAGTGGGCTTCCCATCTAAGAAAGCAGTCCTACCAAATTAGAATGCAACAAGAACAAAATGACATTTTTATTCTTCCTTTAACAAATATCTTTGTACTTGATTTGTTACAGAAGTGTAAATATAACATAGAGTAAACTTATTTTTTTTTTTGTACCTTGACTTCCTACTTCTTTCTGATTTCAGGATTTGCAAACCCAATGTTTACTTGGCACATTTTAATTTTTAAAAATATAATTTTTTGAAAGAAAGTATTTCCTATTCAAGTAAACTGACATTCCATGGAATTATAAGACCTGTTGAATGTTTTTAAATGTATAATGGAAATCCACACTAAGTACTGTCATTTGTCTGCAGTAAGAGAGCTGTTAGCGTTTCAGAAATCATAGAGGCCAGTAATTTAGAGGGAAAAACCCCCAAGATAAATTGAAACAATTTCTTTAAAGTTAATTCCGATTAATGGGGCATTTACAGTCCTATAGTCTACTAACCAACTATGTTCTGTACATAATCTGGGAGACATTGTTACCAGCACAAAAGTGACATCTCATCATCAGAAATTTTCCTCATTGGCATCAGAAATGCCAGCCACATCACCTCTAACTGTGTGGCCTCCACATCTATTAACCTTATTGATTTGAAAGCATGCTGTGCCACACTGGAAATCTACTCCCTGCTGAAAGGCAGAAGTGGATCAATCCTGAATCATGAACAAGAATTCAATAATACAACACAGTGAGGACCTTTAACCATTAAGTATTCCTTAAAGTAAATCAAATTAAGGACCTGGCCCATGATCAACCTCCCTAAAGTTTCTGAGATATCAATTGATTCTATGTTGTCAAAAGTAAACTCTAGTGGTAAGGAGCATGGGAGCATTGGAAGGGACAATATCAATATACTACAAAATAAGTAACTCTATATAATAATGAATTGTAGTTCATTTTTATCATCAAGTGTGACGTGGCATGCAAAAAGCAGTAATTCAAAAGCTAAACTTTAAAATCCCAGCATCATTTTCATTATTGAAAGAATCTAACAAATTTCTGATACAAAAAAAAACAAACAAAATCACACCCGCACACACTCACCTCTCACTTTTTTTTTCTTTTTTACATAGCACTTAATTGTTATAGAGTTCTTTACTTACATGAATTGGTTAATAAGTCCTTGACAAAGTGCAAGGTCCTTTCTCTGCCATTTAATAATGATATTTTTTATTTAATACTAAATCTCATATGCCATGCTACAAGATTTTCTAAAGTTTGGTCACCTCACAGTATCTGGCACATAGCAAGCACTTAATAAATGTGTATTGAATAAAATTGAAAGTTAACAAAGAAGGCAATAATGAAATTGTAGCACTTCAAAACAACTGACAAAGGACAGACCCAATCTCCAAACGGATTGATTGCCATGATACTTATTCATATTTTAATGTGATTGGCTTTGGAATTCCATTTACATCTTTCTTAATAACATGTCCTACTCATTTCAGGTTAGTATTTGGGCTTCTGCAAACTCTGAGCCAAGCACCAGCATGTTTCATCATGGGATGAATCTGGGAGTCTGACGGCTACATATCAAGAAAGATCCCTTTTGAATAAATTCAATTCAACTCAACCTATTCAATTAAACTCAACTCATTCAACAAATATTTATTAGAAAGTTACCTGAATCAGAAAGTTTCTTTTTGATTTGGAACCTCTCATGTTCATTACAAAAGTTTCCTTTCGAGTTCTGATTAATCTTAAATCATCAAAAATTTGACAAAAAAAAATTTCTCCCAATTGTCTGCCAATGTCTTTTTAAAAGCAAAGGTCACCCAGGGATTATGTTCTCAATAATCAAATGTGTACTTGTTCTAGTATATTTGATCATAAAATGTCTAAAATTTAGATTCTAAATTTAGCTGTACTTCTTGTCCAATATGAAGAATGCTTTAGGGATAACTTTGCATATCAGATGTAAAATTAACATTTTAGAAAACTGAGTTTTGTTTGACCTAGCTTGAAAAAATAGGTTGCTCTATCCTTTTGAAAACTGACCCTGGTATCCAATTAATATGGCAGAATTAAGGCCACTTATATGGAAAAAAAAACCCCTAAGATTTCAATATATTCCTCAAGTTTTGTATTTGCCTTTATGCCTTAATATACAATATGTGTTGAAAAGAAAGCAGTGTAGGGCTTACCATATATCATCTCTATTAAGAGCCTCAAGGCAAGAAGAGTGTAGGGGGAAAAAATCAAAATTACTGTTTTTCTTTACTGACAGCTCTCTAAGGAATGCATTGGAATTAGTTCTGTCTGCCCATCTAATTGATAATTATTTAATTAGCAATTTATAATGACAATGGGATTTTACCCCCCACCAGTCCATCTTTTCTGGAAGATAGAAGTAGACAATCTTACATGTTTTACTCTAACTTGAGGTAGTTGGCACAGAATGATGGATGCCAGCAACCAGAGTCCCCAAGTGAAACTGGGAAAGCATCAGCTCCCGCCAGCTCCTTCATCCAGTGTTTCCTTTTCCCATTCCTGGGAGTGACTGGCGGGTTCACAATGGATGTGGGTGCACAGCCCTGTTGGGTCATTGTGGCCAGTTCTAACAGCAGCTTCATTAGTTCCTTTTCCAACAAAAGAGAGGGGTTTTTCCTGCCTTTTTCTTTCTTCCCCTTAGTTGGCATGCAGTTTGAATTTTTTTTTCCGAGACCCCCGCTTGACTTTCTCTCCTTCTTTTTTTTTTCCCAGAACTTCTTTAGAATGGCCCAGCTATTCGACCCCTAAGAATTGTAACTGATAAAGTGCTTGCAGGAAGACTCTGGAAGAAAGTTTTCTTTGTTCACTTTCCATCCCTCAGGTTTGTCAGCCCCTCCCCCTATCCCCAACTAAACAAGGAAAAGGAAATCCACTTTTAATTATACATTGATGGGAATCACTGTAGAGGGGAGTTGTGGGGACTGTAGAATGCCCATTTATACTTTGTTACAAGCAAAAAAGAGGCACTTGCTTCTGAAGAACAATTCTTGATTCCTGGGAAGGCCCAGGTTATTTGACATCCTGTTCTGCAACAGAATTTAAATTTGCATAACGACTTCTCAAATTAAGAAGGACTGATTTGTGACTTAAAATAAATACATATCCAAACAACTGCATTCATTAATAGCAAGAGCTTATTTTATAGCATGTTAAAGTCTGAGAACCACCTCTCACTATAATCCTTTAAGGTGGGTATGGTTATGATTTCCAAATGGGGAAAGTGAGTCTTCTAAGGTGATAAGTGAAAATTGTTCATATTCACACAACTGTTTTTGAGGTAGTTTGAACCTGCTTCCTGACTTCAGGTCTATAACATTCTAACTACTAAGCTACACTGTCTCTTATTCACCTTTGTTGGTGCGTGTGAAGACTACAAATCTTTGGTTAAATCTCTAAGCTAAATTAATGAGACCTTACCAGATCTAACTGCATAGGGATTCAGCATCTTTCATTTTCTATGTAAAAGAAGAGGCATATGGGGGATAAGTCAGAGAAAGGGAGAGAAGAGGACATATAATACTAATCAGAATTTTTTAGAAAAAGTTATTCTTTCAAAAGGAATAGAACAGCTAAAAAGTTGAGAGATGGACATTTATACTCCCAGTGGCACTTAATATGTGTTGTTTGTCCTTCCTCCTTGAAGAGGACCATGACATCAGGAAGGTGATGCCACGACTTACAAGTGAATTGGATTGAAGTGAGGGAGGGCTGTGCAAAGTCCCCAGCCTCGCTTTCTCCTCCAGAGCCATCTGGGTGCAGTGGGGAGATGTAAATCAGAATGACCAGAGATGGCTCCCACTTATCTACCTATGTGTTAAAAGAGATATCAAAGGAATAAACACATTGCCACAGGATTTAGGATTCTTTTCTTCTTCATTTGCTAAATTCTGAAGGTTTGCAGGTTGGAAGAGAGGATCAGCAAAAAAAAATGGACTTCCAGATCAGAAAGTTTGTCTCAAATTGGGAAACAGACTTCACAGGCTTCGTGTGAACATAAAGCTAGAGCTAGAAGGACCTGGAGAGGTAATCCAGTCAGTCTTGTGGTTCCTCCTATTGGTTCTAATTCTTCCTTACAACATCACCAATGTGAAAATACATTTAGTAGGAATGTATATGTATAGCCTATATCAGATTGTGAGCCGTCTTGGGGAGGGTAGTGAGGAGGAAGTGGGAGAAAAATTTTAAACTCAAAAGCTTATGGAAGTAATTATTGATAAATCAGAATAAATGAATAGAAAAAGAAACCTAAGGGAAAAGTAGAATATGATGGTATAAGACAAGGTAAGACAGGTTGGTAAGACAAATTGAGACATTAGCGAAACTCAAATGAAGAAGAGCAAATTTAAATGGAAAAGACAACGGCCATAATTTTGGATCATATACTTATAGCTAGAAGAGATAGGGGAAGTCACCTAGTCCATTTAACATAAGAAGTTAGTGGCTCTCCCAATGTCACCCAAGTAGTAAATGAGAATTTTGGATTTAAACTTTGATTTATTGACTCAAAATCCACAGCTCCATAACGTCCTCTTGTGTTGGAGTTGCCAGCGGGACAGTCAAGCGATTATGTCTTGTAGGCAGCCAGAAATGCAGACTGTAGGTCTAGAGCTCAGAAGAAAGTAAAAGTCAATCTCTCTCTCTCTGTTTTTCTCTCTCAATCTCTCTGTTTCTCTCTCTCAATCTCTCTCTCTGTGTCTGTTTCTCTCTCACACACACATCTATATGTGTATGCATATATACATAGATATAATTTAGATAGATATAGATGTATTTGGAAGTAAATTGATCAAAGGTGGTAACTGAAATATTGCAAGCAAATGAGATTGGAAAAGGAGACTAGAGAAAAAGGCAAAAGGAGTAAGTTTATAACTAAGAGAAAGAATTATGAAGAGGATTTGCATTAAGAAGAAAGCAAAAGATTAAATGAATATTTAATATTTGAGAAGAGTTTAAGGAGGTGAGGGTGAAAGAGGAGATGGTGAAAGGCTTGAGACTAAAAAACCCAACTACTTTAGGTAAAGGATGATCAGAAATTGATTTGTGGCAGAAGGATTCAAGGAGAAGGAGTCAGGCAAAAGGACTTAATGTTAAAGAGAAAGATGAAGCAAAGGAGGAGGTGAAGGATTTATACCGAAGGAATAGCAAGAGACAGGGTAAATGGTGAGGAGAAAAGAGTTGGTAAACCAGGAAGTATAAGAGAAGGGAAGCTAAGTGAGAGATTAGAGAGCAAAAGGAAAGGAAGTTGGATGTCAAGGCATGAAGGTGCTAATTAAGTGAGGAGAGTGACAACTCCAAAGTTGAAGACCCACCTCCCCAAAAGCAATTTGCCACATGAGTTCTTAGGGGAAACCACTAGACAAAGGCTCATCATCTCACTTCTAGTATGTATAGAGAATAGAAAGAGAGAAAGAGACAGAGACCAAGAAAGAGACAGACAGAGACAGAGAGAGCTAGAGAGCCAGAGCCAGAGACAGAGAAAACCTGAGAAATCTTAAACAGAATCTCAAACAGATGGAGAAGAAAATATCAGTGACCACTGGGAACTGTAGATTCAAAAACAATAACAACCACAAAACCCACCCTCTGAAGAGTGATGTTGCAGGTTCAAAAGTACTACTTTATGATAGTTGGTGTCTCTCTTTTGAGGTACATTGAGGCAACTATTAATCAAACTAATGGAGAGGTCTTTTGTCTTCTTTGGATATGTGTATAAGATGAACCAGAAAACTTCCCAAGACTTAGAGTCATAGTGAATAAATAACTACAACACACTGCTGATGGTTTACATAGGCTTAATTAAAACAAAATGAAACTTTGAAAGAATTGCTAAAGATGACAAAGTTTTAACAATAAACTGAAGACCTTGGCGAAATAAGAAAGGAAGAAAAGAAAAGAAGGAAGAAATGAAGGAAAGACGGAAGGAAGGTAGAGAGGACCTGGGCTAAGCACTTTACAAATGTTATCTTATTTGATCCCCACAACAACTCTGGGGGGAAAGTACTATATTATTCTAATTTCACAGCTGAGGAAACTGAGGCAAATAGTGGTTAAGTGACTTGCCCAGTTCACACAGGCAGAGGCTGAGGCTGAGGCTGAGGCTGAATTTGAATTCAGGTCTTTCTGATTCCAGGCATGGCACTCTAGTCACTTCTCCACCTAGTTGACTCTATCTGGGGACTCCATCTGGGGCCACAGGTGGAGTTAACTTCAATTTCACATATTGAAAACAAGGAATGAAGAAGAGAAATAGAGATGTAAAAAGTAGGTAGAAAAAAAGATAGTATCTGAGAATAAGATTAGCATATCTGGACTATAGTTTAAAATATCAGAATGCCAGGTAACTGATTAGGGATAAGGTGCATCTTACAAAGGCTGATGAAAATGCATTTGCATAGAGTCTTGCAAATTTTAAACATACAGTTTAAAACTGAAGAGGAAAAGGATAATGAAAACTACCTATGTAGTCAGTTACAGGTTTTGTCCCAACAAGACTTAGTGATACCCTACCAATCAAACTTAGGAGAGGGAGAGAGACAAACAGACAGAGACAGAGACAGAGACAGACAGATAGACAGATGGAGACAGAGAGAGAGAGAGAGAGACAGAGAGAGAGAGAGAGAGAGAGAGATTTAGTATCTCTTAGTATCTCCTCACTTTGTTTTCTATCTGCACTTTTTTTTCAGTCTTTTCAATCACATCCTATTCTTCATGACCCCATTTGATGTTTTCTTAGCAAAATATTAGAATGGTTTGTCATTTCCTTCTCTAGATCATTTTAAAGATGAGAAAAATGAGGCAAATAGAGTTAAATGACTTGCCCAAGGTTAACCACAGTTAGTAAGCTTCTGAGGCCAGATTTGAACTCGGGAAAATGAGTCTTCCTGACTCTAGAATCAGCACTCTGTCCACTGTGCCACCTAGCTGCATTTCTATGTTACTGGATACTCTCCTGAAATTCATTTACTGGGAACTTCTGGGTGTCAATACTGCTATTTTTCTTCATACAATGCAGTAACCCTTTGTAATATCTCTGTTAGTGTTTATAAGCACACTGTTATGTATAGAAGCATATCTACATCTGTACACACACACATATCTGTATATACAAACATATGTATACACATACGTGCATGGGCACATATACTTGTATGCTGCATTGTACACTTCCATGTGTGTATACATATATGTGTGTGGTTATATACATATATGTGTGGAAACACGGAGTAGCTCAAAGAAGAAAAAATTCAAGAAAGCAACCAAGAAAAAAATCTATAGCCACAGAACCAGGTAAGAAACAAGATGAAACAATGCTAGAAGTGGAGCCAAATGTGATGTCATAGATATTTCTGAGTCTTGGTGGAAGGAAACCATAGATTAGAATACAGCTGTGGAAGGTCATACTTTATTCAAAAGAAAGAGGATAAGTAGAAAGGGAATACAGTTGCTCATATATTAAGCAAAATGTAGTTTTCCAATTTATTACTTTTATAGGAATTTTTGCTGTTGCATTATTAATTGAAGAGTTTAATCCATTCACATTTAAGTTTACAATTGATAGATTTGTGTTTTTCTCCATTTAATTTGTGTTGATTTTCTTTCTCTCCTGCTTTTTTAATTCAGTATTTGGTTCATGCACTTAACTTTACTTACACCAGTTTGATTCTGGTCCACTCACACTAACTATACCCCCACCCTGCTGCTTCCCTTCCCTATTCTGAGTATCTTTTGAGTTCGTTGTTGTTCAGTCATTTTGCAGTTGTGTCCAACTTTCTGTGACCCCATTTCAGCTTTTTTGTTTTGTTTTGTTTTGTTTTTGGCAAAAATACTGGAGTGATTTGCCATTTCCTTCTCCAGTTCATCTGAGGCCAGCAGGGTTAAGTGACTTGCCCAGGGTTATGCAACTGCTACGTGTCTGAGGCCAGATTTAAACTCCAGAAGATGAGTCTTCCTGACTCCAGCCTTGGCATTCTATCTACTGTGCCATCTTAAGTTTACTCCAATTATAATTCTCTCTTACGTCTTTATTTATTTATTTATTTATTATATTTTAAAATCTTTATACTTTACCCTCTCCCAAGTCAGATAAAAATTGTGGTTCAGAATTCTTTTTTGCTTCCGTGCCTCTTTCCATCCCCTCCAATTAATTATTTTCATTTTAGTTACATTTATTTGTGGTATTCTTTTCCAAGATTTGTAAATTTATTTCTTCTCATTCTTTATTTCATTCTCTTTTTTATATATTTTTTAATTTTTTAAAATTAATTTATTTTGAATTATCAACAATTACATCCATAAGCCGTTGAGTTTTAAATTTTTCTGCCCCTCCCCATGCCCCTTCCCAAGACGGCGCGCAATCTGATATAGGCTATATATATATACGTTGTAAGTAAGAATTAGAACCAATAAGAGGAACCACCAGAAAGAGGAAACAAAACACAACAGAAGAAAAAAAAATAGCAAACATTATGCTTTGATCTGCATTCAAACTCTGTAGTTCTTTCTTTGGATGTGGATAGCATTTTCCATCATGAGGCCTTTGGAGATGTCTTAGATCCTTGTATTGCTGGGAAGGGTTAAGTCTATCAATATTAGTCATTGCACAACATGACTGTTACTGTGTCCAACATTCTCCTGGTTCTGCTCAATTCACTCAGCATCAGACCATACAAGTCTTTTCAGGTTTTTCTGAAGTCAGCCTGTGTTCAGTCATTCCCCAATTGATGGGCATCCTCTCAATTTCCAATTCTTTGCCACCACAAAAAAAGAGCTGCTATAAATATTTTTGTACATGTGGGCCCTTTTCCCATTTGGGGATATAGCCCTAGAAGTGCTATTGCTGGGTCAAAGGGTTCACACATTTTTATAATACTTTGGGCATAGTTCCAAATTGCTCTTCAGAATGGTTGGATCATTTCACAACTCCACCAGCAATGTATTAGTGTTCCTATTTTCCCACATCTTCTCCAACATTTATCATTTACCTGTTTTGTCATGTTGGCCAATCTGATAGGTGTGATGTGGTACCTCAGAATTGTTTTGATTTGCATTTCTCTAATCAATTATTTCATTCTCTTTTTAATCACTTCTGAAATCTAGCCTTTAAGTCATGTAAAATATGCTTTTTTTCCTTTATTTTCTTAAAGAAGCTCACACAGGGTAGAGCTTTTCATTGACAAAAGCTTTGTTCTCTCCTTTGTCACATTCATTTCTTATCTCAATCAAAAATCATTCCCACTCCTCCTTTAGAGTTAAAAAAAATAATCAACTTCATGAGAATAGAGTAGAGATACGCCTAAGTGGCATTTCATTATTTTACTTTTAATTTTGACTATGACTTTTACAAATATGGATGTTTAATAAATGCTTGTTTGTTGTTTGAGAACGTAAACATTTCCATTTATCAAGAAGAACAACAAATCAGTATTACATATGAATCTGTGAACATTTATTGTGTACAGCCTGGTTTTATGAGCCAGAAAGACATACTTTCAAATCATACCTCCAACCCTGAGTAAGATAATTTTTTTAAAATGTCATTTATTTATTTTTAATATATTTTTAAAAATTTTGAGTTCCAGATTTCTCCCTCCTTTTTGTTCCTCTCCTATCCATTAAGAAGACAAGCAACATATCAATTATATATGTGAAATCATCCAAAGCATAGTTCCATATTGTCCATGTTGCTAAAAAAAAAGCATGAAAAATAAAGTTAAAAAATATACTTTGGGGCAGCTAAGTGGCACAGTGGATACAGTTCTGGCCCTGGATTCAGGAGGGCCCAAGTTCAAATCCAGCCTCAGGCACATAATACTTACACTTACTAGCTGTGTGACCTTGGGCAAGTCACTTAACCCCATTGCCTAGCAAGAAAGAAAAAGAAAGAAAGAAAGAAAGAAAGAAAGAAAGAAAGAAAGAAAGAAAGAAAGAAAGAAAGAAAGAAAGAAAGGAAGGAAGGAAGGAAGGAAGGAAGGAAGGGAGAAAGAAAGGAAAAGAAAGAAAGAAGGAAGGAAGGAAGGAAGGAAGGAAGGAAGGAAGGAAGGAAGGAAGGAAGAAAGAAAGGAAAAGAAAGAAAGAAGGAAGGAAGGAAGGAAGGAAGGAAGGAAAGAAAGAAACACTTCAATTTGTACTCAGAGGTCATCAGTTCTCCCTCTGGAGGTGGATAGCATTTTTCATCATTAGTTCTTTGGAATTGTCTTGGACTATTGTATTGATCAGAGCAGTTAAGTCTTTCACAGGTGGTCATTGTTATAATAGTGCTGTTACTGTGTAGAATGATCTCCTGATTCTGCTCACTTCACCTTGCATCAGTTCATATAAGTCTTCCCAGGTTTTTGTGAAATCATCCTGCTCATCTTTTCTTATAGCACAATAGCATTCCATTATAATCATATACCACAGTTTGTTCAGCCATTCCCTAATTGATGGGTATCTCCTCAATTTTCAACTCTTTTCCACCACAAAAAGAGCTGCTATACATATGTTTGTACATATAGGTCTTTTTCCTTTTTCTTTAATCTGAGCAATTCAATTAACCTCTCAATGTTAAAAACAACTCTTTAAGACTCTAAGTTGCAGAGAAGTGCCACCATGTATTAATAGAGGGAATTTACTGATCCAGGAATTCCTTATATTGATGAAATCATAAGTCCAATATCTATCCCAATACTCAATTTATCGTAGTGGTGTCATGCCTGTCCTGCTTATCTGTGACACCTGAACTTCTTTCTATTCTTTTTTAAGTATCTTAAAAGTTTCATTGATTATCTTTTCTTTTTTTAAATTTTTGACATCAATATCACTCTCTCCTACTCTCCCACTATAACTTATCCCCTGAAAATAGTTCTTTGTTACAATTAATTATAGCCCTAAAAACCAAGTTGATACATTAATGCGATCTGGTAATGTGAAATGTAAGTCATTCTGTGCCTCTAGTCCTTCACCTCTCTGCCAAAAGTGGGAAGTATGGTCATCATCAGTCTTCTGAATTCTTAATTTTTCAACCAATTGTTAAAAGTTCTCAAGTTTTACAAAGTTATTTTCCTTTAGAGTACTGCAGTGATTGTAGAAATTTCTTTCATAATGTTTTACTCCTTGTTGATATGTGTAAATCTTTCCAGGTATACCGAATTTCTCTCTTTTCTTTTTCATTTAATGCCAATCGATGATATTCGTTGTCATATTACCACAATTTCTTCATGCACTCCTCAATTTATGGGCACCAGGTTTGTTTTCAAGTTGTTGCCATACAAAAAAAAGTATTTCAGTAAGGATTTTTTTTTACATATAGGTATTTCTTTCTCTTTCTTTGATCTCTTCTATGCAAAATATGCATAACACATATTTTAGAGATTTGGGGGGTATAATTTGAAATTGCTTTCCAGAACAGCTGGAGTAATTCATCACTGCACTAAAAAAGCTAGACAGTTTATCTTCTTACAGACTCTCCAACAATTACCATTCTCCTTTTTTAAACATTTTAAACATTTTTCCAATTTGAAGAATATAAAAGGGAACCTCAAAATTATTTTAATTTGTATTTATTTCTTTGTCTATACTCAGTTTGTCAGGGTAAATTATTCTTGATTGTAAGTCTTTATATTTTGCCATTTGGATTTCATACTCCAAGATTTTCTCTTCTTTCTGGTAAATGCAACGTAGTCTAGTGTTATCTTTATACTGGCTCTTTGATAATTGAATTGTCTCTTTTTGACTGCATGCTGTGCTTTTTCATTGAACTAGAAGTTCTGGATTTTTGTTGATGACATTTTGGTTTTCATTTAAGGGTTTGTTTTAGGAGGTGACTAGAGGACTCTTTCTAATCTCACTTTGATCTTTGGTTTAAAAGAAAGGAAGGAAAGAAGAAAGAGAAAGAAAGAAAGAAAGAAAGAAAGAAAGAAAGAAAGAAAGAAAGAAAGAAAGAAAGAAAGAAAGAAAGAAAGAAAGAAAGAAAAAGAAAGAAGAAGAAAGAGAGAGAGGGAGGGAAGAAAGAAAAAGGGAGAGAAGGAAGGAAGAAAGAAAAGAAGGGAGGAAAGGAAGGGAGGAAGGAAGGTGTCAATAATGTGTCTACAGTCTTTCTAACTACATCTATGACTTAAATATTTAATATTCTCCCAAAAGTAAGATATAGACTGAAAATAAATTCTTTACTGAGTCAGTTTTTTTTTTTTTAAAGAGCATCTACTATGTCCCTGGTCACTTAGGTATTATTTTGACCACTAAGTAAATTTCAGAGTTTACTGTAATGCCAATTTAGGTATCAAAACCTTTCAATTGGATCAACTATTTTGTCTTTCAGGTTGGAGCCAGCTCATAACACATTAAGCAGAAAGGGGAAAGGGAAGGAATGGCTACTCACCCCTGGTACAAATAGTCACTGCTGCCAAGTAGAGAAAGAGTCAGTCAAATGTTCTGATCTGGCAGCTGTTACACCTTGGATCTCCTCCATGTCATCCTTGAACTATATTCATTTGACTTTCTTGGAGCTGGATTTCTGCCAACAGCTTGATCTTCATTTGTATATTTATCCTCCAAGTACTTTCACCTCACTGCTGTTTGTTTTTCATGGAGTAACAGTTCCCTGGCTCAAACATCTTGTGACCTCAGCTGACTATACAGTTAGGAATGAACCTACTTGTCCTCATCTGTGTCCCCGGTGACCTGAGGGGAGTGGTGGAACCTAGAGTCCCTTCTATTGTACTTGCCCCAAGGCTTATCTTCTCCTCTTTTCTAGGGCATAGTAACTGTCTTCATCTTATGGTATGGAGCAAGTTATACAAGTTTTGCAATAACTTGTATAAATTAAAAAAAAATAAAATAAAATAAAAGCAGTGCCAGATACAGATGAACATAGCAGGATGGTGGAGAGACACATTTCATTAGCTAGTCTGGATATACTAGTATAGGTATGGAGTTTGGTCAGATCTAAATGTCTAATAAGTAAAGAGTGGATGTTTATCTCATCAATTCAGACAGTGTATACAATCTGGATGATTTAGTATTAAGGAAAATATTTATGGTTCTATATGGGTCAACAAAATCACGTTTTATGGGCTTAATTTGGAGGGAGTGTTAAGAATAGCCTTGCTGAACAGGAATAGGGATAGGGATTGGACCAGTTATAGAGAACTTAACAAGGTTGCCTAGAGCTCCAAGGAATTGAATATTTTACCCAGGACTACACAGTGCTATATATCAGAGGAGGACTTGAATTCAGATCTTTCTGGTTTCAGAGCCAGCATTGTATCAATCTACTGTGCCATGCTGAAAAATCCCTAAAATTTCATATGGTTGAATTTTTTATTAGAAACATCTGAGCTACAGGGCCAACTTCTTTCCTTCATTCAGTGATTCATCCATCCATCCATCCATTCATGCACTTGTTCAACAACCATTCATTGTATATCAACTAAAAGAGGCAATATAATATGGTGGATGAAGGCTGAACTTACAGTTGAGAACACCTGTATTGAGGTTGTACTTTTGACACATACAAGCCATCTGTCCATGGAAAAAAAAAATAACCTTTTCACTGGTTCAGGTAACTCTATAAGACTGGAAGTAACTGATAACCTGCCAGTCTGTATAAAGAAAGGGGATATCTAGACCGAGAGATGTCTGTGCTGATAAAATCATATCCTTATTGCTGTTCAGTTATTCCACAGACTATAAACACACCAGGCCCTTCTATCCTCTACTATCTCCCAAATTCTATCCAAGCTCATGTTCGTTGTTAGCATAACACTATGTATCCATCTCATCCTCTGCCATCCCCTTTTCCTTTTGCTTTCAATCTTTCCCAACATCAGGATTTTTTCCCATGAATCTTCTCATCATGTGGCCAAAGTATTTAAGCTTCAGTTTCAATAATAGCCCAAATTAACGTCTTTAAGTATTGACTGATTTGATCTCCTTGCTGTCTAGGAATTCTCAAAAGTCTTTTCCAGAACCTCAATTCAAAAGCATCAATTCTACAGTGCTCAATTTTCCTTATAGTCCACGTCTCACAGTCATGTAATACTACTGTAAAAAAAAATCATAGCTTTGACTATATGAACCTTTGTTGGCAAGGTGATGTCTTTGCTTTTTACTATGTTGTCCAGATTGGCCATAACTTCCCTTCCACAGAGCAAGTGTCTTTTAATTTCATGTCTGTAGTCACCATCTGCGGTGATCTTTGAGCCCAAAATTATAAAATCGGAAACTGCTTCCATTTTTCCCCTCTATTTGCCAGGAAGTGATGGGGCCAATTGTCAAGATTTTCTTTATTTTTTTTTTTATGTTAAGATTCAAGTCAGCTTTTACACTTTCCTCTTTCGTCAAAAGCCTTCTTAATTTCCTTTTCACTTCCTGCCATCAGAATGGAATCATCTGCATATCTGAGATTATAGATATTTCTCCAGGCAGCCTTAATTTCAGCTTTTGATTCATCCAGCCTGGTATTTCACATGATGTACTCTGCATGTAAGTTAAATAAATAAGGCGACAATATACAGCATTGTAGTATTCCTTTTCCCAATCTTAAAACCAATCAGTTGTTCCATGTTTGTTTCTAACTCTTACTTCTTGGCCCATATAAAGTTTCTCATAAGACAAGTAAGATGATCTGGTACTCCCCTCTCTTTCAGGACTTACCACATTTTGTTGTGATCCACATAGTCAAAGGCTTTGTTGCAGTCGATGAAATAAAGGTAGATGTTTTTCTAGAACTCCCTTGCCTTCTCCGTAATCCAGTGAATGTTGGCAGTTTGGTCCCCAGTTCCTCTTTGTCTTCAAAAACGAGCCTGTCCTGGTAATTCTCAGTTCAGATCCTGCTGGTCTACATTGTAAAATCTGAAGTGTAACTTTGCTGGCATGTGAAACTTTGCAATTGTTGGGTGATTTGAATATTCCCTGGCATCGCCCTTCTTTAGGATTGAAATATAGACTGACCTTTTCCAATCCAGTGGTTACTATTGAGTTTTACCAATTTGCTGGCAAATTGAGTGCAGTACTTTAACAAAATCTTTTCTTTGGATTTTTAGTAGTTCAACTGGAATTTTGTCTCCTTTCCTAATCTTATTGCTCACAATGCTTCCTAAGACCCACTTGACTTAATTCTCCAGGACGTCTGGTTTTAGATCAGCAGCCATAACCACATTGTTTTCTGTGATGTTAAGATCTTTCTTATACACTTCTTTCATGTATTCTTTCCACTTTTTCTACTTCTGTTAAGTCCCTAGGATTTTTTTCTTTTATCATACCTATTTTTGCATGAAATGTCCCCTTGATATCTCTAACTTTCTTGAAGAGATCTCTTGTCTTTCTAATTCTATCATTTTCTTCAATTTCTTTGCATTGCCCATTTAAGAAAAACTTTTTTTTAATCTCTTGTTGCTATTCTCTGGAATTCTACATTCAGGTGGGTACATCTTTTCTCTTTTACCGTTTCTCTTTTACCTTTCATTTTCCTTCTTTCCTCAACTATTTATAAAGCCCCATCAGGCAATCAATTTTCTTTCTTGTTCTTCTTTTTCTTTGGAATGTTGTTGTTATTTCTGTCTCCTGTATAATATTGCAAACCTCTGTCCATAATCCTTCAGGCACGCTATCTACCAGATGTATTTCCTTAAATTTTTCATCACCTCAGCCCACTGCATCCTGGGCCACGTCCAGTCATCCTGATCTCTATCTTGCCACTGGACCCAGATGGTTCCAGAGGAAAGAGTGAAACTGGTGACTTTGCACAACTCTGCCTGACTTAAATCCAATTCTCTTGCAAGTCATGGTATCACCTCCCTGATGTCATTGGTCTTCTTCGAGAACAAAAGATAAACAACAACAATAATTTATCACCTCCACTTAATATTCATAAGGGATGTTATTTAGGTCATACATATATGGTCTGATGGTTTTCTTCATCAAAACCAACCAAAAACATAAGCAGATCCCTGTGCTAGGTGGTGGGTGAGACGATAAAAAAATTAAAAAATTAAAAATTAAAATAAAATATAGTGCCTGCCCTCATAGAGCTTATAATTACTGGGGAAATGTGACACATAGACAGAAATGTATATACTAGACAATAATACTTACAAAGAAGGATTGTTTCATTTTATGTCCTTATATCACCACCTCCCAGCACAGTACCTGGCACTATGTAAGCACTAAATAAATGTTTGTTGATTGAATATTTGACTACAAATGTGGCAGATTGTGATGAGCATGTGAGAAAAGAGAAGGGTCATGCTGAATAGAGTAGACATTTTGCCCAATAATCAATTCTGTGAAAGCTGTATCCATGTGGACCAGGCTATCTTCAAGGTGGTCTGGTACTCTGTATGGGCTAGTGAAGAGCTGATCATTTTGCTTAGTTACTCATTTAGCTCAGCTCACTAGAATATTTGCAATATGTAGGCCTGACCTAGCAGTGCTTTCCATGATGAATTATAACGGATTAATTAGAGTACCGACCAAGATCTAGTCAGCCTTGAACCTTGAACTAACACAGAGAGAGGAGGATTCTCCCAAATCACATAAAGTGACTCCCCAGACAGCCTGGATCAGCTCCTCAACCATTTCGTTAGTATGATATATTTCTTGCTGTAGCAGGTTGACTTTTGGAGATAAGTGAAAAGGAGAAGAAACCTATGGTCCCATCAGCTATTGACTCAAGTTTCTACATCACTGATAGAATGACTTTTGATGTATTTTTATTGTAGGTAGAGAAACTTTCACCCACAAAACTGTCTCATAGTAATTTTCCAAAGAGACAAAATGAAGTTTAGTAATATCCCTTGGAGTATAAATAAATAATGGGAGAGTTTTAAAAAGGTACAGAGATTTTTTATGACCAATCCAATCTTCTGCCTGCAAAATTGCACAAGAATAGTGAATAGGTTTTCTCATAGGTTTTCTTCCAGTCAGGAGGAAAATATCTCTAGGAGAGCTTCACTCATGGATTTCAACATATCTAATCACACACCTAGCTGGAATCTGGGAATGAAGAAAAAATATGAAAAATTCATGGAAGAATTTATGTTCATATCTATGTCTCAACTCAATGTTGATTTTAGGCAAAGATGTTAAAATAGAACAAAAACATCTCATTTAATTTGAGATAGTTGGTGCCTAATAATTTTAAAATTCTTAGAATATACATGTAATGAAAAGAAAAGCAAGTTTGCATTTCTATGTTATATTGTCATTCTATTTCCTGTAAGTTTATATATATATATGTGTGTGTATATATATTTGTGTAAGTGTGTGTGTGTGTACATATATATATATATTATAGTGTTGGTATTATGTTACTTTTACCTCCTGGTTCATATTCCATAGGTTATTTTTCAGACAGTCAAAGCATTTTATTATGGAAGTACCAGATTCTCTCTATGCTTAAATAAACTTTGGTGAAAATCAAATGTTCCATTTCATGTGGAAACAACCTTGTACAGAATGGAATGATGTCACTAGCCAAAGTAAACTGATACTTCTGATTCCAAATTGCCCAGACAATAATGTAGAGATGGGCTCTAGTTAATAAAAACTTAACATTTAGACATTTATTATAGCAGGGCATATCAAATTTGTTCAGGATCCTTTGTTAAACATTTTCCAATTACACTTTAATGTGGTTCTTGTCATATTCCCGAGTTTGACACTTCTATTCTATGCCCTTTGCTAGAATAGCACAGCCTTCCATGGCCTTCTTGCAGGGCCCTATGCTAAGATGAGACAATAGAGTAGAACATTTTTGGAGGTTGTACACACAATATACTTGATTCAAAATTGTTTCTGCCTTTACTGCTACTCATAAGCATGAGAGCTAATGGATTCCCCACTATTAGAGTTCTTTAAGCAAAGACTGGATGACTTAATAGTCAATAACATGGTAGAAGGGACTCTTGGTTATATACAATTTGGAGCAGATAGCTTCTGAGGTCCTTTCCAACTCAAAACTCTGTGATTTTGTTAACTCATTCAATCAGTCATTCAACAAACAAATATTATGTTCAGAGAAGTCTCTGTGATAGTGCCGAGGGGCATGGAGATACAGCATAAAGAACACATATCCTGTCTTATCTACTTTGGGGAAGAAAACATGTATATACATAAATATATTATAACATAATACATAAATATAATACAAAGTAATACTATATAATTCAAAGTGATAAGTACATAGTAGACATACCAAAAAAAGTATTATGAAGGTTCAGAGCTAGAAGGAAACCACTCCTCCCTCTAAACATCTGAAAAGGTATATGCCAAAGATCAGTGCATAATGTATAGATAGAAAGGGGAAGAAATTGATAAGATAGTCTTGGGGAGTTTACTTAGCAGGCCAGTGGAAGTTGTTTTAAAGATTAATCCATCAGGGGGGCAGCTAGATGGCACAGTGGATAGAGCACCGACTCTGAATTCAGGAGGACCTGAGTTCAAATACGGCCTCAGACCAAAACACTTAACATTTACTAGCTGTGTGACCCTGGGCAAGTCACTTAACCCCAATTGCCTCACCAAAAAAAAAAAAGATTAATTCATCAGAAATATATAGGAAATATTAAAGAGGGAAGATAATAAAGACAAGAAGAACAGTTGGTAAATTATTACAGTAGTTCAGATAAGAATTGGTAGTAGCAATGGTAATTGAATGTAGGTATTGACAGAATAGAATCAATGGGACTTTCTAATTTATTGGCTGCAGGAAGCGAGGAAGAGGGAAGGAGCCAATGGAAACTCAACTCCAATGTCTGTACTTCCTGGAGATAACTGGAAGAATGATGATGCCATTAATACAACTATGAAGGTTACCCCTAAAAAGATATGCTGTTGAGAAAAGAATTGAAAACAAAATGTATAATTCAGTCTTTTTATCCTTTCTTTTCTCCCTGCAAATTAGAGGGAATTAGACAACAAATAACCTCTATTAGAGAGGGTCTGTAAATGGAAGAAATAATTCAGCATGTGCCAAGTATCTTTTAACTCACTTTGGAAAAAAAAACGATTTAAAGTTTTGCTCATTTGTTTTTGAAGGTTGTGTGCAAAACAGACATATGTTGACCAAAGGTGAATTTTTTTGTTTTAGTTTTTAAAGAAGGGAGGAAGGAATTGGGCCAGACCAGGAGCTCCCATGGGTGAAATATCCTTTGCCAATACAGGTCAACACCAGCTCTGAAATTTATAGTCTCAGAGAGTTGTCTGAGGGCACTGAGAAGTTAAAGTGACTTGTCTAAGGCCACACATACAATTTCTATAAGGGGCAAGACTTGAATTCAGTTCTTGACTCTGAATCCAGTTCTCTAAAACAAAATGTCATTCTGCCAAAGTTTAGTAATCAAATAACAAAGTGTGTGTGTGTGTGTGTGTGTGTGTGTGTGAGAGAGAGAGAGAGAGAGAGAAAGAGAGAGAGAGAGAGAGAGAGTGAGAGAGAGAGAGAGAGAAAGAGCAGAGTTCTCCTTAAGGATAGTGGTTAATATACTAGTACTACAATGTAACAATATTTCAAAAGTCCTCTGGAAAAAGTCATGTGCCCTAACAGAAAAAAGTGATTAATTTGTCCATATCGCCATCTTTATCATCCTTTCCATTTTTCCAATTTATATAGTGCTCTAAGGTTTGAAAAGTATTTTCCTTACAATAATCCTGTAGGATAGAGAGCAATACTCGTGTCTCCTCAGTAAACCATAAGCTTGTGGAAGTCAGAGGCTATCATATTCTCAATATCTGGTATAGTATCTTGCATAAAGTAGATATTTGATAAACTTTTATTAAATTAATGTAAGCTTTTACAGTATAGTGGAAGGCCAGTAAGGGTGATTTTTGATATTATTTCAATGTTCCTTATATGATATAAACTGTTTTTTTTCAGTTTTGGCATTGTATCTTTTTAAATTATAGAATCATTTACACCCGCATGTAACTTTGGGCAGTTCAATTAAATAAATATTTATTAAACTAGGTATTGTGGATCCAAAGACAAAAGCCTTCAAAGAGCTTAAATTCTATCAGGTGAGTCACTTTATAATCCTATGCTGACTCAGTTAACCTATCTTTAAAATGAGGAGATCAGACTAGACAATATCAGAGATTCCTTCCAGTCCTAATTCTATGAATATATGAATCATGTCCCTTGTGCCTTTTGTTTGAAGTAAACATTGGAGCTCTGTCTGAACAAAGATGAAACCAGAACAACTTAGATTTCCAAATCTCCCATGATCTCATAACCAATAATGATGGGCCAGCCTATTGGGACAATCTAAAGTTGCAGTCTGAATGGTTCTCTGAATGTTCTGCACCTAAGTAGGTAGGCAAAGTCACCTAAACTTGAAGTGTGGTCTTTGTTTGCATTTCACAGTCTTAAGGTAAATGCAAATTCTGTGAGTGTCTCTAGGAAGTTCCTTCTTCTACTCATCTCATCAGTATCAATCCTGGGTAGCTTGTGAAATTAAAAAAATAAAACAGCCTGAGGTTCTATGTCTAGGAAGGTTTTCCAGCCAAATTTCTGGCACAAATTATAAACAAACAAGTCAGAGAAGAAAATAAACTAATAGCATCAGACATGACTGTTACCTGAGGCCATTCAGATTCATTTTGAAAGTCTGTTAATCTGTTTACTATTACAAAGTCAGTAAGCACATTAATTTTTTTTCCCAGGCAATCTCTTTTCACAAGGATTGTGCTAGAGGAATTAAGAGGCAGAGATGGTGCTGATGTACTTGTAATTGGACATGGGTCCCCATAGCAATGACGCTGGGCTTTGTCTTCTAATGAGTGGTTGGGATGCTCAGTGGGAGAAAACTCATTCTGCCTTTGTCTCTACTGATCTGATAGTGCATCCTCTCCTGCCAGAGAGTGCATGGCACATAACCTTTCTAGCTTCCTATTCCTTTAACAGACCACTCATCCCCTTCCATTGCTCTAAAAAGGAAACTTTTTTTTTTGGCCACCTGGTCTGATATTTTGAGCGTAATTTCACCAGCAAATCTCCCTTTCTCACTTTAATTATGTGAATCTTTTCATGCTTTCAATCAAACAAAAGAACCATGTTAAAATGTGATTTATTTGGAAAATATTAGTCCCACATAAAAATGATATGTTTTCATTTATGCCAGGATATTTAAATAATATATGTGGGTAAAAATATATCATAGGGACTTTATAAAAATCACATCTATAATCTTGTAAACTAGTGATATTTCAACCCTAATGGAGATTTTCCCCCAAGTCCCACTAAATATGTAATTTAGGTGAGTTAGCATGGACATTGAAATAATATTTTAAAATTATTCATTCTCTAGCAGCAGCTTATTTCAGCCCCTTCCAAAGGGACAATTTCAATCATGCAAGAGACACTGGCTTCTTGAAATTTTTAGAGTATTTCCATTAGCCAAATTAATGGTGATCATAAAAATCAATCAGTTTTAAAATGATAATTAACCATGACACAAATGTAAATTAGAGGGCACTCAAATGGGCACAGGGAAATGGGTGACCTTGATTACAGGCATGGTGATAATGGGCAAAAGAGAATTAACAGAAGCCAGCTGCTCCCAAGAAAACAGAACTCAGAATCAAGATAGGGATAACAAAAATTAAGCAGGCAATATCATGAAATGACAGAAAATCAGTAATAAATTTGGATTTTTTAAAACTAAATCATTATCTCTTGTTCTAATTAAAGGAAATGGGTGATTTTATCTTTTTTTATAGAAGAGGGAGTATAGGAGAAAGAAGAGCAATAAAATGGGTAACTTTTTAAAAAAATTAATTCCCAGTGTAGTAGGTTATTGATATATTTGTTTGGCTAGGTGAATATAAAGTCAATCTGTGAGTTAACAAGAATTATATCTATTTTTTTCTAAAATAAAATTTCTAAAATTAATTTTCTAAAATTAAACTCAGAACCTGTTTCATAGGTTTGTGACATTGTAGCTTTAGAGCTCGAAGGGATTGTAAGATCATCTAATTCAAGACCCTCATTTTATAGAAGAAATCCTGAGCCAGAGAAATAAAGTGACTTCCTCAAAGTCACATAGGAGGTAAATTTCAGAGCCAAAATTCAAATCTCGGTCTTCTGTCATTAAATCTAATACTCATCATTCATTCATTCATTCATTCATTCAACAGACATTAATTGAATTCCTGCTATGTTCTGGTTGATTGTTGTCCTTCGTTTTTGAAGAGGACCAAAATGACATCACTATGCTAGAGTCAGGTTTCAGTGTGTCCAACTGTGGCTGATCAGACCAATACAAGCTCAGAATGTTCTACCACAGATAGGGCACAAATAGTATGTGTGGACATTTGGGGTGGATTCTCTAAGTTTGTGTATCTTGCATTTCTCTTGAGCTATTTCAACTCTGCTTTGCTCACACAGTGAATTCCAAAGTTCCTAAGAGAGACCTTGAGAGTGTCCTTGTATCACTTCTTCTAACCGCCACATGAACGCTTGCCCTGTGTAAGTTCTCCATAAAACAGTCTTTTTTGGCAAGCGTACATTTTGCATTCAAACAACGTGGCCAGCCCATCAGAGTTGGGCTCTCTGAAGCAGAGTTTGAATGCTTGGCAGTTTAATTCGAGAAAAGACCTCAGTGTCTGGTATCTTATCGTGCCAGATGATCTTCAGAATCTTCCTAAGACATTTCAAATGAAAGAGATTCAGTTTTGCTGAATCAGATTTGTATTTTAGAAAGATTAATTTGACAACTGAGTGTGTAATGGACTAGAGTGGGGAGAGATGGGGCAGGAAGGTGTGGCTGCTGTCCATGCTACAGCTTCTTGAAGCCACAGGTGAGAGTTAGGTGGAACAGGTGGACACCAAGGGTGGGAAGCAGCCCTGAAAAGGGTTCATCAGCCCTCACACCAGAGGTACTAGTCTTCCCTGAACACACCCTACACCCCTGCTATGTTCTAGATAGCATGCTAAGTTCTTCTTTCAAGAACTCCATAAATAAGCCAATGGAGAAATCTAGGTGGTTCATTGCCCAGTCTGCTTTTTAATAAAAGGATAGCAAGTGGAAGTGAGAGCTATTAAGTAGAATGAAAGAGTAGCAAAGAAACAGAGTTGCCTATAAGGCCTGCCCTAGACATCCTTGGCTCTGAAGATTCTTTGATGCCTTCTTTTTACCAGACCCCAGCTGAAGTTAGGTAAGAGTCAACGAGTCAATATCCAGCAATTATGTCTGAGAGAAACTGCTTTATACCCAAGAAACATTTGAACCAGAGATGTAAGCAAGGAGTCAGGTTGGTCTGAAGGGCTCTGAGTGCCAGGCAGAGAATTGTATATTTGATCCTAGAAGTAATAGGGAGTGACTGGAGTTTATTGAATGAGGGGTGGAATGGGGTGAGGTGGGGTAGGATAGACATGAGTAGATTTGTATTTTATAAAGAACAATTTGACAACTGAGTGGGTAATGAACTATAGTGGGGAGAGAAGAGGCAGGAAATGCCAACCAGCAGACTTTTGCAATAGGCTAGGTGTGAAGGGATGAGGGCCTATACCAAGGTGGTAGAAATGTCAGAAAAGAGAATGAAATACATATGAGAGGTGTCAGAAAGGTAGAACTGATGATAGCTGGTAACAGATTGGATATTGGTAGGGGTGAGGAATGAAAAATGATGCCTAGTGTGTGAGCCTGAATGACAAGGTGGAGAGTGCTGTCCTCAATAGTAATAAAAAAACTAGGAAGAAGGGAGGACTTGGGGGAGTGGAAGATCATCAGTTCCATTTTATATTAGTTGAGTTTAAGATGTCTGCAGTTCAAGATACCCAAATAATACTTGGAATTGTGACATTGGAGATCAGGAGAAAGATCAGGGCTGAATAAGTAGATCTGAGAATCATTAGCCTAAAGATCATCACTGAATCCATAGTAGCTGATAATGATCACCAAGAAAAATGGTATAGAAGGATAAAAGAAGAGGGTCTAGGACAGAGCCTTAGAGGACCTCTGTGGTTAGTGGGCATGACCTGGATAAAAAATCCAGCAAAAGCAACTGAGAAAGAGTCATAAGAAATGTAAGTAGAGAAGCAGGAGAAAGTTGTGTCATGAAAATTTAGAAAGTAGTGTATTAAGAAGATGGTCAATAGTGTCAAAGGCTATGGGGAGGTCAAAAGCAATGAGAATTGAGAAAAGGCCATTAGATTTGGCAATGGAGAGAGCCAGTAACTTTGGAGAGAGCAACATCAATTGAATGATGATGTCAGAAGCCAGACTGCAGAGTGTTAAGAAGAGACTGAAAGGTAAGAAAGTAGAGGCATCAATTGTACAGCCTTCTCAAGGAGTTTAGACAAGAAAGACATCCCGCTAGAATTATCTACTTACTGTCCTCACACACTTTCTCTTATGACTTCACATTTTCACTGGCTGTCTCCCATGACTGAAATGGTCTCCCTCCTCATCTCCATCTCTTTAGAATCCTTTATTTTCTTTAAGAATCAGCTCAAATGCCACCCTCTGCAAAAGGTCTTTCCTGGTCCCCCTCAACCACCAGTATCCCCTTCTAAGATTGTCTTTCATCTACTCTACACTTCTGTCTTGTAACTATGTACTTCTGTACACGTTGTCTCCCTTATTAAGATGTAAATTCCTTGAAGGACTGTTTTTGTTTTTGGGGGGTTCTTTTGCTATTTTTGTTCTTTCCCTAACGCTTAGTATAGAGCCTAGTAATACAGTCATCACATAATCACTGCTTGTTGATTAACTGACCTCCCTTCCTTTAGATCCTAGAATATTCCAACTCATTCCCAAGATCAGCCCTCTCTCATCTGTATAATATGTGGGAACATATTTCACTTTATATATGCATCTTTAGAATCCTAGAATGTTGCTGATGCAAAGAATTTAAGAAATCATCTAATTCAATCCCATTCATTTAAAAGATAAGGAAACTGAAGCTCAGAAAAATACAGTGACCTTGTCCAAGGTGACATTGTTATTTTGCCTAAGAGCCAGGACCAGAAGCTAGGCTTCTTCCCTCCCAGGCTGGGTGCTCTTTTCCATTGCTCCAGACTAGGGTCTGTAGTATAGAAAAGATGACAGACTTTGTGTTCCTCCAGAGAGCAAAGCTACAATCTGTGGGTATAAATAACGAGGAAGCAAGTGTCAGAGCGCCATAAGGAAGAGCTTTCTAAGGAATAGAACTGTCCAGCAATAAAATGAGCCCCATCAGTGGGTACTGTGCTTCCTCTCATCATGGAGTTATTAAAGCAGAGGCCGTAATACCTCAATTTCAGTGCTCTGAAAACTATTTATGAGAAAGAAAGAAAAAGATTGTGGTCATTGTTGAGTCACATCCAACTCCTTGTGTATCCATTGGGGGTTTTCTTGGCAAAGATACTAGACTGGTTTGCTGCTTTCTTCTCTAGTTCATCGCACATCTGAAGAAACTGAGGCAAACAGGGTTAAGTAACTTGCTCAGAATCACCTAACTAGCAGTTGTCTGAGGCCAGACTTGAACTTCCTGACTCCAGGTCCGGCAACCTATCACTTGTGCCACATAGCTGCGCCAAGAAAAGATGGGTAGAATTTAAAAAAAAAAAAAAGGAAAGAAAGAAAGCAAAAAATAGGCACAGGCTTTCCTCAGGCTTGGGAATGTTCTCCCTCTTCACCTCCACATCATAGAATCCACTGGCAGTGAGGCAGTGTAGTAGATAAAGCACTAGATCTGCAGTCAGGATGACCTGAGTTCATATCTAACCTTGCTGTGTGACCCTGCACAAGTCATTTAACCTCAGTTTCCTTTGGCATAAAATGAGTATAAAAATAGCACCCAATCCAATGAATTATTGTTTGTAAAGTGCCTGATGCTGCTATATAAATGCTGGTTATTATTATTAGAATTCTTTGTTCCCAAGAATTGGTCCTAGGACAATTTCTTACACCTCCCCCAACTCCCAGTTACTGTGACCTTTACAATCCCCAAATTGCTTTCCATATATTTTCTATTTCCTCATCAGTGTTCATGTTGGTCTGTCCTCCACCCCACCCCTCCCTTCCCAATAGAATGTAAGATACTTAAAGTCAGGGACTGTTTGCTTTTGTCCTTGTATCCTTAGTACCTAAAATAGTGCCTGGTACATAGTAAACTACCTAAGGTAGTGCCTGGCACATAGTAGGCACCTAATAAATGTTGGTTTAATGAACAAATAAACTAACAAATTAGTGATGATAAAATGTCGATCAACATTTCTCTAAGGCTATGCATAATATATAATAATAAATAATAATTTCATGAAATACATGAACACATGCCCTACACTTTTTCAATGAAGTCTTTGGTCAGAAAAGAGAGAGGGTTTCTTTAGGGTAAGATCAAGGAGGGAGATCAATGGGTGGGGTGGCCTAGAGACAGATCTGTGATATTATTGGTGAGCAAACTTCTTTTAAAGGCAAAGAAGATAGGCAACTATTCCATAATTTACACTCTCAGAGTGTTCATAGGCAATGAAAAGTTAAAAGATTAATCCAGGGTCACAGGAGTCAGGAGGTATCAACACGTGCTTGGCAGGGAAGGGGTGAATCCAGGATTTCCTAACACAAAGGCAAGATTTCCACTACACACCAACCTGTCCTAAATTTACTATGACTAATAAGAGCATTTTGAACATTATTTTTAAACTAGAGGACACTTTTCTTTCTCATTTATATATTTTTTCAGATATTTCAATTATCTTTATTTTTAGTTCAAAACTGTTGGGTGTTGTTTTGTGATTGTTAGCCTGGTTTGCTTTTTAATATATGGATACCCAAATTGGCATCTGATTTACTGGCGTGATTATAATCCACTCCAAAACAAAGTTGTTGTCTGACATTTCAAAAAGATTTATTATAAAGATGCTTCCAAGCATTTTACAAAATCTGGTTCTACAAACAGAGACTTGCAGTGGGTGAACTAAAGCCATTTACACGAGCAAAACAAAGGACATATTTTTCATTTAATACCTAGGGTAAACTAATTGAAATGTAGAATCAGGCTTCTTTCCCGTAGAGTACTAAAAGGAATTGAAATATGAAACAAATCTCTTAAATCTAACTACTCCGTACTTCTCTTTCTCCCATTCCCACTGTCCTCTCTCTTCCTATCTGGTGATATTTAAGTCTGCATTAATGGATTAAAGCCCATATTGATCTCAGTAGGAAAATATGATTCGACGTTGCTGATCACCCTTCAGTGTTGCCAAAGCTGTCTTCTGTCATAAAGTCAGAGTCTATTGAAGTCTGTCCCAAACAGTCATCTGTATAAACAATGATATGTGATTCTAAGCTTTAAACACATTTCCTAGCCAGCTGTACTAACCATTTTATGCCATTTTTATTTAAGGCCCGGCCTACCATGCCATGAATTTTTTTTTTAAAAAGAAAGAAAAAAAGAGCAGATTATTTTTAAGGTGGTTTTTTTTTATTATTTTTCTTAGCATTGAGAGTATCTAGATGAGCTATTCCATTACATACTGATCTTTGACCACCAGCCCCCAGTTTTTCTCCATGTTTGGCCAACAGTCTCCAAAGTCCCTTTTTTATGGAATCCTTACAAAATATTTGGAAAGATGGAAAAGGAATATTAGTTCAGCATGAATAGAGTTGAACTACTTATGGACCATTTGTTGATCACAACACAAATCTAACTCAGAATTCGTATTTTTCATGATAAAGTGCTGTCAAGAAAATTATACCTGACATGGTGTTCTAGAAAGTGCTCTAGTCTTGGAGCTAGGCAAGATGTGGGTTCATTTTTACTGATGCTAGCTTTAGTGTGACTGTATTCAAGTTAATTTAATCTCGTGGAACCTCAGTGCCTTTTTTAAAAATAAAATATAGATAATAATAACCCTAGCACTTAACTGATAGGGTTGTTGTGATAATCAAATAAAATCATGGCTAGGAAAGGCTCCAGAAATAGCTCTTATAATTTAAAAAATATAAGAAAAGCAAAGGACACTTTGATACATCTGTGATCTCCCCAATATGAGTACTTCTTCCAGTGCTGAAGATCTCAGAATCTTTTCATGCCCTTTCATCCTAGGTGAATCATCCATTTCCTTCTATAAATCTTCAGTAGGGAGTGGGGTCCATCCAATATGCTGAAGACCTTCCTTTAATCCTCTTAACATTGGGTTGCTACCAATTGAACATCCAAGAAAAAGAAATTAACCCTATTATAAATAAGCAATCAGCTGGGAAAAAAAGCAAAGCTGTCTTCATTTTTTTTCAGGACCTTGACAAAATCTGAATGTTTTCTGTAACAGTCAAACAGTACTGTTCCCTTAGCTATTTATTTTAATTTGGTTTTCATTGGAACATGTAGAATTTTCTAATCAAATTGTTGAAACGTAAATATTTTCAAAAGTTATTTGCATTATGTATCATACCCTCTAAGTCTTTCATGCCAAGGCTCTCATTTCCATGAGCAAACAGACAAAGTTGATCAAAATTGCTAAAGGAATATGGCAATAATCTTAAATTCAGTAGGTCCTTTTATTTTAATCCCATTTCATTCCCCTCCACCTCCCCCCCCCACACCAATTTGACTCTCCTGACCCTTAGGACGTCCTCTTAACTATGTCCTAGTCAGTTCCACAATTCTTTAGGAGTTGCTAATTCCAAGGTAACCTGTGAATAGTCTGGACACAATCTTGGACTTCTGTGTATATTCAACACATATCCCTGGTTTCTTCTCTACAGTTAAGACACTTTAGGGCCTTCCTATTGATAATCAGGACATATCTCTGGATTCCTGTCTGGTCTGGGGATAGATTACTGGCCCGCTGTCACTCACATTATCATAAATATAAATACTCTTGAACCAATTTCTTGATACTCTTTATTCAATTCATTTGAACTCCCTTGTTCAATGACCAGTGACTGTTCCATAAATGTTATCTGGAGCAGGCCATGGAATCATTACAATAGATATCAAACTATCTACCTATCAAATGACTCTGTTTCCAAAAGTTCTATATTTCTTCTCTCTTCCTAGCAGAGACAATGGAAGAAACCGAAAACCACCTATCTCCCATCTTTTCCTTCCCCCGCTCCCCATTACCGTTTTACTCCCACCATTTCCATTCTAGTGATTTTCTATTTTAAAAGGCCTCACCTCAATCCAATACAAAGTTCATTTGGATCATGGTTTATGCAATCCTCAAAAAATATTATCTTTTGGGGTAAGAATGAAACAGATCTTTTCAACACTAAAACAGTAGACACAGTCTGCTCTTTGATGGCCCTGTATAAAATATAGTTTTAAGCTCATTAACATTTGATCTGTTAATCTAGGAAGCTTTGGATTCAGATCTAAGACATTGCTCTTTTCAGAATCAGCTTTTTCCTCTGTAAAGGAGGTATCTTTCCCTATTAAATGGTTATCAAGAAACGTAAATAGTACATAAACTAGCTAGAAGTTGGCAAGTATAATAGGATCACTGATTTATAGCTGGAAGTGACCTTAGAGGTCATCTCTTCCAACCCCTTCATTTTACAGATGAGGAAGCTTGAGGAACTCATTTTAATAGACATCAATTTAGCTTCTAGTCTCCTAGGAGTCTCTATTTCTTACTTGAAAATTACTTCAGCAATAATCTCCATGTTTTTATTAAAAGAGGGGTTTTTGAGTGTGGGTGTGTGTGTGTGTATGTGTGTCCTTCTGACTTCACAGCTGAGAAAATGCCCAAGCAAAGGTCATGACTGTTTTTTAATTTAGAAATAGCTAGTTGAAGGTTTTTATTACATTTTAAAGTGGCAAATAGTCACTCACTCAGAGTAACAGTGATTCCCAGGCAGGTAATAAAGTACATTGACCTGATTTATTTTACTGCCTGTACACTTGCTCAAAGAGCAGGCCAATAAAATAAAAATAAAAATAAAAATAAATCATAGGCTGACAAATCTTTATATATATATATACTTTATATATAGACTAAAGGCAGTACAGAGATTTTATATATACATATATATAAATATATATAGTGAGACTTTATATAGAGCAAAAGTAATGCTAAGATTTTGTATATATGTATATATGTATTATATATGTATATTATATAGAGAGAGAAAAAAAGACTGTATATATAGACTAAAGGTACTGCTAAGATTATATATCTGTTTATATATGTGTGTGTACATATAATTATATATTATATATAGTGATACTTTATATATAGACTAAAGGCAGTGCTGAGGTTTATATATGTGAGTGTGTATGCCTCATATATGTGTGTATATGTATATTTATATATACTTTTATATAAACTAAAGGTAGTGTTAAGATTTTACATATATTATATATAGTGAGACTTTATATATAGACTAAAGGCAGTACTGAAACTATATGTATATATATAATATTTATGTATTAGAATGTGTATATACATATGTATATAAATATATGTTTATGTGTATGTATATATATATACATGTATACATATGTGTGCATACACACATACACATAGTCTCAGCACGGCCTTCTTTTAGATGTATTCTTGCCTTTAAAAAGTAAACATAATGAACATTCCACTGTTAAAATAATGGTGCTATTTTAGAAAATGCTCTATCATTGGGTCATGTATATCCTTTGATATTGTGTTTTAATGAATATGCTAACAGGATAAAAGACCTCTGCATGCACATTAAAAAAACCTCTGGCCCAGTAGTCATTTGGTCATGACTGAAGGCCATAATACATTAAGAGGCCTGGCAGTTGGAATCCATACTCAATTATTGATTTTCTCAATTAATAGATGTTATTCTTAGTCCACCTAAAGAAGACACGTCTGACCTTGGAGTCAGAAAGACCTGCACTTGAGTCCCATCCCTGATATATATTGTCTATATGACCTGGGAAAACCACTTAACCTCTCAGAATCCCCAGAGAATTCTCCAAAGTCATACATCTTTGGTCTATATTAGTAGTGTTTCCTATAAAAATGAAATGATAAGACTCGACCCTCCCAAAAGCATGCCTATTACCATGAAGGCTCACAGCGTTCCTTATCATTAAAGAAGGGTTCTCATGCTTGAGACACTGGGAAACCTTGCTCTCATTCTTACAGAAGAATTTTCTGTGGAAGGTTCCAGCTTATCTATTATTGGAAAAGTGTCTTTTTTTTAATATAAGAGAGGAAAAATACTTCCTCTATAGAGATATGGTACAAAATAGAGTTGGATTGTAGCCTTAATGGTCACAGTTGCCTAAGAGCTGTTGCAAAATCAGTACCAGGAAATCTTTAGTAGATAATCAGAAAACCATTCAAATACATGGCTGTCCAGAAAGCAGCATCCACAAAATGAACAACTAAGCACATCATTAATATCTTTCAGAATGCTAATTTTCAAAGCCATAAGCTTCCATGATTGCTAATCATGATTATCTTATGCCTTCTTTTTCTCCTGAAAAGCCACAGTGACAGATCATTTGGCAGCTACTGAACTCTTGATAACCTTTACCATCTCCAGTATTGGGTGGGTTAAGGAATGAGAAGACGGGACAAAGACAGAAAAAGTCAAAAGAAGGAACTTGTTATTCAAAAGGAAAGAAAAAAATAGTGTTTTTTTTTCTCCTAAGTTAGCAGGGTACCTGTTTCTCATCTCTCTTGCTTTCTTTTCAGTTTAATTCTTAAGTAGAGTAAAACAAAATAAATATCTAAGTACAAATCTAATACTCTTCTCATTGTTCAGTTGTTACTGTTATTTGCTTCTTTATTTAAATATGTGCTTTTCTATAGCTTGGCTTAGCTTTGTTTTTCTCTCACTCAAGGGGTGCATCAGTCTCTTTTCATGAGATTCAGCCTATTTTCAACTGTTCTTCAGGATAAAGGCCCTAATTATCTCCTTAGCCCTTCTTTATTACTCTCTGAGTATTCAAAGCTCAATCTTTATCCTTATCCTATAGATAAACTTCTTAATTTCTTCAAGACCAAGACTTCCTTAGCTTAGAGGCCCCCTACTTATTCTCTGCCTTGTGACAATGATTTGCCCTTTGACCCAATGGAAGAACACTTTCTGCAGGATGGTTCTTTTTCCCTCCTATTCTCTGACATCTACATTTTATAATCTACCCACATTTTTAAGGGGCCTTGATTCCCCCAACCCATTTTTTCAGCATTTTATAACCGTCAATGAATGGTTTTTAAATAGATTTATATAACCTTCATCTTAAATAGGTTTTATAACCCCCATACAGACTGGCAACAAAATTATTAGTTTTATGGTAATGGAAACCCATGAACTGAGGAAAAAAGCAAAATATTCCTCAATCCTGTGTGGTTTTCTTCTAATTCTCTAGAGTTATAGAAAAGCGAGGGAATTGGGAATGCTAAGAATCAATTTTAAAATACCTGTAAGCATTAAATTAACTATTAGTGTGCTAAATGTAAGGCCCTTTCTTGTTTCATGGTCAACAAAAGGTCTCACCACTAGAGGAATTGAATAATGTTAACTTTGACATTCTTAGTGTAAATGAAACTGGAAGACAAAAGAAATGACAGTTAATTAAAAGGATGGATCACAGGTTATCCTTAGAGAGAGAAAAAAAAACTTAGCAGGATTAATTTTCTTATGCATCCAATAAAACATCATTGTATGGGACATTTGGTCATCTTGTACTGTAGTACACAAAATAACCATTTGGAATAAGACCACCATGAATGTAATCATAGCTCTTGTCCCACTATCTGTTGCAAAGGGTAAGGAGGTAAAGAAATCATATGAAAAACTTGATGAGACCTTTAGCGTAAGTTCTTGTACTAGGTGACATCAATATAAAGATGGACATTTAGGAAGAGGGCAAAAAAAAATGTTGCAAAAATGTGTTAGGAAATAAGATAGAAAATAAGAGATGACAGAAACTTAAGGATCCCACAGAAGTCTTACACTTCTGTTGAATGCATTCTTTGAGAAAAAAGTCAAGAAGGTATTTGAAGTCCTACCTTCTATAGGAAATCTTTCCCAATCCCTCTTAATTCTAGTGCCTTTTCTCTTTTAATTATGTCCTATTTACCCTATGTCTAGCTTGTTTGTACATACTTGTTTAGATTGTGAGGTCCTTTAGGGCAGGGGTTATCTTTTACCTTTCTTTATATCCCCAGAACTTAGCACAATGTCTGGCATATTGTAGATACTTAATAAATGTTTGCTGACTGGTTGACATCACAACAAATGAAATTGATCATATTTTAACAGACATGAAAAACTTGGTTACCAATATGAAAATCATTTCCAAACTAGTTGTCTGTACTAAGTCAGACTTGTTAGATAAAAATATATTACAAATTAAGAAGAAAAGATTAAAGTTATAAGATAGGTTGAACAATTGAACCAATTCTGACTTGATGTTTCTAAACAAACTATTTTAGTAAAGAAAAAAATGAGAAACGGATAAAAGAATGGAAAAGACATAGACTATCACCATTTCCAAAGGAAGTCTAACCAGATTAAATGAACTGCAACAGTGAAAAGACTAAAAGAACCTAGAAATTATCTCACACAGCAACTATTTGAACTTTCTGTTAAATAGAGAAATATGGAAAACAAAGGAATAACAAATTTTGCCAACCAATGTAAACATTTGTTAAATGTAGAAAAAATAAAAGTAGAATTATCTCAACCCTCAAAGAACTTGCATGATATTGAGTTAGACAAGATATACAAATATAAGTATGTATTGAAAAACGCATTCAAGGCACTTTTATGGGAGAGGGCATTAGCGCTGAGAGGGATTAGGGTATGGTTTATAGAGAAAATGGCACTCAAACTGTCTTAAAGAAAACTAAGGATTTTAAGAGGTAGAGGAGAGGAAGAAATGCATTCTCTACATGGGAAATAGTCAGTGAATTTGTAAAATCATATGAAAAAAGACAACAGATTGTAAGCATTATTACCACACAAAATAGTGAACAGAAAGAGACTCAAACAAGTTTACAGAAAGGTTGGCCAGAAAGCCAGCTAATACTAAGCCTAAGCTAAATCATCTAAAGAGCTTTCAAGGTCAATCAACAAACAAAAAAGAAAAAAAACTATCTTTCAAGATTTCTCTATTTTCCATCAATTACAGTAGAGCCACCGCAGTTGGACTTAACTATAATAGTTCCTTAAGTGCTGTATAAGGAGTTAGAATGGGCACTTTAAAAAAAATAGCGAGAAGAGCAACTGAACATGATCCAGTATTTTGAGGTGATTGAAGAATCTACTTAAAGATATTGGAAATAGACTAAAATATCAAATGCTTAAAAAATATTTTGGAATAAAAAAATAACCTGTTGCATTTCAGTCAATAACAAATTGTTCAATTGAATTTAGTTGATTCCTTTCTCATTTAATTTTGTGTCTCTATGAAGACTGGTAGTAATTTAAATAGTTAGTACCCTTCTATAGGACAGAAAAGTTCTCCAGAATTTAATTTTGGACATTAAATTTCATAAACTTTGAAATTTTGTCATTTTCCCTTCCCCTCAATAGATTTTCTTAGCATTTTTAATGTCACAGGTACAGCTAAGTTGCTATTTTAAATTCATTTAGTAATTGCTGATAGGAAGGGTCTGGAATTTATTCACCTTGGGGAAGTGGAGAAAAATTACAGTACAAGAGCATTATCTCCAGAATAAGAGAACTCTTGGCTTGCTATCTGTGTGAATTTATGCAAGTCATTTAACCTATATGGGCCTTGATTTCATCATCTATAAAATAAGAAAATTGGACTAGATGGTCTCTGAGATTATTTCCAGCTTTAAATCTATGATCATTTGAAAAGAACTCCTGATATAGAGTTCTGGTGTGTAACATCCTGATAGGGAGCCTTTTTCAGCTGATTAAGATCATAATTTATGGAGGCAAAGACAAAATGGCAATTTATAAGAAACAACCCAGCAAAACTCTTCCAACATTCCCCAACAAACAACTTTAAAATATCATGTCATATTGAATTTTTGAATAGCAGAGCTACAGTGAAACATTTTTCCAAGCTAAGACTACTTAGGAAGTGAGCAGGAGAGGTCTATGGAACCAGAGTGAGAGCAGATTAGAGCCCACACGGAGGCAGCATCAGTGATGGGCACTGGAGGTGGTCTTGAGAGCAGCAACATCAGAAGCTTTCAGCCCAGAGACAGTAAGGGATTCAACAACTTGTTAGAAAAGAAATTATGGGGAATGCTTTACTAGGACTGAGTATAGCTGGTGCTAGTTGGCAACTCTTGCCCATACACAGTTTGAGGTCACAGTTCTGGGGTGGAGAGGAGTGCTTGTGGTTAGTCACAAGAAAGCTGGGGTGCTGGTCACAATTCCAGAGACAAGAAGAGCACTAGTGCTTGCAAGTACAGGGAAGCAGGGGCTCTTCCTGAGCAAAAACCACAGCAGAGACTAGGAGGGGAGTGACTACCCTTCCCCCTGGATAACATTACCTTGGAAGCAGCAAGATAAATCCTGAAATTTGGGATAGTATCTCTCTACTCTTCCACGATCAGAGTACAACTTTACCATAAAATTCAAGGTCAAGAAATAGGCTGGAAAAAAGAGCCAACCATAAAAAAAGAACTTGACCACAAAAAGTTACTATAATAGTAGGCAAAACCAAGATACAAACTCAGAAGAAGACAACAAAGTCAGAACAAAAACATTATTGTTGTTCAGTCAATTTAGTCATGTCCAACCCTTCATGATCCCATTTGTGGTTTTCTTGGCCAAGATACTGGTTTGCCATTTCCTTCTTCAGTTCATTTAACAGATGAGGAAATTGAGGCAAACAGAGATAAGTGACTTGACAAGAGTTACAGAGCTGGTAAGTGTCAGAGGGCCGGATTTGAACTCAGAAGGATGAGTCTTCCTGACTTCAAGCCTAACACTGTGCCATCCAGCTGCCCTAAAACAGCTACATGCAAAATGTCAATGAAAAAGTGCTAATTGGATGAAACCCCAACAAGTATTCCTAGAAGGAGAGAGAGAGATAGAGATAGAGATAGATAGATAGAGAGAGAGAGAGAGAGAGAGAGAGAGAGAGAGAGAGAGAGAGAGAGAAGAGTGGTAGAGGAAAAATTAGGAAATGAGAATGATGGAAGAAAATTGTTAAAAGACAATTAACAGCTCAGAAAAAGAGGAACAAAAATATTGAAGAAAATAACACCTTAAAAAACAAAATCAGCCTAATGGTAGAAGAGGCACAAAAATTCACCGAAGAAAAGAACTCCTTAAAAAGTAAAATTGCCCAAATTGAAAAAAAAAGGTAAAAAAGCTTACTGAAGAAAATAATTCCTTAAAAATTAGAATTGGGCAAGTGGGAGCTAATGACTCCATGAGATATCAGGAAACAATAAAAACAATTCAAGAATGAAAAAAAAATTAGAAAAAATATGAAGTATGTCATTGGAAAAAAACAACTGACCTAAAAAATAGATCAAGGAGAGATAATTTAAGAATTATTGAACTATCTAAAAGTCATAAAAAGTAGCTTAGATATCATAGTTCAAGAAATTTTCAAGAATAAAGTCCCTGATAGCTTAGATCTAGAGGGTAAAACAGAAATCAAAAGAGACTAAATAAAGTTAAACTGTTTACATTCTTATATGAGAAGATAATTCATGTAATAGCTGTGAATGTGAGTGGGATGAGCTTACCTATAAATTAGAAGTGGATGGCAGAATAGATTAGCAACCAGAATACAATAAAATATTGTTTATGAGAGACATGCTTGAAACAGAAAGACACACGTATAGAGTTAAAATAAGGAGATGTAACAGAATCTGTTATTTGTTAGCTGAAGTAAGGAAAAAAGGCAAGGGTGGCACTCATGATCTCAGACAAAACAAAAGCAAAAATAGACCTAATTATAAGAGATAATCAGGAAAACTGTTGTTTTCTTGCTGTTGTCTGTCCTTCATTCTCGAAGAGGACCATGACATCAGGGAGGTGATGCCATGACATGCAAGTGAATTGGATTTAAGTGAGGTAGGGCTGTGCAAAGTCACCAGCCTCACTTTCTCCTCTGGAGCCATCCAGGACCAGTGTACAAATATGGAGCAGGGCAACTGAAGATGGCCCTTAATGAAGGAAACTACATTTTGGTAAAAGGTACCATAGACAGTGAAGTAATATCAAAACATTTTACAGCAAGTTTCTCTGATAGAAACCTCTTTTCTCAAGTATATAGGGAACTGAGCCAAATTTATAAAAATAAGAGCCCTTCCCCCATTGATAAGTTATCAAAGGATATGAACAGGCAGTTTTCAGAAGACATCAAAGTTATCTGTAGTCACACGAAAAAATGTTCTAAATCACTATTGATTAAAGAAATGCAAATTAAAACATCTTCAAGATACCAGCTGACACTTATCAGAAATGACAAAAGCTTTAAGAGATGAAGGAAAATAGGTATAGTAATGGATTGGTCCAACCATTCTGGAGAACAATTTGGAACTAACTCTAAAGGGTTATAAAACAGTGCGTATTCTTTGACCTAGCAATATTCCTAGGCCTAGTACCCCAAAGAGATCAAAGAAAAAGGAAACATACCTATCTGTACAAAAATGTGCATGCCAACTCTTTGTGTGGTGGCAAAGAATTAGAAACTGAAGGGCAGCTAGGTGGTGCAGTGGATAGAGCTCTAGCCTTAGAGTCAAGAGGTCTGAGTTCAAACCCGGCCTCAGACACTTGATACTTACTAGCCGTGTGACCATGGGCAAGTCACTTAACCTTGATTGTCTCAATCCCCCCCAAACAAGAATTAGAAATTGAGGGGATGCTCATCAATTCAGGAATGTTTGAACATGTAACATATGATTGTGATAGAGTACTATTGTGCTATAGGAAATGGCAAGGGGAATGGTATCAGAAGAAAAAAAAACATGGAAAGACCTATATAAACTGATGCAAAGAGAGGTGAATAGAAACCAGGAGATCACTGTACACAGTAACAGAAATATTGTAATAATGATCACCTGTGACATGTTTAGCTACTCTGATCAATACAATGATCCAAAAGAAAAAAAATCCAAACAGCTCATAATGAAAAATGCTACCACCTCCAGAGAAAGAACTGATGAACTCAGAGTGTAAAACAAAGTATAGTTTTCTTACTTTATTTTTCTTGCTTTTGGGGGGGGGCATAGTATGACTAATATGGAATCATAGTTTCCATGATTTTACATGGATAATTGATATGATTTTACTCGCCTTCTCTGTAGGTAGGGAAGGGGTGAGAGGGAGGGAGAGAATTTGGAACTCAAATTTTTTTTTGTAAAAAAAAAGTTTAAAATAAATAAATAATAAATGCTTATAAAGATAGGAAAAAATTAAATCATAACTTACCTATGACTTTGTAGATAAATCAGAGGGAGTTGCCTAGGCAACGTAGATGCCAAGTGACTTGCCCATGGGCACCTGACTTTTTTCAAGTCCCAGCTAAAATCCTTTCTGTAGGAAGCTTTTTCTGATCCCTCTTAATTCTAGTGCCCTTCATCTGTTCATTATCTCCAACTTGTCCTGTAGATAACTTGTTCTTTGCATCATGTCTGTCCCATTAGACTGGGCGCTCCTTGAAAGCAGGGACTGTCTTTTACCTTTCTTTGGTTCCCTGGATTGTAGGCCTTTTTAATTCTAAGTTTAGTGTTTTAGCTACTACACCAAGTTCTTGCTTAACAGTTAATATTCCACATAGTTTTCTAGATTCTTCAGACAGTGTTACAGAGATTTCTCAATCCTACACTATGCATTTATTCAGGCTATTTTCTCCCTAACATAAATTGAAGAAACCCTGATTGAACAGGCACGCATTCTTCATACGGATGTCGACTGAAGCTCCTCCATGCCTTCCTATTTATTTCTTAAATGAAATATAAATAAAATGTATTTATAAATAAATTAATGAATAAATAAATAAAACTTACAAAGTTAGATTTCCATATCAGAAAACAATGGTTTGTCACTTCTTTCCTGGATGCAAAAGCTGTTTTCAGGATAAATGATTGCTGGTGAAGTGTAAGTGTACAAGGAGGAGGGTAGGCTCAAGAGTGTTTGTCATTGTTGTTTTAATTGCTATAGCTCCAATCCTGAAAGGGTTAACATCAACTGTCCTGGCTTGTTTGCTCATGACATCTGAAGTTGTTTCAATCTAGCCCAGAATATGGTTTCTCCTCTCTCTGGTTTAAGCTATGAAATCTTGCCATGTCTGGGTTAAAATGACACTTTGGAGTTTTCCAAATATAAATGAATAATGTTATATATCTATTGAGAGAGAGAGACAGAGAGACAGAAAGACAGAGAGAGAAAGAGAGAGAGAGATGGCAATACTTGGGGCATTTATTTTCCCACACATCATGTGTTTATCTCCCATCAACATCTAAATACACAGAAGATTATTATGTAAATCTAATCTTTTCCGCAATCATCTCAAGCATTGTATCTTGAGGGGGAAAGAACAAATTTAGGTAAAAGATAGCTATTTTTAAAATGTTGTTAAAGATAGGGAATCACTGATCTTTGCTAGCATGGCTGGATTAGAACTGTGCTCTCCTCCAAAGTGATGGGCCTGGGAGCCTTCCACATCCCAAGATCTGTCTGGCATTCATCAGACAGTGTTACTTGATCACAGCTGGATAAAAATGCACACCCAGGGCAAATCTGTAAACACCAGCTTAATCTGCATGGGGAAAGTTACTGTCATCTCTTCCAACAGAAAAAGCCTCCAGGACACATTCCAGCAGTAACAGTCACTTCAGTTCCTTACAAATGTTGTCAGATTTAGGCTTGGAATCACTGTAAATGTCAGAAAGTTGTGACAAGAAAAAAAAATGTGTATTTTCTTTTCTTAGAAATCAATTTTTAAAGGTAAAAAAATAAGGTCAATAAAGGCATCCAATTGGGAAGCCATTTCTCCTTTATCTGTAGCTGCCATCCACACTTTCACTTTGCATCATCTTATTTATGTAAATCTGTACAGAATTTCACTCTACCGTCCCCTTTTTTTTCAGCTGAATAGAAGTTAAAGGCATAATCTGTCCATATTTTATCTTCCTCTGACTAGTTTAGGACACTAAGGGTAAGAAGTTGCCATCCCAGGTCTTCCATTGACTCTTGTATGTGAGTTTCCTAATTTATTAAATCAGAAGATTGATTAATTGATCACTAAAATCTCTCTCTGCCCATTATTCTAAGCATTAACCAGGTAAATATACTAATATAAATTTTAGTAGAGCTAAACTCAACTATAGGTATGAGGAGAAGCATGAAGAAAAGCTGAAACTGAACTCGTAGTAAAAAACAAGGGAAAAAAAGGCAGAAATACAGCACCCAAATGTAATTAACCCCCAAAACACTAGTGCTAGTGCTCTGCCTATGAAAAATCATAATACTAAAATATAATGAAAAGAAACCCCAAATCACTTGTCTGACATTTGAATAAATTAATCTAAAGAGAGCTGAATTTGGCCCCAGCCTACTTTTCCAGGCTTATTACATTATTCACCTTCATATATTCTATATTCTAGTCAAATTGTCCCATTTGTTTTTCCTTGTATGCTGTTCTATTTTTCCATCTTTGCATTTTTTGCACAAGCTGTCTCCAATGTCTGTAACGTATTCCCTCTTCAAGTCTGCTTCTTAGTATCTTTGGTTTTCCTAAGTCTCTCCAGGTCACTTGTCGTCTCTTCACAATGCCTTGAGGGTACCTTTCTTCCCTCTCTTTCCAGTACCACCTAGGTGTTTCTTTTTTCAATTAGAACATAAGCTCCCTGAGGGCAGGGACTATCTGCTTACTTATATTTAATATCTCTAGTGGTTAGTACATAAAGCACTGAATGATTGTTTTATCTGCTTATCTATCCTCCTTGTGAGACTATCCCTATCCCCCTTCAATTATGTTGTATTTACTTATATGTATATATAGTTTTAACTATTAGGAATTGCCTAGAGTTAAAAGGGATTTTGTATGTCGGATAGAGAGGCTTGGTGCAGAAAAGTAGATATTGCTAGACAGAAGAGTATACTTAATCGTATCTGTCTGGTTTCTGTCTTTCCCTAGGTTTGGTAGCTCATAGCATGTGCTACACATGGAGCTCTCAGTCTGCCCTTATCAGAAAGAAATATACTTTCCAGACATTCCATCTAGCAGAAGGGAACCAAAATGGACATCTGGTTGCCCTGCACCTCAACTGAGGTTTCTAGTTTCATCATAGCTATTTACACCATGAGATCTCAGCAGAAAGAAAGAGGTGCAGATCAGTAGAGGTACAATTCTTTGCCTAGGCAATAATGGCAGTGTATCTTCGAAGATCCAAAATCAAATAATGACCAGTGGGAACAAGCTCAGTGAGACCACTGTGATGACATCCCAGAAAGACATCAGTGGAACCACAGCACCAAAAATATGAGCTTTCTAACCACTAGTCAGTCAATGATAGTAATAGTAGTAATAATGATAATAGTAGTCAATCAATAAAAATTTATTAAGTGCAACAATGTACCAGTCACTGTACCAAGCACTGGGCATACAAAAAGAGGCAAAAGACAGTCCTTGTCCTCAAAAGTCTTACAATCTAAGAAGGAGACAACATGCAAACAAATACATACAAAGCAAATTATATACAGAATGAATAGTAAATAATTAACAGAAAGAAGACACTAGAATTAAGAGGGGTTGGGAAAATCTTCCTCTAAATGATAAAGTTTTAGTTGGAACTTAAAGGAAGTAATTCCTTATATATGTGCCTCTTCACTTATGTGCCCTGGCCACATATATTACCTATGTGTGTGCCCCATTCCCACTGTTTCTTGGACACCCAAGGTACTTATATACATATACCACAATTAATCCCTATGCATTTCCATGATTACCACTGATGACATTTTTTGTTTGTTGCATTTTGTTTTGTTTTTGTGGGAGATCATGGGAATGTTGCATTGCTACTTTTCTTAACATGCCTTTGCTTTGAACTAATGGTGCCCCATTAATGAAAAGTCAACACATTGGTCAGTGCTCATAAGCTTTATGTGGACGAAGACCTGTACAGCACTTTGAATTTGTCGTAACTTTTCTGGGAGATACTCATGTATGAAGTGATGTCCTAGGTACTACAGGTGTGTGTATATATACCCTAGAAGAAAACACACCCAAAATGTATAAATGTAAAAAGTAGGCACATTAACTTCAACTGCACATTTTCATTTGAAAAAAGATAAAATATCAAGCAAGTTAGGTATCAGGAGCCCTATGTCAGTGTTTGCCAACAGATGGATGGATAGATAGATAGACGGATAGATAGATAGATAGATACATACATACATACATACATACATACATACTAGAATATGTGGATAGATGATAGCTGGATTATATATGTGTATATAGATATGTATCCCATTAAAGTCATCTTCGTGAATAATTCCGAGAATTCAATTTAATGGAGAAAAGAAGAAGATAGAATAGGTTATCCAATTTGTTGGACACCCATGTTACTCCACAGCATTCCTACCTGATCAATCAGAATGTTTATTATTCTTTATCCATCCCTCTCAGTATAAAGGAGCAAGTGAAGCTGATTTTCCACTTCTAAAACTTTGTTTTGCTTCCAGCCTTCTTCTTCATAACATGTGGGACTCAACAATTCACCATAAAATATGCCATTAAACATTTATTTCTGAGGTATGACTTCTGATGTTCTGCAGGTAGGTTTCTGGAAAAATGTCTCCTGATTGGCTGCCAATGGGAAAAATACAGCAATAGTGAAAACGTGATGGACAAGACCCAAAAACAGTGGGACTGAATTTCTTTGTTGTTAGAGATACTGGTTTCAACCAAGCAGGGGGCTGAAGAAAAGACAAACTTGGAATCTTCCCATCAAGGCCAGATATGGAGATTAATATGCCCTTTATCTTAAGTCAATTTCCTTTCATCTTGATGTTCTCTATGTCTTTAATGTCATTTTGTGGCACCTTTTGTATGTGAAGAATATGAAGTGAGAAAAAAAAGTTTAGTGCCAAACAAAATGGTGTGTAGAAAATGCTTGCTTCAGTCTATTTGAGGAAATAATTTTTTTTAACTGTGACTTTATACTCACTAGCTTCAAGGTGGTATAGACTTACTTTCAGGTTTTGGTTAAATGTGCTGCTATAGAGTTGATATGCTGAGTCTAAATTGAGGGCTTTTTAAAATCTCAAATTAAAAGATACATTTTAAAGATTCTACATTTGTAAAATAATTAGTGCTCTGGATATCATATAATGGGAAGACTTGCTTTTGTCTACAGAGGGAAAATAATTAGTAAATTCGTAATGTATGTTATTATTACACTTCAAAAGATGCAGGATAGATAAATAGAAGGAAATAGTGGAGTAACTTCCTATATTAAAAAGATATATTTATCTGAAGAAATCTACGAAGCAGAGCAGGGAAGAGTAGTTGAGAGAGTTTCAGTGAAGTCCAACAATGGCAGAAACAAAAGCAATCTTATTATCTGAGTGTGCTATACACCACCTGGACAGAAAGAGGAAATAGCTGAGGAGGTTAGGGAAAAATCACAATCCTGGCACAGAGGCATTGTAGTGTTGGAAGGAATTAATTATTAAATCATTTCCAGGAACAGTCAATAGGGGATTATATTATTAAGACATGATAGAAAAGGATGAATGGAAGAACCAAAAAAAGGAAAATATTTGGGGTCTAGGTGTCATAACACAGATGGACTATCTGCTGGGGATGAAGATGGAGAAGAGAAGAGAATCTTAGAATTTGTGATAATGAAATAGTGCAAAGCAAAAAATACATGAAGTAGTCTTGTGCTCTGTTTTTTAACAGTTTTATCAATGACTTAGTTAAAGGCACATGTGACCTAATTAGCAGATTTGTTGTTGCCAGAAAGCTAGGAGGGATGCTTAACGAACTGGATGACAGAATCAAGGTTCTTAAGGATCAGGAGAGATTAAAATATATTGAACCAAATCAAATCAGTTAAAAATTAGCAAGAAAAAGACAAAGTCTTACTTTTGGGTTAAAAAAAATCAAGTTCACAAGTATAAAATGGAGGATGTATGATGAGGTAGTTATCCATCTAAAAAATTTGACGATTTTAGTTGGATATAGGCTCAATATAAATCAGTGTTTGTTATTCTGGGGACAAGTTTTATTGTCCCAAAAGACTGTATTTTCCTTAAAGTCAGGGACTTGTGTTTTGTTTTGTTTTGTTTCACTTTTATATCCGCAGTACTCAGCACAAATCCTGGAAAGTAGTAGGAACTTAACAAATGTTTCTTGAATCGAATTGAATATCTTTTCTAGAACAATGATTTTTGGTTCTATGAATGAATAATTAATAACTCAGTACATCATTTGGGTAGGTAGCCTAGCTTTTATTTTTTTTCCCTTGTGGGAAAAAGTTGGGAGAAGAAGTTAAAAAAAAAAGGATGGAGAAAGAAGTAGGAAATGGGAGGCTAAAGCTCCTGGTACAACAGATTCTACCAATATCTGACAGGGATAGGTGTCACTGGCCAAGCTGTCCTAGGAGGGGAATGCATGAAAACACTCGGAGGAAGGTAGGGTAAATAAATTACCCAAGTTATAAGAAGCAGATGACATGGGACTAATATTAGTATTTAAAGCAATGGGAACATAAAGAGAAAAGTAGATGACAATACCCACTTTATATTCACTTTACTTTCATTTTCTCATTTGATGCTCACATAAGCTAATGACATTTATGGAACCAGTACGTTACAGATAAGGAACTTATGAGAACCCAATCAAGGTTACATAGCCAGTTTGTGGCCAAATTAGATACTCCATCCTCTCTTGGCTTTCATGGCCAGGTTCTATCCTAGTTCTCTTACTTATGTGAACTTTGTGTCTCATCATTCTTTACTGACACATCATTGATCTCCTAAGCTTGGGTTTCCTGAAGGCAGCCTCAAACATGAAAGTATAGATTAGATTAAATAATAACCAAAATGAATACATTTTCTGAGACAAAAATCAGGACATATGACTTGACAAATTATTTATTTGGCAAAGCTTCATTCAAAGTACACTTTCTGAGAGGTGAAGTCACATTATAACAGTAAGAGTGCTGGGTTTAGGGGCAGCTAGGTGGTGCAGTGAATAGGGCACCGATTCTGGATTCAGGAGGACCTAAGTTCAAATCCGGCCTCAGACACATAACACTTACTAGCTGTGTGACCCTGGGCAAGTCACTTAACCCCATTGCCTAGCCAAAAAAAAAAAAAAAAAAAAAGAGTGCTGGGCTTGGAACCAGCCAAGTCTTGGATAGAATGTTTACTTACTATGCATACTAGCTAAGTGACCAGGGACAAAAGTCACTTAATTTCTCTGAGCCTCAATTTCGTCATCTTTAAAATGGAGATAATGATTTCAAATACTTCACATACCATTTCAAATGCTTTCTTCTGTGGGTGACTATTCCTGGTTCCCCACTTGCTAGTGCCTGCCCCTCTAAGGTTACTTTATATCTGTTCTGTATATAGTTACATATGTACATGTCATCACCCTCATTAGACTGTAAGTTTCTTGAGCACAAGGAATTATCTTTGGATCCCAGTACTTAGAACCATGCCTGTGTAGTGAGAATATTTTTTGCCTTTACACAGCTGACTCTATTTTGTTTTATGCCATCATTTATGATGAAATGTTTTGATGTTTGTTTTTCATAATTTATAACTGGTAAATAACATGTATACGTGTGTGTTCATAAATAACTGGTAAATATATGGGATAATACATGGGATTCCCAAAGATAAACCATCCATGGGAAATTTTGGTAAATAATCTTTAAATTAGTTTGTGTCATCAAGCACTAATCAAATTAATTATTAACAAAAACTAGGTCATTGACCACCAATTAGAATTTATGTAATATCCAACAAACGTCTATTACTAGAACTATAAGAAACCAACCAGATACTCCCAGCCTTCAGTCTGGTCTTAGGTCGTGACCAAGTTGGCCTCTTGTATTCCCTACACTTGAGATTCAAGGATCATGTTCATTGATTGACTAACTGTGATTTGTTGACTTGTTGGCAACTACTTTAGAAGAGATAGATGCCTTTTAGTTAGGCAGAGAGGGAATCCTGTCATTGAGTTCAAATATGAGATATGCTTATAGGAAGCCCTGGGAAATCAGGTTGGTGAGTTGTTCTTAATGTTGTTAATATTTGTATTTTCTAATAGATAATATAAATAAATCTTTGTATGCATTTGATTAGTAAAGTTTGATTGTTAACATTGAGAAGTATGTCTAATTAGTTTTTCCATTGCATTAGTTAACATAAACAATGGCAAATTCGTTTTACATCTGCACTGTATGTGATAGCCTCTCACATAATAAACGCTTGCTGATTGATAAATTGTTTTATAAAGATCAAGACAGATTTTACATATAAATAATTTTTCAAATCATATGATAGAAATTTCAGCTGTTACATATATTATAGATAATTTTATAAAGACCAAACCATATAATATATACTTTTCAAATCTAATAAACATGATAAAAATGTCAGCTATGACATTTATACATATTATATTTACATTTGTTTATTATATTATATTTATATGTACATGTGCATACACATATAGTTCTTTATCTGTTCATTCATTTGTTTCTTTGTTGATTGATTGATTTTCCAGGCTTGTGGTCTTATTAGAGTAAAAAAATAACTATATAAACTCTTTCAGTGATGCAGATTAGAAATTCACCTTTGAGACTGGTCTGTCATACTGAAATGGTTAGTGACTTTCTCTTGGTTCCACTACTAATATGCTAGTGTGTGTCAGAAGCCAACCCCCAACCCAGGTCTTCTTGACTCCTAGGCTGGCCTTCCATCCATTGTACCACGCTGCCTATCATCAGCATCAGCATCAGTATATCAGCACCATCATCATCGTATTTACATGGTACTTTAACACTTGTGAAACACACAAATATATATGTGTATATATGTATGTATGTGTGTATGTGTATGTGTTGCATGTGCATATGATTTAATAATAGCAAGCGTCCTCATAATTAAGAAAAGGCAATATGTTTTAGTTTCTTCAAAGTCAGGAAATGCTAAACTCAAGATCCACCTCTGACACAAACTGTCTATGTGACCCTAGGCAAATAAATCACTTAACCTCTCAATGCCCCCAGGCAACTCTCAGAGCCTAAATTGCAAAGATGGTGGAGAGACCTGGGTGTTCTCTATGTGCCTGTGAAAGCACAGGTCTAATTTTTATCTCTTAAGTGTCTCCATGTCCTATTTTCACAGCATTGGTAATAGGGATCAATGTCTTCAGAGTTTTATAAAGTTTATAAAACAACTATCTTAATTTAGTACAAAATCTCTATCTGTGGTGGAGGAAAACCACCCAGAAGTCCTTCTTTTCCTTGGGGTAGTGGGGGAAGAGATTTAGAACAAATACCACCCTTCTGACTGCCAGCATGAGAACTCAGCTGTTTCCAATGCAGGAAACCCTGGCGGCAGGGAGCTGTCAACAGCTAAAACCTGGGTACAAGATCAAGGGGGTGGTAACTCCAAATGTCAGTACTTAAGAGAATGGCGGCAGAATGTCCATGAATTGAAAGAGTCAGATTGGAAGGTAGCGCTTTCAACTTAGTTGAAAACTATTTTCGTTATCTGGTTACAGACCTCACCCTTGACCAGACCTGGACTTTGGACATGCTTCTCCCACCTCTGATCCCTGCCTGTTTCCTACCAGAGTATTTGAACTCAAAAGTATGTTTACGTGAAACTTTGTGTCTATAGAAGATGGAGAGCCAGGAGAAATCTTGAAGAAAAAAAAAACATCTAGTGCAACTCCTGCATTTTACAGATAAGGATTCTGAGTCCCAGAGAGGTTAACTTACTTTCCCAAGGGCACACGGAGCTGGTATATAGCATAGGTCGGAATATTTGAATTCTCAATTCTGTAAACCTCAACATAACCGTTGCTAATGATCAGTACCTCTACCCACTTGGTAAACATGCTTTAAAGTTAGATCATTGAGTTATAGTTAAAATGGTTTTAGAACTATGGGCTACAAGTAAAAGAGTCTATGGAAATATAAATCTTTAGGAATTAGGTCAATCTCTTAAATCAGGTAAATAAACAAATAAGCATTCATAATTCAGATTATAATTGAGCCTTGTGGAATTTTGATCAAAAAGGTTCCAATCTGGAAAATGTTTTCTTGATTTGAAAACTCAATACATAAGTGTAAACTCAGACCTGTTACTGAAAATTTCTATGAAGTTCACAGTGTGGGACTAGATACAAGTCAACCCACCCTAATTTGCAGATGTGAAATGTGGGGACTTGGGGGTATTTTCCTGATATTTAAAGCAAATGTCACATGCTTAAACATGGTTTGGTTTTGTGGGTTTGCCCTGGCTTAAGAAGCCAATTAAAATTCAGAGATTATTATACACTTTACAAAAAAAAATAACAACCCTACAAAATTAAAAAAGTTTCTCATGAAATACCATCTAAGTTTCAAATTATTGAACTTTGCACTTGTACAATGATAACTGTGCCTGAACATGCTTTGAAAATCTGTTATTTTCTCAATTTAAAAAACTGGATGCTAGATACTTCTTTCCATGAATCTTGGCTTCATCCTCTCTCTAAGTTATTGAATCCTCAGTAGTTGTGCAAGGTATACAGAGGTCAGATGATTATCCAAGTTCACATAACTAGTATCAGAGATAGGATTTGGACCAGGTCTTCCTGAATCCAAGCCAAGTCTTTTCTCCTCACCTCTATGCAGAATGCTAAGAGCATTTGATTTGTTAAGTTGTATAAATGGAAAAAGCCCGGGCAACCTATTTGAAGCTGTATATCTTTAGTTTTCTTTATTAAGAAATTATCCTGTCAAACATTATCATAACTAATGAACTAACTGTTTTTTGGTCCATTCTTTTGTGGTTTCTTCTTGCCTCTGTTTCTAAGTATGATGTGATCAAAATGATGGCTCCAATATCAGGTTTTTGGTTTGGTTGTTTAAATGTAGCTTTGTTTCATTGTCTATCCTGAAAATATAACTGTAAATCTAACAAGCAATGGTTTTCAGTCCAAAGAAGCCATGTGAAAAAGGAACTGACGTATAAACAGAGAAGTCTCTGGGAAATTTAAGGGATTGAAGAGCTAACTGCTCACAAATGCATGGTTTAATTTTATTTTTTCATTGGGCCAGTGATTTTATTGGTTTAGCAAACTCTCAATGAGGAAACTTCTTCTGCTGGTGAATATTGGTAATTCTTCTACAACTCATTATCTTAGAGGGATGCCTGTGTCACTGAGGTATGAAGTGACTTGTCAAGGATCATACATTTAGTATGTGTCAGAGGCATGACTCACTCAATCCCTGGTCTTTAGATTTCTAACTCAATTCTCTCTCCATTATACTATGTTGCCTTCATAGTTTAAAATATGCATAACGATTATATGTACTATTATATGTATTATATGTATTCACATTTTTTAATTTCATAGTTTTTCCAGTTATTTTTAATTCATTTCTTTTAGTTAGATATAAATTTTCTCCATACCAAAATGTTGGATTTTATAGTTCAGAGAAACGAAGCCATCAGTCTGGTTTCCTGAATGGCCAAGACCTGCGAACTGTCAATCACAGATGCTTTTTCCCATATACTGGTTAGGGCTTGCATGGATGAGATGGTTTCATCCAATACTAAATTGTCTCCATCAATAAGCAACTGGCCTGAAGGCAGAAAGTGACAGGGCAATACTTTGAAAATTAATTTACTTAACTGACATTGCTGGTCTTTCAGGAGTGGTCACCTCTATGGGCTGTTGCTCCATGCATGTCAGCAAAATGCATGTTTCTCAGTGTTAAACAGATCCGTCATTACTATCTCCATTCAGTCCCACAGAGTAATGTAAATCTAGCTTAAGCACAGTGATGTATTGTCTGTTTCTATTCTAATTCTACTGACCCATATCTGGAAAGGAGAGTGTCTTTTTTTTTTTATGCAGTAAAGCAAATAATTTCCCATACCACTGTATACTATTGTGCCATTTACACAGATGCATGTATTTTTTTTCTTCCCTAAATAATATACTCTGAACCTATCTTTGAAGGCATTTTTACATTTTTAGGCAGCATGTTGGCCTAGGAAGATCTCATCTTTTCTTTGCCCATTAGGAGGATGTTTTTGTTGTAGAAGAGCAAGAAGTATATGTTTTACTGGTCTTTTAAAAAAAAATTTAATGCATTCCATAAACAACATTCTAGTTCAGAAAAGAAAGTCTACCTTGGATTATACTCGGTACCAATTTATGTTGTAACATTCCTGACACTGTCACTTAATTTGCCTAGTTGCTCATGGTCTAAATGTAGGTAATTTACCAACCTTTAACAATTTTCAGCTTTGCTAAATGGTACAGAGAACTACAATTACATTTCAAAAGCACTGGCGTTCTATATGTCAGGAAAAAGCACCTACAAAGACATAATTACAATGTAATTGCCCACAAGTTCATGAAGTAAACATACATTATTAGGAGGCACTCATCTGTTCAATTTAAGCAACATTACAGTGAACATATTGCATAAATAGGAAGCCATTTTGTGAATATTACTGTAATAACAGGAGTTTAAATTGAAATGTAGGGCCTAAGTCAATGTATTCTTAAGATCACTTCAGATTTGTCAACCAATATCCAGTGGTGTTGATTTTGGCCTATTTTTCTAGATTCATTTAAAGTATTACATTCATATTATATGAACGTGTATACTCAATGTAAATCATCACATTTGAAGCAAGTGTAATACGTAGGTAAAATGCCATGTTAATTCTTAGAAAGGATTCATATTTTTCTTACATACTTATGACCATAATGCACATGCATAAAACCAATTCATATTGTATATATATATATATACATATATGCACGTATCCATATGTGTGTACGTATACGTAGACGTCTTGTACATGAAGCATTCAATGATTTATATCCTTCTTTAAGTATTTTATATGTATGCTATATTTTTATAATCCAATAATTTTTATCATGTATTTTGGTCCATATCAGATGAGTATGCCTTATAATAATGGTCAGGGGTTGTATATTTTGCAGGAAATTGTCACTCAGTAGTTCTTAGAAACCAGGTTTTGCTCAAAGCCAGCACATTATTCCCTTCAGAACAACTGGGATTCCCCTGTGTGAAGTGAAAATACCCTCCAAGCACACTGCAATGAGTTAGGAGAGCAGCATGCTATTTATTAGCTGCAATTACCTTTGTAATATAGCACCTTTTGTCCTGAAGCTTCCCCAAGCACTTTACAAACAGATTCAATGTCAGCATCACCTCTGACACATCTTACACCTCTGGCATGTAAGATAGCAACCGAAAAGGCGAACACCTAACCATACCATCCAACTGCCTCAGACAAGGTCAGCTTTTAAGAATGAGACACCTTCTGCAAGGTATGCCTTAAAGTCCTCCTAAGTTGTACCTAGAAGAACACAATAGAAATACGCCTCCTTTGTTCATTTGCAAGGACTCAACTGTGTAGGTCACCCCACTAAAGGAAGTACTCCTATGCTGAACCAATCCCATCATCCTGTAATTTGAGGTCCTATTTCACTTTGTAAATGTAAATGATTTAAGATTCAGGGATATTGTGGTTTAGTCATTTCAGCTGTGTCCAACTCTTTGTGACCACATTTGGGGTTTTCTTGGCAAAGATACTAGAGTGATTTGCCATTCTTTTCTTTAATTTATTTTATAGATGAGGAAACTGAGGCAAACAGAGTTAAGTGAATTGCCCAGGGTCGCATAGCTAGTTAGTGTCTGAGGCCAGATTTGAACTCAGGAAGAGGAGTCCTCCTGACTCCAGGCCCAATGTTCTAATCGCTGCACCATCGAGCTGCCCATTAGAACCTCTATTTCTGAAGTAGTGGTTTTAAAAGATGGGTGCTTAAAATCTAGTTAAAAATCCAAGGTCTCATCTATTCGCACAGTAACAACTACTTCCTCTATACCTCTCCGATTCACACCTCTTCAGAAAGCTACTACAGAACAACTATCAGCAGAACACATCTACCTGGATTTTCTACTAGAATTTCAAACTCAGCCTGTCCCCAACCAAGCTGTATCCTGTTTTCCCTTAAAACTTGCCCCTTCCTCTGACTTCTCCTTTTCTGTCATTGGCACTGTCACTTACTCGTCCTTTCGTGTTTGAAAACTTGGTGTGATACAGTCTTCTTTCCTCTCTATCACCTCTAATGACCGATCAGTGCCTGAGTCCCACCAACACATTTCACCTCCCTAACATTTCTCACCTCCACCATGCATTCCTGCTCTCAAGCTCACTATCCTTGTACCTGCAGCATCCCTCTTTTTCCAGATGATTGCTACAACTTCCTTCCAGGTCTCCATTCTCTACCCTCTAATCCACCCTTAATGCTGCTGTGTTCCTCTGCTCAGAATTCTTCAGACACTCTCTATTGCTTACAGGGTCAAATTCAAATTCTGTTGCTTGGTATTCAGTGTTCTTCACATGTCTTCTGGAACTGCCCTACCTTTCCAGCATCATCTTGTATGTCTTCCATCCAAGAATCCTACGTTCCGATAAAAGTGAACTGCCTCCCACCTTGTGTCTGCTGTCCCTCAACAACTTCTGGAATCCCTAACATTTTCTTTATAACCTAACTCATATGCCCCTAGCCCTCAGAATCGCTCCTCTTTTGTGTACCATGATAAGTACATTCATTTTCAATATAGTCATTTATGTATGTTTCATATTCAACTACCAGATTATAAACTCTGTGAGGGCAGGGACTATGTCTTATGTAAACAGTATATCTTGTACAGTGCCCCCAAAGCACTTAGTAAACACATGATAAGTTGAATTGAATTGAAATTGTGGACTAAGGTCAGTACATTGATTGCGTATTTTTGAGGATCCCCCAACATCTAAAATTTAGTCATAAAATACAGCACTGAAAAAGTGTCATAAATTTCTCTCCTTTCTCCTTTGACAGTCACACTGTTGCTTTGTATACTTCTGACTTTCGGTATCAAATCTTTTCTACCCTCCATTCTTAGGCACAATGCCACGCCTATGTGAAATTAAGGAAGACTGAACAATGACTGCCTTTTTGTAGCACCTTTTTGGAAGGCCAAGAACCACCCACAGTGGTTCCAAAGGAAGCCAACCCAAAAGATATAGCTCATTCTAATTCCCAGATCACTAGTGTAAGCATTCACATGGAGGTCAGAAGAAATGATGCAAGCACACTCTCAAGGTCTCTCTTAAAAACTCTGGAATTGTCTCAGATTCTTAAAATCTAGCCACTGCTCAGTTTCTTATGATCTAGCCAATAGCTCACTAATGTTCAGACTCCTTAAGATTCTGCCCAATATGGCGGATGTTCTAAAAGACCTTGTCTTTGGCTGAAAGAAGGCTTGGGTCGATTGTGATTTTGGGTACCCAGCACCTCTAAACCTCAACATTTTGGTGGCCTGTATGGGGAAATTGCCTAACCCCAAGCTTTTCTCCAGTCAAGACTGGAAGGTATGTAAGTCCCCCCCGCTTCTTTCTTGCCCTGCAGTCGGGGTCACTCTCCAAGCATCTAGGAAGGCTTGGAGGTGCTTTTTGGGCAGATAGTTACAAGGCTGTCTTGCATTCAGCCTGATGCTCTCAGGCTCTTGGTCCACTGGTTTGGTTCAAGGCCATGGATCTGGGTACACCTTCTGCAGCATAGAGGACAAGGATGGACACCATTTCTGGAAGCACATGCCCAATTCTGTCAATTCTCCCGGTGCTAGAGAATTGGGAAAATTGTAGGTGCTTTTTGGTTCCCTGAGGCTTACTTACTCTTTTCCCTCTAAACCCCTGGATCCTCCTTCATGGAGGTTACAGGGAAAAATTGGAACAGCTAAAAGCATCTTAGCAGATTCTGGAGGTTTCATGATCAGTCATTAAGGACTTTTGAAACTTCTCCTTACAACCCTGGTTACTCCTTTCTCCCACTCCCTTCCCTTGAGTCAAGGGCATATCTAGGGGGCAGCTAGGTGGTGCAGTGGATAAAGCACCAGCCCTGAAGTCAGGAGGACCTCAGTTCAAATCCAGCCTCAGACCAAACACTTGATGCTTAGTAGCTGTGTGACCCTGGGCAAGTCACTTAACCCAAATTGCCTAAAAAAAGAAAAAAAAGAGCATATCTGTTAACCCTTCTTATAGGAGAAGAGATTTCACCCTCCCACTCCCCCAACTTTGAATTTGCCCTCCCCCACCTAGCGAAAGGGAGGAGGGAGAAGCCTCAACAGCTGCAGAGTGGGCCCTACTGGCCATGGCCTTGGGTCCTGAGGAAAACTTTGAGTGTAAGCATCACCCAGGTTCAGCACATCCTGCTCAAGGTAAAGAAGCTAGCCTCTAAACTTGGATAAGCATACTTTTAAAGTTGTAGTTTTAACTGTTGAGATGTTGATTCTCTGTGTAAAGTAATTTTGAAATGCATTTAACAAAATTGAAGTCACCTGATTGGTAATGGGTTTGTTTCAAGTTTCAAATTGGTGAACTTTGTATATCAATTATGTCAAGGAACTTTTCATAATTTGGTTACCACTAAAATAGTTTGGCTATTGTTGGTTATTGTTTTAATGTGTAGACTTGCCAAAAAGCTAGTTTGGGTTGCTTGGCTTGCTGAGAATTTGCAAGTGTATAGAAATCTCTAATGATTGGTTTTTTATACCAAGACAAATTTAAGTTTGAGATGTAAATCCTGGAAAAGTTTTTCCTAAACTGTGATTAGTAAAACTTGCTGTGTGAGGTAAAACCTCATAGGATCTTATTTTGAGTTGTCTGATGGATCATAATAATCCATCGATAATCAATAATCCTCCATCTGAGAGAAATGCCACAAGCTACTCAGAAAATGTAATACGGAGGGGAAATCAGCATTAGGAAAAGCTGAGAGGACAATTTTAGCCTCGGTCTAAGATGGGATCCTCCTGGCTCAGTTTCCCCATTATGTTCCTTTGACAAGGAATGTTAGCCACCTGGCTATTCCTGAGTCTGGCTATGAGGTGGATTTGATACTGCATGGTTGTAAAACTTAATTATCTGAATCCAAACAAAGCTAAAGATATTATATCCTGTCATATCTGGGCCCTGCAGTCTTTTCTGTCAGATTTGTGTCTTCCAGTTGACAGGCCATTCACCTATAGTTGGTAGCAAACAGCAGGTACCAGCCAATGTCCCCCCATCATTCCCTGGATGCAGCCTGTGTTTGGTTCCAGTCAACCTCTTTGGGACCCCCTTGAGGCAAGGACAGCTCTACGTCCCTTGCCAGCAGGAAGCAGTTTCAGAAGCCAAGACCTTCAACCCTTACCCCAAAAGAATTTGGGTCCTATTTGTTAGAGGGAGGGAATGATGAGGATGGAATCTAGATCCTAAAAAGAGAAAACTCTGGACTTTGCCACATGGCCAAATCTCTGGTGTTCACCTGAGGCTATAATCCTATCAACTGATCTTTCATTGTGGCTAAACCCAATCTCCCAATTCTGTTCTGTTACCTCCCAATGCCCCTGGCCACTTCCCACCCTTAATCCTATCTAGACTCCATTATCCCTTGTCCACATGGTCCCTGGTGTTCTGTTCACCCCGGTTTACTGGCCACTCCCATCCAGATCCTCCTTAGACCCTTCCTCCAGTCACCCCAAACTACTTGGCCACTCCTGGATCCCTCCCACAGTCTTTCTGTATATAAGGTCCATTATGTCTCCATTAAGGTGCTCAGATTCTTATAATCTAGCCACTGCTCAGATTTTTACAATCTAGTCAATAGTTCACAGGTGCTCAGATTCCTTAAGGCTCTGGCTAATATGGCAGATCTTTAGTAAACCTTGTCCTTGGCTGGGAAAAAAAAAGAACTTTGGAATTGATTGTGTGACATGGGAGACACTGACACAGGACCACTCAGTATGGCGTGCCCTCATCAGTCTGTTGTGCTCTATGAGCAAAGCAGAATTAAAATCTTGTGTTTCAAGAGAAACACAAGATGCTCAAACTTAGAGAATCCACCACAAAGATTCACACGGACTATTTGTGCCCAGCCTGTTGTAGAACATTCCGAGCTCGTATTGGTCTGATCAGCCATGGTCAGACACACTGTAACTTGACTCTAGTGTAGTGTTCTTCAAGTTCTTTGAAAACAAAGGACAACAACCAACTGATATCACTAGTGTGATAGTTCCTCAGCCTGAATGTTTTCACCTCTTACTTAGAACTGTGGACTTGTAGCCAGGAAGACATGAGTATCAATCCTACCTCTGACACTAACCAAGTGTGAGATTAAGAGTCAAACAAGTCATCTCACCTCTCTGAGCCTCAGTTTCCTCATCTGTAAAATAGAGATAACACCCACCTGTCAGAGTTGTTGTATCCAATGAGATAGTGCATATAAAGTGCTTTGCAAACCTTATGGAGCTATATAACTGCTGTCTGTTATTTTTGAGGAATATTAACACTTTCAGCAGAGGTGCCTATAAATCTGCCTGGCAAGTCATCAGCAAGATCTTGCCACCCTCTCCTTCTGTACTACTCAAGCAACCAATCTTCCATAATTTTGATGTGTTTATTGAATAAAAGCTCATAGCGTTAACCCAGTGCAAAATTGTGAAGAAAGAAAAGTGTGTACTAATGTAATCCTACCACTTAGGCAACAATCATATACACTGCTTATGGGAAATTTACAAAATTTATAAGATTGATTGATAAGCCAAAATGTCAATCTATTAGGTTGTAATGGGAACAATAACAGTTGAGAAAACCAGAAATTCATGTCAGATGGTCTAGACAGTCTCTTCTCAGTAGTCAAGTATACTTGAAAAACTAAATTAATAGCACATTGCTTTGTGAGCTTAGAGTCAGAGTAGAGAGAATAGGACAACCTTGATGACCAAAGTCATCAAGGCATGATAGTCTGATGCATCCAAAGCCAACATATAGAAATATTCCTACAAAATCTGAATTTCCCTTCGGACTGCTCCAAATTACCTTTTTATTTGAAGAATGCTGGCTAAATATTGAATAAGTCATGTTCTTTTGCCTATCTTTTTTAAAGCCTAATATAGCATCTCTACAATATAAGAATATACGTACAAAGCTACCTAGATATCTGTTTGGACTGATCAGAGTGTCCCTTTTCCTGGATATTGCTGGCAAAACAATACAAAAGTCCTACTCCTAGGCTCCTCTTTACCTAGATTCCATGCAGGGAATCACATTTCTCTCAGAATATTTCATCTTAGACTTGTTGCAATTAATTAGTTTAGAGTTCATTTTTCATCAGTTATATATTTTTGTCTGACGTCTTCCTTGTGGGTTTTAGGAGATGTCTTAATCTCATCAATGATCCATTCACCAATGCTCTTTTAGGATGGATATTTCAACAGCCAGCTGATTAAATCCGTTTTCGGATGACTCTTAAAGGTTCAGTTTCAGATCTGAAAATTCTCCCGGTGAACCATATTTGGGACCCTCTTCATTGATTTATCTGGTTCTTTCCTGGGAGTTTGTTTCCAATGTGGAAGAGGGAGCAAGTATGGAGTAAGCATTGATGAAGGTGGGGAGAAGATACCTTGAGTGGTGAATAAGAACAGAAACAAGGAGGTCTGAGGCATTAAAAAAGAAATGTTTTCTACTTCATAGTTATTGCTTAGGCTGCCCTTTGATTATCTCCCAAAATACCCTTTGCTAAAGCAGCAGCCGTCTCTGATAAAAAAAAAAATAAGACAGTCCTTTGAGGTAATGTTCTTTCATGTCATAATTGGTTCTGACGTTAACCCTAAAATGGTTAATTCCATATACCTGCTGTGTAGTTAGAGGAGATGATATAGGAAGACTTCCTTTTGAAGAAAGGTCAGAAACAGCCTAAGGACTTGTTATTTACTTAATGTCATTTTTGTAAATGTACATTTCCTTTGAAGGCATAGCCACCCATGGGTTAGTAGCACCAAACATCTAAAATAGTTTGGTATAATTTTGAATCAAGCGAGTCATACTATTTGTATCTGCTAAACTTCATTGTCACTGAAGAAATATAGATGTAGTCAAGTAGAAACCTGAATGTAGCCTGAAAAGCTAATCCACGTGGGAATCTACTGGGAAGAACCCAGATTGTCAGCTCTTTGAGGGTAAGGATCAGGTTTTCTAATTTTTCCTGTGTCTGCAAATCTATCAAATACATTACCAAACCATTCTAAGAATCAATGATTATATGCAAGGTATTGTGTTTGTCTCTGGGGATATATGAGGAGATAAAATTCAGTCCCTGCCTTCAAGGTGGTTACATTTTACTGGAAGGATAAAACATTGATAAGTATATGCCTGAGCATTTGAGGAGAAGTGAGATAGATGGACGGTCACTCAGACAGAGACAGAGAAACAGACAGAGACAGAGAGAGACAGAGAGAGAGACAGATAGAGACAGAGACGGACAGAGACAGAGAGAGCATGAACAACTAACTAGAGACATGTAGAAAAGTTTCCTGTAGAAGGCCACATATGAGCTGAGCCTCAAATGAATGTGGGGATTCTAATTGAACAAACAATCAACAAGCAAAGTTAATTAAGTGTTCTAAGAGATGGAGGTGAGAAGAGAGTGCATTCCAGGCATGAGAAACAGCCTGTTCAAGGTATAAAAGTTGAGGATAGAATCCCAAGTCCAGAGAATGGCAAGTTGTCCAGTTTGACTGGAATACACAGTATGGAGGAGAATGATGTGAAAAAGGCATAAAATGTAGTCTAGACCAAGACAGACTTTTACTGTCTAAGTAAATCAGTATGCAGGAAATTCACATGAAAATGTAATAGTTACATGAGCACTATAATGTAAAAGAGGCTAAATAACTAATATTTACAAAAAACTTTGAGAGAATTAGGGTATTACGGATGTAGTTATGTTATAGAATCGCAGAGGCTTGGAGTTGGAAGGAACTTTGCAAGTTACTTCTACCATGGAAACTGATCATCAGACTGAGAAGGAAGAATAGTAACAACTATTAACGGAAAATTACAACCAAAGATAAATGAGAAAATAGTGAGCAAACGTGTAGTTGTTCTCAAATAGTTGAAGTTACAAGGTTTATGCTGACTGCTTCTCAAGGGGTTGAAAGTATCATTGAGAGTGATTTTTGAAAAATTGTGGTCAACAAACAGCAGGATTGGAGTTGGGCAAATGTTGGTCTGGTTTTCTAAAGTAGGAAGAAGGTAGATTTTTCAATCTACAAAATTATATATTAGCCAATCATTCCTGGTACAATTCTAGAAGCTATTAATAAAGGCATGGTTTGGGAGCACTTGGAAACTGAAGCCATTATTACTAGGAGCAAACAAGGATTCATCGAGAAAAAAAATTATACACACATATACGCATACATATGTGTATTATATATACATATACATACACTATGTATACTTTGCCTCAGTTTTCTCAATGAAACCCTTTTTCATTTTTATATTTAAATTATTCTATAAATTTAAAAATGTGGATGAGATTGAGAAATATGCATTAGATGATGATACTATAATTAAATAGATTAAAGGTACTGGCTTGATGATGATCTCAAAAAGTGGTGGTAAATTGATTGATGTCAATGTGGAGGAATAATGCTAGTGGTACGCCACAATGCTCTTTTCTTGGTCATGTTCTGTTTAATATCAATGGCGTCAATAGCATTGTTATCAAACTTGCAGCTGGCAGAAAGCCACAAAGAACCATCAATATATTGAATGATGGAATTTGGATCCCTAAATAGCTTATCAGCCCAGAATAATGGGTCAAATTTAATAAGATAATTTAATAAGGATAAGTATTGATTCTAACAGAGGAAAAAATCTTAATACTAATATTCTTCTTCTTATAAGGACATGTTGTGAATCATGGAATACTACAATCCTCAAAGAACTGAAATTGTAGGTTGCCCAAAACATAGTTGAGAGAAACATGGTAAGGATAAATAGACCAAAGGTCATTACTAATTATGACTTAGGCATCTTCTAGGAAATGTATGATCAAAAAAGTAAGTGGCCTAGTCCTTACAGCTGGATAAGAAATAGCAAGAAACCCGCACCCAAAGTGCTGTACCAGAATCCAAGACATTCAAATGAAAGAAATATGGAAGGCCTTCAGCATGTTGAATATATCCTCTTTGGAAAATACATCAAAGGTTAGGGATAAGAATCACATAAAATAAGGTATGGATGGGTTGAAATCTTCATTATTGCAATGAATGTCCACATATTAAAATTATGAGTATTAAAATAAATGTAAAGATCTATGTCAGATCTATATTGAAGTTCAAAAAAAAAATCAAATGCACAGGTATAGGATGGGGAAGACATAAGTAGATAACAGTTAAGTCATTTGCTCCAGATCTTTACCATTTAACAAAGCTCAAATTTGAGCACTTGGATTGGAATCTTTTGACTCCAGATATGGCCCTCTCCACTTAATGAAGTATCATTTTGAGTGCAGTTATATCTGGGGCAACAGGATTAATGGATCAAAATCAGGAGGGCCTGAATTAAAATCCTGCCTTGAACACTAGCTGTGTGACTCTGGGTAAGTCACTTAAGTGACTTACTAACCCTCAGTTTCCTTATCTGCAAAGTGTGGATAATAATAGCACCTACCTCTTTGGGTTGTTATGAGGCTAAAATGAAATAATGTATTATAGGGCTTTTCAAATTCTAAAAATGTTATGTCAATGCTAGATATTATTAATACTATTAATAATAAGATATATTTTCTTATTAAATAAAGCTATTTATTACATACCCATCTTTTCTATTAGAAATATGTAACTGTGGGATGAAAAAAATTAAACATTAATGAGATAAATGAATAGCCCACTAGTCTATACCTGAGGACACCTTCATAGGTATTGTTTAAAAGTGACCAGAAGAAGTTAAGTTAGTAATTAAGTAAATATTGTAATAAGTACAGCTCTGACACACCACTTGAAGCTTATCACTCCCCAGGGAACAGATACTTAATTTGTGGCCATGATAATAACAACCTAATGAACCTCACATCTTGCTGCATAGCTTAATAAACTTCAAAGAAAACAAAACAAGACTGAATGAGTAAAAGTACATCCTTAGCTTTTCATTAAAGAAAATGAGCGGGAGTCAAGGCCCAGCATGGCACCCGAAGTTAAAGCTGCCCAACTACAAAGCAAATGTATGCAGAGAAATGTACAACAAAAGCCATAGCTTGGAGCCCTCCAGTTGGGTCTCCATCAGTGTGGCTCACAAAAGCCACCATTCTCCGTGTTAACAAAAAGTGGTGGCTATGTTCTTCCCTAAATCCTCTTTGCTTCCTATAATCCACCTTGTACACTTTATCTCAAGTGTGTTTTATCTGATCTAATCCTGGGCTCATTCACTCTGAAGATAGAAGGAACAGGATTATTTCACACATAAGTGAGGCCCAATCTTTATGTGATCCACAAGAGGACACCTGGTAATGCAGAATTATCTCTGAAGCAAGAGCTTCACTAGGTGCTTGAGCTGAATCATGCTTTCTAATGCAATAATGCTTCAGGAAATAAAGCATTTCATTGAGGTTTTTCAACAAGTGTATTTGAAAAGAGACCTATTAAGATTTATGCAGATGTGTACGTATTCATGTGCACATATATGGATGTGGGTCTTTGGATGCATAGATAGACATATGAGTCTGTATATTTGGGAGAACAATCTATATATTATAGAAAAGTTTGTATGCCAGTCAAAGAAATCTGCTCACATTCACATTCATGTCTTTCTTTCGTATTACTGGTGTCCAAAGTTTAAAATGCTTTGAATGGAGGCAAGCTTTGTGACTTAGTAAATTAATCCTTGATTTATTTTTTTTCAATGCAGTGGCCAAGAAACCTCAATAAAAAGTAATCTAAGCCCTCCTGAAGCATGGATTAGCATGAAGAGAGCTGAGCTTCCCTGGTTTGACTCAGCAGGAACATTAAATCAAAATACACATATACATACCTACCTACCTACCTACACACACACACACACACACACACACATATACACACTATGTGTATGTATATATACATATATGTATGTAGGTATGTGTATCTCCATTGGCTCTTAGATGCCTAACTTGGCATCACTAAAGGATTGAAGACTTAGACTCACTTCAAATGAAGCTCACTATCAGCCCCAGTGTCTTCCAGTGTCTTCATACAAAATATGAAGGGACAACCAGCAAGGGAAATTTTCTTTTTACTCTGAAGTCTACCTCTCTCTTTTTCTTTTCCTTAGACCTAATGTAGAACTTTGAAAAAAAAAAACAGCAGTTATCTGGAACACTCTTGGGGAAAAGAGAGGCAATGTCATAAAAGTAAGAGATGTTTAATAGATTGTTCCTTGGATCAAAAAGCAGAAAGTGACTAAAGTTGTTATTGTTTAGATCGGACAACACTTGAGTTTTTGTTGATCAATGAGGTTTAATCGAGGTTAAGTGACTTGCCCAGGGTCACACAGTTAGTAAGTGTCAAGTGTCTGAGGTCAGATTTGAACTCAGGTCTTCCTGATTCCAGGGCCAGTGCTCTATCTACTGCACCACTTAGCTGCCCCTTGTTTTACTTTTTCTAAACATCTAAGTAGGCCCTGGAAACTGATCCTTTATATCCAGAAAAGAGTGAAAGTTCAATACTGAGATCTTAAAGTTTTACACATTGTAATTAAATTACCCTAAAGAGTTTTTGCACAGTTAAACACAGTCCCTTTCTCTGGGCCTCAGCTTCCTAAGCCACACCCCCACCAAAAAAAGGGGAGTGAAAGAGGAAAAATATAAGAGGTTTCCCCAAATTCCTTTCTACTCTAAACCTCACTGATCACTGATCTTTTACCTGTATACTTGACAAATAGAAATAGACAATTCAAGATAGAAGAAGAAGATACTGAAGACATTTAGGTTTTGCAGAACATTATGACTTTGGAAATCAATTGAATCAAATGAGAATTTGTAAATATTCAAATTTACTCATTTTGGTCAAAGTATATCCATTCTCCTCAATATGGAGACAAAAGGAAAGGCAGCCTGGTATAGTGGACAGAGAATTGGTTTTTGTCAGGTATGATTGGGTCTAGGACTCACTTCTAATCCATATTAGCTGAGTGACCCTGGACAATTTATTTAACCTTTTCTTGCCCTAGGATACTCTAGAAGTCTACAACTGTTGGGCAGGTACTAATCTGCCTTGGTAGGGTTGAGTTTCTTCCCCAGAAATTCCCTCCATTGACAACAACAACAAGAATTTGTACAGCACTCTAAGGTTTGCAAAACAGTTTCCAAACAAAATTCAAGCTTCACAACAAGTCTGAAAAGTAGATAACATTATTAGCCCATTTTACAGCTAAGGAAACTGAAGTAGAGAGGAGTTAAGTGATTTGCCCAGGGTTACAGAGTATAGTAAGTGTTTGAAGCCAGATTTGAACCTAGCTCTTTCTAACTCCAGGTCCAGAACTCTTATCAACTGCACCACCTAGCTTCCTCTATTGAAGAGATAGGTCTGGTCAAAGAAGAAAATAGAAGCAAAACACCTTGAATACTTTACTGTCATGTTCTATTAATGAATGCTCTGGGAATGAAACTTCTTTACAAGAAAGTCAGTCCCTAAAAGGATCATCAAAATAAAACCTTTCTAAATCATGCCACTCATGGCTTTTGTGCCTCAATCATCTCAATAGTATTATTCCCTCTAAGATGTAGAGGACATGCCAAATGTTAATCTCTCCACCCACAGTTACCATTTATCTAGGAACAGTTGAATGTTAATGAGTTTGATCCTAAGAAATGTTATGACCATAGCAAAGTACGACATTTACATTTGCCTTTGGAATCTCCTGGGTCACCTTTTCTTGCCATAATGGCTTTGACCTTGCCCCCCCCCCATCTCCATCGTACCTCTAGATACCCAGGACTTTGCTCTCAAGCCTGATCCACCTGTCAAACAAGGAAAGGATTATTCTAGGAAAGATTTTTTGTGATTGATTAGTGGATAGATTGATTACTGTAAATGAACACCACTAGTTGTGTTACTTTAGTAGTTATTAGTATTTCAAGACTTTCTTTCTCTAATTGTGTAATGAAAATTTTGACCCTTCTTAGAGGAAATTCAGTCACTAGCCAAGTGGTGGGAAGATATTGTAAGGCATCTGAGAGTCCCTTGAAATCATGGAGTAAGTTGATTATGAAAGGAAACCTGATTTTTATTCCTTCTAGGGTAGTTGTGGGAATGTTATAAGGACTCTTTGATCCAGCGCAAGTCTGCCAAGGGAGCAGGTCTCTTCTCTCTAGACTATGGTAACCTTATTATTCCCATCTCTAATCTTGCCTTTTTGAGTATAATGTGGGAGCGGGATATTCAAGTAGGTCAAACCTACTTGCCCAAAATGTTGAGGCAAGTAAGCTACTATTCACTGGAGGAGAGTTCCAAAATGTCACAATCTCATGAGACCTTTGCCTGGATTCTAAGAGAGGAGGGGAGTTGGCAGAGAAAGACAACCTCTCCCTATAAGTCAAAGAGAAATGTTTGTCAGTGGAGAGAGGAGAAAGAATGGGACCCATGATGATGAATTTGCTATGGAATCACTAACCCAGGATTCCCAGAAGAAACTGAGGACCCTGGATACAACAAGGTAAACAAATACACCCAAGAGGCAACTGTAGATCAGCATGATAGGAACTGATCGTAAGCTGAGAAGAGATAGCTAATTTCCTATTTAATTCAATTAAACATGTATTCTAAGCATGCAACAGCAACATGGCACTATGCTAAGAGCTGGAGATAAAAAATACAAAAACAAACAAATAAACAAAAAAAAATTAGCCCTGTTCAGGAATTCTATATGCTCTATGGAATGATAATATTGAAACAAATTTTCATGTGTAAAATTATCTAAGTAGGAAAAGGGTACTACCCGGTAAGAAGCTGACGAAAAGCTTTGCTAAAGAGTAGGCATATGAAGTGAAGTCAAATGGGTCCGAAGCTTCTAAGAAGCAAGGTTATAATGCATTTCAGGCATAGTCAAGAGCCTGAGGCCAAGTACAGAATCAGAAGAAGGAATGCAGAGGATCCATGGAGTCTGGGAAATCACTCGGGTGTTGAAGTCAGAATTTAACGGGATTTAAATGTCAGGCTGAGGGATTTGTATTTTGTTCTAGGGGCTATGAGAAGTATCTGAAGATTCTTGAGGAAGGCAGTGACATGGATAGACCTGGGCTTTAGGCAGATGATTTTGCCAGTTATGTGGAAGATGGATTGAAGAAGGCAGTGAATCTTACTAACTGCGTGACCCTGAGCAAGTCATTTAGTTGCTCTCTGCCTCAGTTTCCTCATCTGTGATATGGGAATAATAATAGTACTTACCTCACAGGGTTGTTGCAAGGACATATTTTTAAAGTACTTTGCAACCTTAAAGTGCTATATAAATGCAGTTGGATAATAGTGACTATTATTAGCTATTAATTGAAGCAGTGAGATTAGTTAGGAGTTGATTACTATAGCCTAGAAAAGACTTAATGAAGGTCTGAGCTCAGGATAAGTTACAATATTTTAAACTAGCATGTTTGTTTTATATAATTTCAGTTAACACTCACATTTTAGCTAATAATTAATAAGAGATTTCATATCCTAACCATTCCCATCTTTTCTAATGTTCTAGAATATAGCAATATATTGTTTACTTGTTTATTTGCTTCTGGTAACGAAATTTCTCATGATAAAGTATTTTGGAACTCCTTTTAGTGAACAGAGGTTTTGATATGTTAAAAAAAGAACCTCTTTGAAAAATATCAGTGAGTTTTAGTATAAAATAAAAATAGTTACAAAGAAGAAATTGCCCTTCAGGTCCATGAATAAAAAGTGAAAAAACAACATTTTTTCATGACTTCTTCCAACAAAAGGTCATTCTAAAATAGCTTAAAATAACCCCCTACCTGGCTCTTACTAAGCTTTGTGGAAATACTTCTGTCTATAGACTGAATCATAGGTGAAAAATAGCATAGGACAAAGTAGTTAATTGAATCATATGGGAAAATAAGATTCAAATTCTGAAAACATGACTTTAATATGAAATATCTCAAGTTGAACACTGGCAGGCTATATCTACCTGCCTATAATAAGTTTAGGAATTTCATCATTTATAACCAGAACAGGCCCCAAATTGTATTTGCCCTAATGTCTATGATCAAGCTGAATTGTAAAAAAAAAAATACGGGGAAAAATAATGTGAGTTTAAAATTTATTGGATACTAGGTCTATGATACCCAAAGGAGATAGATGATAGATAGATAGATAGATACATGCATACATACATACATATACAGATAGATATAGAGAGACAGATACATATATACATACACATATATACAGATACATACATACATACATACATACATACATATACACATCCATAGAAAGATGAACAGATAAATAACTTTCAGTTTGGTCAGTTGAGGAAAAAATGACCAAAGTAGCTGACTGGTATTATCCTGGCAAAATGAGTAACTGAGAACCTTAATTTTTAACCAGTTGTGAAAGCAAATAGGCATGAGCAAAAACAATCATTAAAAAAAGTAGGATGTTGTGTGCTATAATAGTAAAAAATATTTACAAATAAACTTCAGTTAGCTCTCCTCACCCATATTTATCTATATACTGAAAAAATGTGAACTGTCCATCAGAGTTATTAGGCAGGTGCACAAGTGCCTAGGGAGTATTTATAGAATGCTTATCAACCTAAGGTGACATGGGTTCAGCAGGGGTCAGCCCTGGGCAGCCTACTTACATTTTCATCAATGCCCTAAGTAATGGAGAGACCATTCTTTCTTGTATTTGCAGATGATACCTGTCTGAGCCCTGGAGGGTAGAGTTGAAATATAAAATGACCTTGTAAAATAGTCAGAAAGAAACAAGATGAGGAGTAAGGTCATGTTATGGTCTGGAATCAGATGATTCTGTTTTGAATCCTGGCTCTGCTCCTTATTATCTATCTGAACTTGAGCAACAAATGTAACCTTTATGGACCTCCATGTCCTCATTTGCAAAATAAAGGACTTGGGCAGATGACAGCAAAGTGCAATCACAGAAAGGAAATATAAGTATTTAAATAGTCTGAGTTCAACTAAGAGTTGAATTTAAGCTTTTCCAAATTAAGATTTATTATTGATAAAGTAGATATTTCCAGGTTAAGTAATATTTAACTAGGTTCAATGCTATTCCTTTTCATAGGGATTAAATAGTAATATTACTTCTTTTGTAAAGCTAAATGAATTGGAAATAAGGGAATAGATATGGAAAGGGAATAAACATTTATATGACACCTACTGTGTGTCAGGAACAGTGCTAAGGCTTTACAAATCTTGTATCATTTATTCCTCATACAACCCTACGAGGTAGATGCTATTATTATTTCCATTTTATAGTTGAAGAAACTGAGACAAAGAGAAGTTAAATGACTTGCCCAGAATCACGCAGCTAATAAGTATGTGAAGCTGGATTTGAACTTGGGTCTTCCTGACTCTAGGTCCAGTGCTCTATCCGCTGTGCCACCTAGCTGCTCCATTTGCATATATGTTCATGCACAAGTGTGTATACAGTATATATGTATCTGTGTACATATAGCCGTACACATAGGAATATATCTATCTATACATATACATGCCCATATTAATATGTATACATATGTACATGTGTGTACACAAACATATGGATGCACACATATATGCATACACTTACATATGCACATAAGTATAGCTATGTATATATTTGTACATATACACATACATATGCCTATATAGGAATACCTACGCACAAACATATAAGCATACACATATATACTATACATATACTTTTACATATATGTGAATATACACATAAATATATTTACATATATACATATACATGTGTATATATAAATATAAAGAGAGAAGGGGGAGAGAGAGACAGACAGACAACAGACAGAGAAGAGAGAGAGAAAAAGTTGAGGCTACTGATGGAGAATAAAACAGGTAGTATGCAAGTGTGGAATTGAGGAGATACAGCACCAAAAAGGATATGGACACTGGTCCCTGTGGCCAGTGGTCCGCTATAGTAACGGACCACCAAATGGAAAAAGCCAGTCATCAGGAGTTCTAGTCTTCTTCAAACCCTGATTCCATGCCGTAATCTAAGTTCCAGATACTAATTTACTATATGTACATTTAAAGACAAGAACTGTTAAAGAATGAGTGCAGTATCAGTTGAAAACCATGTTGCATTGTCTATATTTCTTTGCCTACACAAAGGAGGAGAGCCAAAGAAATGCTACATCAACTGACCTTTGCCTTTCCTAGAATTCCCGGACTCTGAATTGCCTATGAACTTCCTGAGACAAAGACCAATCTGTTCAGCAGAACAGTTAGGAAATGTTGCTCATTGAATTTATGGTTCTTAAGCTAAGAGTAAAACACTGCATACAGTTTAGCACATTCTGTCATTTTCAGTGGTGAGACATCTCCATTGTGAAAGGATCACATGCCTGATGGTCAGCTTCAGATTGCAGATTCAGGGAAAAGGTAGGATTCCAATAAGATGAGACTGGGAACTGATACTGGTTAGGAAAACCCACATGCTCAACATCCCCTTAGATTAGGGAGTCAGCATAATCATCTAGAGAAGAGTGGAACTGGGTGATAGGTCTTCCATTTTCTAAGCACCGTACAAAGCCTGAGTGCCAGGATGGGAAACCTGTGGCCTGCCTCGAGGCCATGGGTTCCCCATCCCTGAGCTCGACACTTTTCCCAGCACTTCTACTCAGTGTATCGAAATGCTATAATTGCTAGGGATGAAGTGAGGATTCCGGGTTCTGCTGTCTCTTTTAAATAAGAGCATGTTAGTGGTTGGTCACCTAATTATTTATTTGGTCTAGTCACCCCAAGGCCTTTTCTTATGGCATTCTGGGCCCTATGTGAGACATAAAATTGAGATTGTCAGCAGGGCTTATGTTTTCTCACTCAGAGTGATCTGCACCTTGGTGAATCCATAAAAATTTTATATCTTTTAGTCTCTAGGGAATGGTGGAAATCATCTCTGAAGGTGGCAACACATGAAGAACTCAAGATACACCTACCACTAGAAACTATTAAGATAAGGAGAAATGAAGAGACCTTCTTATCAAGGAAATGAGTTAATTGTTAAGTTTAATTGTTAAGGAAATGAGACTTACTTGGGAAAAGAAACTTAAGGCAACACAGTGGCAAAATGGTGACAATTTCTAAAATCAAATTTATCCTCAAAAGACAAAGGGGCATATAGATGCCAACTTGTTGGGTATATCATCCTCTGTGGTGAACTTGTGGGAGGAGATCGACCAACATCACATAGGTTGGGTTGTGATCTGCATTATGGTGTCAGGGGGAGGGGGTTGATAGAGTTATAGATTCATTGGGTTTTAGGAATATTATTTATCACAAGTAACACCAAAGCTCTCTCTCAGCACTTCTATGTATCTAAAATTTGAGGAAAAAAGATAAAAAGGTAAATCCTTAACTGAAGACCAATCTAACACAACAAACCATCAAATGACTTCTTCTGTCTTCCTGGATGCCATGCCCTCACCCTCTCTCCCATTTCAAGCCTTTCTGGGATTCCTGAACTCCAGTTTATTTGTTTGTTTTTTTAATTGTTCAGGAATAAAGAATTGTGTTTTAATTATAGCTATAGCTCTATTCCTCACTTGCTGTGTAACCTTTGGAAATTCAATTAGTTTTGTGGTTTTATGTCTCTTCTTTTGGTCTGTGTCCTATAAAACTCATTTTGATGCCTTTGAGAGGTTTATCAACAAGTTAGCTCCACACTGCTAAGAACAAAATGAGGAATGTTTATCGTGTCTGGTCTCCTCATCCATAATACACACCCATTGAGAGCAAGAATCTGCTGGTATATGTTTTAAACAACCTGCTCTCTAGGAAGAAAAAATGAGCATATGGCAGACTTGTAGGTGTAATCTACATTAATAACATTCTCTCCAGCACTTTCTTAAGTCTAGACAATCAGCAGAACAATAAATAAAACCCTGATTTGTAGCGCTTGCTATTGTCTGAGATATAAATGCTCGTGCTGAAAATAGTGATTGGCTCGGAGGAGTCAGGTGAAGCTGGTTCCAGCACACCCCGGATTTGGGGTGAGGAGGGCAAAATACTTGAAAAAAATGATAATATATTCTAAATACAAATTCATATCTTATTGATGTGTAAATTACTTCCAGGGAGTACCTGAGCTACATTAATTAGTCTTTAAAAATTTTTTAATATATTTTTAATTTATGGAATAAAATGAGCATTTCCCTAACATAATATAATAAAAAAGATGATTAATGTCTTTTGAGGGGAAACAACACTTGAGATTTTATTGGTATAGGGAACTCCCAGCAAGACAGTTCCATCCATCAAAGCATATCAGTACCTGCCCTGTATATTACAGTTTTAGAGAGTTGTCTGGGGTGCTGAGAATATAAATGACTTGTCCTGAGCGCCAATGTGTGTCGGGACCAGGAATCTGAACCCAGATCTTTACAATTTTTTGTTGTAGTTATTTGTTTGTTTGTTTTGCAAGGCAGTTGGGGGTAAGTGACTTGCCCAGGGTCACACAGCTAGTAAATGTCAAGTCAGATCTTTCTAATCCTGAAGTCAGCTCTCTATCCACTATGTCATGCTGACATTCACTCCTCAAAGAAGCTAAAACATGACTTAGTAATGGATTATAGCAGTAATGGTAATATAATCTTGGAAATGGAATCACTTCCATGAAGTCATTCTTCAGTCAGTTTATTAGATCACAAATTCCTTGGCAACAGAGATTACTTGTTATTAAATTTTTTTTGTCTTTTCCAGTACTTAACATTGTGCCTTGCATGTAGCAGACATTTAATAAATGTCCTGAAAGGAACTGGATCAAATTTCCTTCATAATGTTCTGACCATCATTAAAGAGTTAATGAATCTCCCTGAGTGTCTAACATATGCCCAGGGATTTTCAACTGTTTTTGGAAGAATCTGGTTTGGAAAATATTTGGCAAAGCAAACACTGGAATTTTAAAATAAGAACTATGCATTACTGTCATCCAGTTTTCTCAATCACAGAGTTGTTTTCATGGGAGGAAAAGAGAAATTTAAATATTATGAAGTAAAATGATAAATTCATAGAAATTCTGAATTACACATATATTAACATTAACCACATGTAGTATAGAAATGGAAAATTCCATATTTTGTCTGCTTCTAGAGCCCAGTGCACCCAAGAGACACTTAATTAAGAGGACTCTAAACTGTAAGTTTATTAAACAAGCATTCTGAAGATGGTAAATTCTTTACTTTTAAATACAATTTTAGAATCCCACCCTGCTGTTAGTTACAGTTATGATCATTTGTTTATTGGCACCCTACAATTTACAGTTTCTATTTATAAATGAAATGAATTACTGTGGTTTTATCATTTGAATTTATCTCTCTCTTCCAAAGCAAAAAATATTCCATTGCTGGTTAACATTCTTTTATACATCAATATATTGATTTTTATCTATAGACAATTTGTAATCATTAAGATTATTTTAGCAAGATGTGCTCTACTTAAACAAAAAAGCCCCAGTGACTGTTCATTTCTAGATTTTGCACGTAAAGTGTCCAATGTCACAGTCCTACTTAATGATGTGGTTCTAGGAAGCCACATGTCAACCAGGAGTTGCTCCAGGTGCACATGGATAGACAAAGGCCAAGGATGAATGGAGTGGTACGGGCAATTCCATGGTGGCCTTCACATACAGAAGGTGATAATTAGTAGTTCTGTAATTCCTAGAAGTGGGAATTACTTGATAGCTCTAAGATCCCGGAGAGGGGAATTGGAAACTATGTAAAACACGAAAAGAGTAAAACACAATGAAACCTACTGTATTTTAGAGGCCACTTGAGGGGCTAGAAAAACCCATTTTCTTAAACTGATGAAAGCTCCCACTAAAGATCAGCAAAATTATATTAAGCCCACTAAAAGGAGAATCTGTGAAAGGTAAAGTAATCCTTATGAACAATTGCATATTCATTGAAAAATTCTTCTAGATAAGTGTTTACTCACTCTTCTATAGTCCAACACTAATTTAAGAGTCCATCAACTTTCAACCTTCCAGCTAAAAGAAATCTCTTCAAATGCTTTTCTCTCTTCATCTGCTTGCTGTTATAAATGTTTTTTTTCTTCTAACCGAAACCTATTCTATCCTTTCCAGTTTTAAGTCTGGCAAACTTCTCAGGATGGACTCTCCCTCCCCCCCCCAAAAAAAATTGTAAATCTTTTAAAGTAATTTTTCAAGGCAGCTTTCTTTTCAACCTGGCTCTCCTAAAGGGAGTAAAGAGGGAAAAAGAGAAGTTGATTTTAATGAATTCTAAAGTGTTCCCAACCAAGGTAATGATCTAACCATTCCTGGCCTTTATAGAAAGTATACATTTTGAAATTCAATTTTTCTTTTCTTCAAATTTTCGAAGCCAGCTATCTCCAAAAACAAAAAGAACAATATAAAAAGAAACTTAACCTAAACAAAGTTTTCTGGTCTGATCCCGTGGTTACATGGTTACAATACTCCACAAGAGGTGAATGGAGAATGTGAGAAATAGCAGATAACTAAACTAATGAGTTTTTATCTAGGCTATTCAGGTATCTATTTTCTGCTTGCTCATTCAAGATTCGGCACAGTCTACTGCAACGTCTTTCTGGAAATCTTCAAGCTCACCTTCTATGGGAGACCTCTCGATTTTGTCATCTGCTACTTCCAACCTTTAATTAATTGTATGTATTTTGTATTTAGTTTTCTGTGTGCATCTCCCTGTTATACCCTATGTAGCCAGTCCCAAACCCTAGCCTAGATCATGCGTCACATCCCCTCTGACAGGCAACCTGACACTCCTTGAGGGCAGGGTTATTTCAGTTTTTGTCTTTTTATGAGCTACCCACTCACTGGATCTATTCCTCTTGTGGCCTGCTAAGCACATCACAAGCAATCTTTGTTTTTGTTTTGTTTTCAATCTTTTCCCATTCTCTATGAACCAGGTGGCTTCCAAATGACCAAACTTAACCCATTCGCCTTTATCCTTGATAGCGTATCTTCCCTGCTTCTCAGAGACATTATAATGTCAATCATCAACCTTCTCTCCTGTATCTTCAATCTCCTTCTTACCTATCTCTTTCCTCATCCTGCAAACCTGCTGTTCTCTCCTATTATAAAAAAATGATGTTATTATCCTCATTTCACAGTTAAAGAAACTGAGGTAGACAAGTTAAGTGAATTGCCCAGGGTTACATATCTAGTAAATATCCAAGGCTGAATTTGTACATAGGTCTTCTTGACTACAGCCCAGCGCTCCCTCTACTGGGCCACCAAGGTCATCTAGTCCAATCCCCTTACATTTTCTAAATTAGCAGCATTTCAGAGCTCTAAGAGGCCTGATGATCATTTTATTTAATCCTCTCATTCTACAAATGATAACTCTGGAGCCCTAAGAGATAAATGACTTGTCTAAGGTTATGTAGCTAGTAAGTGACAAAAAAACAAAACAAAACAAAAACAAAAACAAAATAACACCAGGTCTTCTGGCTCTAAACCCAATATTCTCCATATACCACGATGCCTCTCTTAGAGTTTTAGCCTTTCCTTTCTGTAATTCTTTGGGACAAGAAAGAAAGTAGCTTAAAAAATTGGGAACCAGCTATTGGAAAGTACGTAAATAGGTAAATAAAGATTAAAAATTGAAAACAATTTTTTAAAATGCTACCTCCTTTCAAATTTTGTACAGTTTCATGGCCTGTGACACTGCAAAGATTTAGCTTGGTAAGCCCAAGCTCCTCACAAAGATCTTACTATAGCCTTAGTATGCAGACATAATCATAAAATGACTATATGAGCACCAGACATAAAATTAAACAGGAATAGTATTCTACCCTTCTCCCTAAAGTATACTTTATGACTTCATAAACCATGACCAGGATGTTAGTATCTAATGTTTTGTAGTAATGCTTTGCTAGAATTTTGTTTTGTTTTTGGATAAGAATCATAAGCTACCCAGTGATATATGGCTACATGTAGAAAAAGTGTATTGATTCACTCATGACACCATTGTTGTTTTAGGCTATATGAAGGCTTATAATCAGAAGAAAATGTATCACTTTTAATTCACGTCTGGTAACATATGATTAACTAATTGGTGATAGCAGGCACTCTACTTGTTAATGGAGTCATCTAAGTGTTAATCCCAAAGTAGTAAAGCAATATGGGAAGCAATCCATGTCTTCTGAGCTCATTATCACAGAGACCACAAACTGAGGTACTTATGAGTACAAGTAACATTTATTTGAAAGCAACATTCTTTTATTTCTATTTTATGGAGTTTCCATTGCTGATGTCAGGAAAGACTAATTGCTTTGGAATGCGATGCTCTTCTGAGCAACCATTTATTACAAGGGCTATGCTATGCAGAGTGGCACGGTAAGCTTTCTGCAGGGGCACCAAAAGAAATGTAGACATGGGAGTTGGTCTCAGAAACTTACATATGGAGACAACAGGAATGCTAAATAATGTGAGAAGAATACAAATTAGCGTGCATGAGTTCATTGGAAAAGCATGAACATGCACATGAATATATGTACATTTATGGCCTTGGCATGCATGTGTGTACATACAAACATATGTATGTATGTATGTATATACCTGTGTGTATAAGTGGCCTTAGTATTATCCTAGAATTTTCCCTCTTACTCGCCCAACACTTTCAATTCATTGCCAAACATAGTTATTTCTGCCTTCACAACATCTCTCATGCATGTCCCCTTCTCTCCACTCACATGATCATCATTTTAGGCCAGACGCTCATCACCTCTCATTTGGTCTATTTCTGTTGCCTTGTAATTGGTCTCCCAGCTTCAAACCTTTCCTCACTTGAATTCTTCTGTCACTCAGCTTCCAGATTGATTTTTTCTAAAATTTCAGTGACTCCCTATTAACTCCAGGATCAAATATAAAGTCCTCTGTTTGGCATTTAAAACTTCTTCCAACTTGGTTCCTTCATGCCCTTCCAGCCTTCTTACATTTAACTTTCCTTCTTGTATTCTGTAATTCAGCTATCCTGCCCCACATGCTGTTCTTCAAACGCATGAGTTTTCATCTCCCATCTCCGTGCCTTTATATTGGTTGTGCCCCATTTCTGCAACACTGTACCTTCTCACCTCCTCCTCCCCATCATTCCTCTGGCTTCCTTTAAGATTCACCCCATATCATATCTACATGAAGTTTTTCCTGTCCTTCCTATGCCATTTAGGCAAATAATCCTTTCTGAAAAGAGCTATTTAAGTCTGGCTGACTAATTGATATCAACTGATAATCATGGGGGAAGTTCACTAGTCAAAGGGTCATGAGTTATAGCATTAGAAACTACCTCTAAACCCTCATGGCTATGCCACTACCCCCAGTATTTCTGAGGGGAGATGTAGCGGTCACTCTCTAAGGAACTGACTCCCCAATTGACAGCAGTGAGAGGTGGGAATGTGAGCCCAGAGCCTGGATTATAATTAAATCAAGTCTGCTATTGCTCCTGGAAGTGGTGATAAGTTACTCCCCATTCAAAAATTCTAACACATTTCAGACCAAAGTGCTCTTTCTGACCACGGCTCACCAATGTATGTTGTCTTCCCCTTCTAAAATGTAATTTCCTTGAGGCAAGAACTACCTGTTTTTATATCTCTAGCCACAATGCTTAGCATGATGCTTGGCACATTGTAAGTACTTAATAATTCCTTTTTATTCATATATATGGACACACACACATGTATATCCAAATATAAGCATATGAAGGTAGTCTCTCATTATTTTGGCCATCATCATTATCATCATCATTACTGTCACTTCATCATCATTGATGATGCAATATCCAATGTATGAGAGCCATTGTTGAAGGGGCTTCTTCCCAGGAAAACAGACTCCTGCTTTGTACTCACATAGTATCCAGATTCAACCTTAGTGTTGCCTGATCCTCAAAAAAGGTAGTCAGGCTTTGACTCACCTCTCTCTGGCTCATTACATTCCCACCTTGGATTAGTACCCCAAGGAAAAACTTATGACCAAAACTCAAGTATTGCCTCATGTCTACATTATCTCATTTAAGCTTCATAAATGATTTTAAGGTAAGAACCATAGTATTGTTGTCTTCATTTTATAGATAAGAAAACAGAGCTACAGAAGGTTTTAGTGATTTGTCCAGAGTAGGTTTTGGAGATGGGCTTTAGACTAGACTAAATATGGAGTCAGGAAGACCTATTCAAATTCTGCTCCAGACTCGTTGAATGATCTTGTACAGGTCAAATAACTTCATTTATCTCATGTATTTATCTACTAAGTCATAGCCAGTTGTGATAATTCATTGGCAGAGGCAGGCCCCCTCTTATTCCTGAGGTAGTGCTTTTTCCATTGTGTGACACTATCTCCCATTGTTGAATTCAGAGTTGGAGGAACTCTGCTCAAGGGTCAGATTTGTATACTTGTTTATTCCTGCAACTCCAATACTAAAAAGGGGTGCTGCTCAAATGTCCCAAGTGCCAATATTTCATGGGGTTCTATTTGACTATTGGTAACAATAGCAGAGATTGTTATTGCTGTCATGTCTGTTCTTTATCTTCCAAAACTCAATATGCAATATGTCATCCAATGTCAGTCCTTCATCCCCCAGGTGCCATGCATCCTGGATGGATAAAGGATAGCTTAATCTAAACTAAGGTATCATTGTACTGGCAAGGGGCTAGTATGATCCCCTCATATATAAAATCAGTTTACTGATTTTTTACTAACTCTTAGTTCATCTGTGCTTTTGAAAGGCTATACTGAAGTGGGGTGAGGAAGACAGGGAGTGGTAAAATGTTTGAGATGGAAAAGTTATATTCAATCCAAAAAGAATTTATTAAGTGTCTGTTATATGCCAAGCACTGTATACTGGCTATTCACAGGAAGAAAGGAAGGAAGGAAGGAAAGAAGGAAGGAAAGAAAAAGAAAAAAGGAAGGAAGGAAAGGGAGGGAGGGATGAAGGAAGGAAGAAAAAGTGTAACCTGACTTCAAGAAGTTAGATACAGTCCTCTAATTTTGGAGCTTAGGAAAATGAGGTCCATAACTGATTTTTGAAAGATTACACGGTTAAGTAGTGGCAGAGCAGGGAACAGAACTAGATCTCCTGATTTTGGGTTCTGTGTCTGTGTGTGTGTGTGTTTTGTTTTTGGTTTTTTTTTGTTTTGTTTTGTTTTAGCATACACATTATCTTACCATTTTATTTTCCACTATTCATAGTTGACACTTATATGACACTTTCAGGTTTACAAAATACTTTGCATATATTATTACTGATTCCCACACCTACCCTGAGGACATGTTATTATTAGCCACGTTTTAAAGATGAGGAAATTGACACTTAAAATGGTTAAATGACTTGACTAGGATCACATGGTAAGTGTCTGAGGTAGGATTAAAACCCAGGTCTCCTTAACTCCAAGTCTAATGCTCTATCTACTATGTCAGGATACCTCTTACACCATTGTTCCATAACACATATTTTCCTCACAAGTCAGACCATTCTTCCCCTACCGTTTCAACACAGTGACCATTTATTCCCCAATGTTTATACTCAATATTATTTCCCTTGATCAGAAGGTCCTCATTTCTCCTCACTGTCTAACCAACTTTTCAAAGGTCATGTCATCTCTGAAGGCTCCATAAACCTACCTAGATGTCTCCTTTCTTTGATGTATTTCTGTACTTGTACTCATTGTCATAGAGTTTATTATTTAATTGTTTCATGCATTTTACTCTTACATGCTCAACTAGATGGAAAGTCTTTGGAGGGTAGCACTTACTATGTTCCAGTGAGTGTGTGAGGTCCTGGGATTAAAAAGATAATTAAATAAAGCCTGTGCTCAAATTGCTTATATTCAACTGTGGGATAAAACAAATAAATACAAGGTAAGAAATGATGATATTAAGGAGAGAGATCTAGACAAAGGGATCTAGGAGTATTAAAGAAGACAACAAACACATTCATCTGGAGAAGAGAGGTAGGAGAGAAGTTAAGGAAAATAAAGAGTATATATACATATCTATATATATAAATACATATATACACATACACATAAATATACATACATACACATAAATACATATATACATATACACACATATATTTTTATATATATACATATATAATATCACAATTAGTTTAGAAAGAAATAAAAAATAGTTTATGGTTAGCCCAAATGTTGGGCTGCCTCGTGGACATGCCTCTAGAATATTAGATTCAGAGTCAAAGAAGGTTTGTATCCCAATTCTGTTACTTCTTCTCCTCTCTGGCCTCATATTCTCATCTGCAAAATGAGGGTGGGGGACTGAGTGATCTATGAGGTCTTGTCCAGCTCTGCCTGTAATAGTCAGACAACTAATTATCTAAAACATTTCTTGAATATCCCACTTAATCAAGTTGTAACATTGGACAACTCTCAAAATCACCAGGGCTCTCCTCTGCTTAAACAAAAATTTCACTACTTTTCATATGTTTATTGGCAAAATTGATAGAGTGTTGGATTTGTATTAAGGAGGGCTGGGTTTGACTCCAACCTCAGAAACTTATGGGCATCACACAACTGTCCAAAATCACAAAATCTACAAGTTAGAAAGCACCATTAAGTATAAGCTGTACCATTCTGCCTCTCAAAGTCTCCATTTTCTCCTGGGTAGAATGGCTATAAAAATACCTGCAACACCTACACGAGTGGATTATTAGGAAGAAAGTGCCTTGCAAACTTTAAACCAACATACCAATGTGAACTGTTCCTATTATTAGTAGTTGTGTTATCATTATCCTCAATTTTACTTTTCTACTAAAAACTTTATTCATAAGAAAAAAATCAAAGTGAGTGCTAAAGGCAAAGGGCATACATCTTCTCATGTCAACTTTATAGAGATGAAGCACAGTTTCTTATCCTAACCTGAAAAAGCTTGGGTAGGGCATAAACCAAAGAGAAGGCAGGTGGGAGCAAGAACAGATGTCCATGCTCTTCTAAGTGGTGCTAATTAACAGTGGTTAAATGAAACAAGTTTATCTTTGTTAGCGTGTCACTTGCACACCACTCCTGTTGAGCATTAGCAAACACCCTGTACATGATAGTAGCATTGTAGGCTGTCATAAAAGCGCCATTTGTATTTTTGAGCAACTGTGGAATGGGACTTGTCTGCCGGCTGTCAGGGAAAAGATAAGCAGTTTCATTTCCAGTTAATTTATTTAATCCTAATTCTATTATTATTTTATTATAATTATTGAAATGCTTCAGGCAACAATCTAGAGAACAAACAAGCAGTAGGAGCTCCAAATAATTTAGAAGTGATCTGAAAGGTCTAATCGGATATACATCATTATTTCACTTTTTAACACAAAGTTTAATATTTTAGATGCTCAGCTGGACCAGTTCAGTTAAGAACATGTTTGAATCCACCTTCTAAGCCTGTACACACTGAGATTTATAATTCAGTCACAAAATCTTTCTTCAGATGAAAAAAAGGACGTGATTCATAAATAAGCTCTTTTATCAATTTTAACTATTCATCTACGGTACTCATTCTATGAAAATCCACACAAGAGAACTTTACCAGTTTCTGAAGAGTCTTTCTTTTCATCTGCTTGGAACTACTAAGAAAATGGCTTAGATGTTTTCTTTAGGTGCTGATGATTTTGCGGTCAGATGGTAAATAGGAACTTTGGGGCATTTATTTCATTGCAGTGTGTATTGTTGATTACTTAGGGGAAGAAACAAACTTTACAATTGTAATATGGGAGAAGTATGGGTGGATGGCAGTTCATCTGAAAAATATCTGGGGGTTTTAGTGGTCTACAAAGTCAGCCTGAGTCAGCAGTGTGATACGGGAGCCTGGAAGGTGAATGCAATCTTGGGCAGCATTCGGAGAGGCACAGCATCTTAGGCTTCCCTTATTCTCTACTCTGGTCAGACCACAGCTGGAATATTGTGTGAAGTTTTTGAGGTCACATTTTAGGAAGGGCCTTTATAAGCTGGATAATATGTGAAGGGGAATAACCAAGATGGTGAAGGGCCTTAAGTTCATGCCATGTAATTATTGGTTGGACAAAGTGGGTTAGAGTCAGAGACATGCAGGATGTCAGGTAGCCATGATAGTTTGAATATTTGAAGGACCGTCATATGAAAGAGGGATTATACTTGTTCAGTTTGGCTCTAGGAGCCAGAATGCTCATAAAACCTGGTTGGCAGTGGGATCAAAGGGGTAAGCTGCAGAGTCAAATGTAGACTCGATATTCATAACTGTTGAAGCCATTCCAAAGTGAAATGAGCTGGCTCTAGAGGTAGTAGCTTTCTCTTAATTAGTGCTCTTTTAGTCAAAGCTGTCTGACCACTTCTTGGTACACTGCTAAGGGGATTATTGTTCAGGTTCGGCCTGGACAGGATGACTTCTGATGACCCTTCCAATGTTGTGATTCTATAAAATGCAAGTGTTTGTCATCCTTTTAAAAAATCCTCGACATGACACGGCATTGTCCCTTGGTTCTCAAAATCTGCATCAGAAAAGTATAAGTCGTACCAAGTGGAAGAACGTTGAGTATGGACTGTGATAGACTATATGGGAGGCCCAGGTGCACAGAATCACAGACTCTTCAACTTATAAGGACTTCAGCAGCCAACCAATCCAACTCATATCTGAACAAGAACCTCGTCCCCACTTTTCCTTAATAATACATGCAACATGTGGTCATCTAGCCTTTCCTTGAAGAGCTATTTTGAAGGAGAATGAATTATCTACTCTTCCCTGGCCTCTCAACCCATTCCCTTTTTGGATGGTGCCAAATTGTTCCTTGCATCAGGCTTAAATTTGCCTCTTTGAATGTAGCTATCATGTTTACTGATGTCTTCGCCTTGACAAACTAACAAAGCAGGCCTTGTTCCTTCAAACGATTCCCAGAAGAGTAAACTGGAGGCCCTTCATCATTCTCGTTGCTGTCCTCTGGATGTTTTCTAGCTTATCAATGTCCTTATTAAAATCCAGTGCTCAAGACTTAAAACAATAATCTGGATGTGTAGGAACTGCTGTCTAGTCGCTGCTACTACAGCCTTTACTTGTGAAATTTATTTCATGAACCTGTATGATACTTTACAAATATTTGTGCACTTTCATCTTATTAGATTCAGACCATCACTTTAGCTGGGTAGGATCATTTTTGAATCTCAATTCTGTCATCTGACTTGCTGGCACCAGAAACCTGTTTGTGTGTTTGTTTGTATGGTGTGTGTGTGTGTGTGTGTGTGTGTGTGTGTGTGTGTGTGTGTGTGTGTGTGTGATTTTTTTCCCCAAATCAATTTTGGACTACTGAAATCCTCCCTCTTCCAGAAGCTTGGATTGACTGATGAAGACCTGCCTGCTTCGTTCCTCCACCCGAACATAGTACTTTCACGGTTATTCACCCTCATTTTCACCATAATTATGTACTTTGAGATGCACTTTACCAATTAGTGTTCAGAAGCATGCACTAATAAGTACTGAATAAAGGATTTTGGATGGTCATCATGAAAGCAATCACCCATTTAATCTGTACTACAAACTCCATGCATGACAGGATGAATTAAATTTGAACTTTGAAACCAATGTTTAGATTAATTCCATGTTCAAGACAAAAAGTGGTTGTTTTTTGCTGGCATTGGTTATGTTTTGTAATGTCTTATTTTCACCCACACAGGGAAGATGTTAAACAGTGTACCAGAGGAATCTGCCATGAGCCACAATTTGGCCTCTTTGGCCCACTTGATTATCTGGAATAAACAACAAAATGTGATTTAATAAAGGGAGCTGAAAAGGCAGTTGGAAATTTCCCCATGCATTACGTGTAACAAGCAGACAAACAGACAAACAAAACAATGAAGATTGATTTTTGCCTTTTTTTAAGGAAAAAATAAAAGTTGGTTTAGATATTAAGATATATTAAGCAAGATCTCCTCCTCCATCAATTTTGTTCCTTAATGTAATTTTTTTATATGATTTGCTATTTATTTATTAAGCTCTAATCTACTATCATAGCTTTCATTTCTCTGTAAAGGATCTGAGTCCTGTTCATATAAAGCTTATGAAATGTATGCTTTCTTCTATTATTTCATGATGACATGTATGTAGAAATAAGAGCATTGTAATGTATGGAGGGCCACTAATTTATTAATACCACATTGGAGAATTTGCAGCAGAAAATGGACGAGAGTCAAACAAGATAAGAGAACAGATTGGTTGTGATCTGCACAGTTGGAAGGATAATATCACAGATCAATCAATCAATAAGCATTTATTAAGTCTTATTTTGCTATGTACTATGGATACAAATGCAAGAAGTAAATAATTTCTTCTCATATCCCTCAAAGAACTGAAGTGAGAACTTAATATTTCCTGTCATTTTGCTGGTTTCCTTCCATGTCTGTGAAAAGACAATACACTAACTCAACCAAAATGTATTACTTAATTCATAAATTATACAGCTTATTCAAACACCCTTTATAATTAAAAAAAAGAAGCATTTTCCCACAATATAAAGGAAAGGTGTGGCTTTTTATCATAAACACTGACTTTGGCCATTCTAAAATGATAATTTATGATAATCTAAAGCTGTAGGACCCTGGAGGTCTATAATATACAGCCCGATTCCAGGCTTTGGCCTCAATTCATGTCAAGAGTACAGGAACATGTAAGAACCAGTGAGAGATCAAGGTTGAGTCAGTTTCTAGGGTTGTTCAGGTCATGACTAAATGTCAGCTCAGACTTTAGCCATTTCCTTGAGACTGAGACTGAAATTAGTTTCATAGATATTTCAGTACAAAAAAAAAAAAGCTGCATCTCAAACCAGGCCTATGATATAGTTCATATTAGTTGCTATATGCATGTCAGCTGACTTACTGACTCCACATACTTCCAGAACATGGACTGCCATTTTTCTCAATGTCTTATGGGATCCTAGTTCTAGAAGTGGAAGGGAAACCAGAGGGTATCTAGACCAACTGCATCATTTTACAGATGAGGAAAGTGAAGCCCTTAGAAACTAAGTGACTTGCTTAGGATCACACGGGCACATTCAGAGGCAGGGTAGGAGTTGTAGGACAACTGACTCCAGAGAGAATGGTTTTTCCATTGTGTCTACTCTACCAGTTCATAAGGTGTGTAAGGAAGGAGGACTTAGAAGCCCTACCAAAGTGTCCTTGTGACCACTTTATTCCTTTTAAATCTCACAAATTTTCTGAAAAGGCAAATATTCCATGAAAATCCTACCATCATTGCAAAAATGAGAATGGTTGGGGTGGGAGGGGAGCAAAAGGGAGAATCTTGCTGCTGATTGGTAAGGTGGGAGGGACATTAAGTAAGTCATCTGAGAGAATGAGAAGCCTTAAATAGTTACTCATGATTCAAAATCCCTGAGGGAAACATATTTAAATTAAAGGATCAGAGCATTTTGAGCTGGCAAAGACAGTAGACCAATCTCCTCATAGGAAAAATGAACCCAAGGAGGTGGGAGATGACTGGCCAAAAAGTCGCCAATGAGTAAATGACAAATTCAAGGTTCAAATCTAGCTCTTCTGACTCCAAATCAAAGCCTTTTCCCACTAGCCCAAGCTGCTTCCAATAGAGATTATTTATAGAATAAGATATTCTAAGCCAAAAGACAATTTAGACTCCTCATTTTATAGATGAAACTAAAGTGTGGAGTCATTAATTGATTGATCAAAGTTATACATGATGTAAGTTAGGGAGGCAGGAAACGAGCCCAGCCCCCATCTTTAAATCTGAAACTTTTTCCACTGCACTCTAATTCCACGGTGGATTTTGACAAATATGTGGGTGTGAGCATACATGTGTATATACACATACACATATTATATATATATATATACACATATATATACATATATATGTACATGTGCATATATAGTGTATATTATATATATATTCAACAGCTAATTATTAATACTATTTTAATAAGAATTGTATGACAGGCTAAAAACAAATATTATTTTAGCATTCAATGATTTCTACTGAGTTGCAAAAAGTCGTTGAAATTCAGAGGCAAAATCTTAGTTTATATGGAAGCCTGGAGAATTTCAAAACTATAAAAATGTAAAGTATAGAGCTAAGAAACAGAAGCAACAGTGATGAGATTGTCATACTACAACACATGCTTAACCACAGAAAATGTAACCTGATGTGTACTAAGGCTAGCAATGTAAATGAGAGCCAGGTTGAAAGTTACTATGAAGATAGGTTTCATGACTCAAGTCTATGCTGAAAGGAGACTGAAGATGATTGGTGGTGCCAAGAATAGAGCAGGCTTCAAGAACTGGAAGAGGGGCTTGAGATGGAAGTACCTGAGAACAGGCATCTGATGGGTGGCAAAATTGTATCGATGAAGCATCTTACCAACATATGGCTGCAGAGTATGTTTAAGTCGAGTTTCAGCTTTGAGTCACTTGTTAAGAGCTACCTGGATAAAACTTGTCTTTAAAATGAATATTTAGGAGGATGATTCATGGATATTTACTAAATGGTGTTTGAAAAGTAGGCAGAATGGTAATGACTTATGTCACAATGGTAAAGCGAAATGGATGGAGTTTAGATAGAAACGCACACGCATACACACACACACACACAATTTTTCTTTCCTTGTATTCACTTTCACTTTAAAGGGGTTATGCACAAAGTATCAAATGAAGGAATGTTGGCTTTACCTCCACTGTCTTGTCGTCAGAAATTATAGTTGAACTCAGAAAACACATTTAGTATTAGTCATTGCCTCTCTCTGCTTTGACCGACAGACAACAGCTCTGGAAGCATCCAAACTAGAAAATAGGAGGAAAACTCTACAGCTTTTATAACAAATTTCACACACACACACACACACACACACACACACCTTTCCTAAATTTTTACAAAGTAGATAGAGCTTTTCCCATTACAAGAAAAAGGTAATGTTATAAGTTAGAGATTTTGTGTAAGGAAATAGGAAGCAAAATGTAATGTTTTATAGACAACATTGGCATGTCTCAGGATGTAGATGCCTTATTGCCTTGTTTCATCCATTCATTTACAGTTGCCAGAACCTTCTTCTTATCTCCTTCCATCCCAAGCTCCTATCCCAGTTCTTGAGCCCTACTAGACTCTTGGAGGCAGCAAACTTCGCCATTCTCCCTGGCATTGTGAACCTAGTTTGGGTCATAAAACCTGTCTTTATAGTGTTTCCACAACTTAACTCTACCTTACTTTTCCAGTCTTAGTACATATTCCTCCTTTTCTTATGCTTTGTGGTCAAGCCAAGTTAGCCTTCTTAATGTTCTACAAATAAAACATTCCATCTCCCATTCCCATACCTTTGTGTTGGTTGGCACCAATTCCTGGAATGTAGTCTTTCTTCACTTTCACCTCTTAGAATTCCTACTTTCCTTAAAAGATCAGTTCAAGTACCACCTTCTACATGAGACCTTCCTTGATGCCCTTTAACTGCTGTCTCCTTCTACAAATTACCTTGAATTTATAGTTTATATTTTAAGTGTGTTCTTGTAGTTGAGAAGACCTGGGTTCAAGTCTCATCTCTGACATTTGCTGCCTGTATGACCCTGGGTGAACCATTGCCCACTATACCTCTGCAAAAGTTTAAATTTCTAAGAAGGTGTTAATCTGTATGGATAGAGGAAGTTCATCATTGGAAGTCCTCTATCTATGTTAATGAAATCTCAGGTGGATCTCTCCTCTCACAAAAAAAGAAATGTCAGAAACAACTGATTTATATACATGTTGCATCTTCCAATAGAATGAAAACTCCTTCATGGCAAGGATCATTTATTTTTTTCTTTATAATCCAAAGTCTGATGCAGTGCCTTAAACCTCATAGATATTTAATAAATGCTTATTAATCATTATAGAGTAAAGAAGGGTTCCATTTTGTCCAAATACTAACTTTGCCTAGATATTACTCTCTTTCAAATCTCCAGAATCTTTTCAAAGCCAACCAGTGACATCACGGGACGATGACTTCACGTGTGCATGAATTGGATTTAAGTAAGGCATTTGTACAATGTCATAGGCATCACTTTCTTCCAAAGTCATTAAAGTCCAGTGTTCTCATCCACCCATTCTGCTGGGGTAAGTCTTCACGTGCTTAGGGTTGACATCCCCTTACCTCACCAATGGATTTGAGGACTATCAGTTACCCTCAACCTGGTTTAGCCCACTTGCCAAGATGATTTTACCAGAGTGTGGCCACTGCTCCAGCTTCTTAGAGCCACAGGTGAGAGTCCAGTGACAAACAGACACCAAAGGTGGATGAGAAGTCCTGAAAAGGGCTCAGTAAGCCCTCACACCAGAGGCACTATTCCTCCCTGAACACCCCCATACACCATACACCTCTTTTTCCTTATGGAAGAGAGACAAAAGAGGAAATAGTTTCCCAAAAGAAGAAATACAGAGACCTACTGTGGTTGGCAATTGGGAGAAGATGGAAAAGGAAGGTATCAGAAAGGACTGATTAGGAGAGCAAAAGAAAGGAAATGATGGGGGTGGGGAGAATGTTGAATAAGATTGAATACCACAGGAATATTCTGATATCTCCAAGTAGAATTTAGCTTTTCCCATAGGGATTTATCCTTTCATGGAAAGAAAAAACATCAAGATAAGTGTTTTCTAATGCTGTTAATTGTTTTCATTATGCAATTATGTGCCTGCCTGAATCTCGGGCACATGCTGTTATTTGTATGAAATGTTTACTATCTATATTCAATCCAGAAGAAAGAAAGAAATTCTAAATCTGAGTAAATCCCTCCCTCATAGCATCTTTTATGCTGACTTACATTATGTAGAGTACAATGGTGGATAACATGTAAATGTTATAAATTCTTAGTTTGATTGTACATTTTAACTGGTTTTGCATACTTCTAATCCCCAGCACTTAGTACAGTTCTTGGCATATAATAAGCATTAAATAAATTCTTGTTGACTTAATTTTAACTTGACTAGGTGCTAAGGTTACAGAGACAGAAATGAAATACTTACTGACATCAAGGAGCTTACGTTATTTTAGGGAAACCAACATGGACATGTATGGGTAAATACATGATAGATAATCATTAATTTGCTTCCAGCCTTCCTATCCCCAACCCATCTTGTGTGATGCTGCAAGATTCCTTGTCAATGAGTATTTCATGTCTGATCTCATTGTTGTAAGTTCACCATCCAATGGTGCAGCTTACAACCCATTCACATTTTGTTATCCTGTACAGTTCTTTGCCCTGTCCTTCTTTCAATCATCAAAAGGAAGTTTGGATGCTTTCCATTAAGTGTCAGTATCATCTTGGACTCCTCACTTCTTTTCACCCTGATATACAATGGTTGGTCCCATCATATTTGCTTCCACAAAATTTTCTTTTTAAAACTTTTTCCCCACTCTCCCTACTACTACTCTGTTTGAGATCATCCTTATCTCTTGTTTGAAAAAAAAAAGAGATTGTCTTAATTAGTCTTCCTGGCTCTAGGCTCTCTCCACTCCAACCAACCCATCTTGAATACAGATGTCAGTTTTGTTTCCTTACTGCCATGGGTCTGTGATCCATGGTAAATATGAGCACTCACTCCAGTTGTGCTATTCAGAACCTAACATGCAATATTAATAATAATAAAAATTATAGTCTAATAACTTCTAATCCTGTGAGACTCATGTAGAAATCCTCCCAAAATGCCAGAGGGTTTTCCTCTTGATGGCCCACTGTCCATCAGTTGTCCCTCCCTCGTTCCATTATTGTCCCATTTCCTTTTCCAGTCATATATTAAATTGTAAGTCCCTTGAAGGCAGGGATTTTCTTTCGCATTTCTTCGGTGCTTAGCAGAGTGTCTCTCATATAATAGGTGCCTAATAAATATTTATTGGCCAAATGATCTATCTCTTTGATTATATCTTGTGTGATTCATTGTCCATTCAATATGTCAGCCACAATCTGCGGCAGCCAATTTATGCCCATCATGGTTCTATCTCTCTACTGCCACTTGGCAGTAGATTTTGATCTCTCTTTAAAAAGAGCTAAGTCTTCCAGACTGTACAGTCTTAGCTTTAGAGCACATAACAGTCAGCCACTTGATTAGAGCCTATAAGTTTTACTCTGTCTTTTGAAATCCCTTCCCCCTGCTAATAGGATCAAAGGCTCTATCACAAGTCTCTAGCTGATTTAGTATTTAAAAAGTCTGTAACTCCCATTTTACCTTTTATTGGAATCCACTGCCTCCCAAAACCCATTTCAAAGAAATCCTAAAAGAGCTATGAGAGTCCGAGCACCAAGGCTTCCCTCGGTTCCTTAAGTTCTCTTCATCTGCCATGAAAACAAAGGGTTAAAAGAAAAACAACAATAAAGAAACTATTGCCATTCAATTTAACCTTGTTGAAATGTTCCAAATTTCTGCCCATCACACACATGTGGCTAACAACAAACTTTTGTAGCTTTGGGCCCCCAAACATATTACTTTGTCTTAAGTCATTAACTGTAAGATATTTGATTAAGAGGATCTAGAGCCCTGCTGAGCACTTTAACTTATAGAAAATTTGATTCTTCTAATGTAGGAAAAACATGATAGTGACCTAGAAATTCCTTTTATTTTGTTATACCCTATGTCTCACGGACATCCAAACCAGGATTTCACATCATCACAGGGTGAATGGGTTGTAAGCTGCACCATTGGATGGTGAACTTACAACAATGAGATCAGATATGAAATATGCATTGACAAGAAATCTTGCAGCATCACACAAGATGGGTTGGGGGTAGGAAGTCTGGAAGCAAATTAATGATTATCTATCATGTGTTTACCCATACATGTCCATGTTGATTTCCCTAAAATAATGTTGGAGTTAGAAAGGACCTTACTGGTCATTTAGTGGCATATTTAGTGCCATACCTGAAAAAGAATTCTTTTTAGTACATGTTTAATACTTAAATGGCCATCTACCATGGAGCAACCCACTACCAACTGAAGCAGTGCATTTTGGATATATTTGGTTATTAAGAAGTTTTTTTTTTTCCTTAAACCAAGCCTAACTTTGAGTTATTCTACTGTAGAACAATGTGAATCACTCTTCTCCCTGACTAGTCTTCAAATACCTGGAAAAAACAAACAGAATTCTTTAATATGTTGCCTAGAATTTGCTGATATCTAACCTCTGACATCCCATTCCAAACTGATAAACTTCTTTGTTTTGGAGTCAGCTTGCCTCCCCCAGTATTGAGGGCCACATTATGCAATCATGGGTCGCTTGCTCCACCTCATTGGCATCTGTTAGAACCCTGATTCTAGTAAACATCCTCCTCTCCCCAAATCTCCCTAAGCCAATGCATCAAAATTGAATGCATCTTTTTCTAGGAATCTTGTTACAAGGAAGGCACTTTCTATACCATAGCCAAGCAGAAGCCATATAAAGTACTCCTGGTTCTCAAATCCAAAGCAAAAAAACTTCATTTATCCCTCCTCCTCAGTACAAAATTATCTTGGGAGAATAGGAAGAAAAACCACAGAAATGTAGTGTAAGTACATAAACAATTAAGATTCAGCACCAGGGAAGACATAAAAAGTCCTCAGTGAGTCAGACTTAGGGTTTATAGCCTTGTTGTTTTTTTTTTTTTTCTTAGTCTGTATTTCAATAGCTTTTCTATTTTTGTTAAATATAAGTAGAGGAAGAGAAGGTTTTATTAGAGGTTTGCCAAGTAATTACATTTTCTGAAATGTCCTAAACAGTGCACTGAGATCTTCTGATGGCAGGAACCAGAAAAATACAAAGTATTATTAGATACAGGAGCTTGGTTCAGTGAATATTCTCAAGAATTGTTCACACAACATATATGTATTTGGAAAGTCTTTTTTTTCCTCTCTCTCTCTCCCCCTGTTATATCATACCAGTGATTGTCAGTCTTTTTCGAGGAAAATGGCAGACTTTCACTAAATTTCACAGGATATGGAATAATTATTTCAGGGGAACCAGATGGTCAATGAAGCAGTCACTGCAAAAACCTCATGAGGACAATTAAATTCCAGCAATTAAACTGATGACTAAAGTTGATGGTAGCAAAATGTTAATGACATACTTTTCACATCCATTTTTGTCGGGGGTGGGGCAGGTAAGGAGAAGAGAGCCTGTCTCTCTCTCTCTCTCTCTCTCTCGCTCTCTCTCTCTGTGTCTTTCTCTCTCTCTCTTTCTGTTGTGTTTTTTTGTCTCTCTGTTTTTCTCTCTCATGACTAAACTTAGTACAGCTGAAATAAAACAAGATCTTGCAACCTATTAGACCTAGAACTTTGTTAAGTACAACTAGAAAGGTCTGAGAAATATCCTGTTCATGGATTAGAGGCAAAGTCCTGCTTTTAATATATATATATATATATATATATATATAAAATATACATATACATATATATATATACATATATAATTATTAAAGCAATCTTGAAAACTAGCAATCTTGAGCAATCTTGAAAACAAATTCCTGTGCCCAGGGAGTATGTCTAAAATAAATGGAATATACTCTGAGTCTCTTCCAGTCCCTTTTGCCTTAGTTTTTATGGGAATCTGTGCTGCCAATGATCTGAAACCATCCTCCAGGTGGCCAATTCTTTGGTTGAAAATGCACAGAGAAATGTGGGATCTATTTTTAAGGTGTATTTGCCACCCCAAATTTCAATCTTCATTTAAAAACAAAAATATGAACTAAAGGGGGAAAATTACCAAAATGCCAGCTAAAAAGATCACTAAATTGTAATGTCAATGCATGTGTATAGATGTTTGTGCTTTTCCTCAAGTGGCAAGTGTGAAGGTCAAAACATTTGTGTCCATAGGATGTTTCTTTCACCAAAGTAGTGTTCTGAGAAAGAAAACCATTTGAAAACTATCATAATAACTAAAGAAATGAAATCTTCTTAGTTCGCTGTTCTATGTCCCCTTCATGTATGTATGTAGTGCTACTTCTATGTCTTAGTAGACAATTTTAATAAGAAGTGATGACGTTATATCAGCTGAATCTAACAGTACATACAATGGTCCATATCCACAGTCCTCTACCATAGCAAGGAAGAGAGGGCAGCATATCCCTATTTCTATATCTATATATTTTCCTTTTCAAATCTAGACTTGGTCATTAAATCTACACACACCACACATCTATGTGAATATATAATTCATTAACATTATATAGCACTTACTATGAGCCAGATACTACGCTAAGTGCTTTACAAATGTAATTTTCTTTGATCCTCACAACACAATGCATCTATTTCTGTACCATGGAACAGGTGACAATTCCATTTAAAAAACTTCAGAATCTTCTCAAGAAAAAAAAAAAACGAGAGAAGAGACACAATCATGTAGGAAGACTTAGTAACCACCTAGAGTAGTTATGGTATGAGGAGAGTCACAAGGCCTTACCTACTTAAAAGATATGTCTTCCCAACTAGTTTACTTGGTACCAGACATTCTTAAAATGAGGCTCACTTCTTTAGGCCTTTTCTCCAGAAGATGGGGGAAGGAATGTTAGACTTGGAATCAGTAGAAACCTAGGTTCGAAGTCTGGCTCCAACTTTCACCAGGTGCAAGACTCTAATCAAATTACTTTATGTCACTGCCACTCAGTTTCCTTATTTGTAAAATAAGAATAATAATAGTTACATTACCTAAGGGTTGTTGCAAGGAATAAGCTTTGTAAATAATTCAATAAACATTTATTAACCATCTACCATGTGACCTTAGGCACGATACCAAAGACTGGGGGTCAAATAAAATAAAATAAAAGCTTCTGCCTTCAATGGGCTCCTATTGTCCTGGGAAATTTACAAATGTGACCAGTAACATTATTATCATTATCAATACTTAGTTGAACCTGCAATCTTATCTTTTCTGTGATCTTCCAAAATAAATAAATTTGTATTGATACTATCATCAATAATGATCTGCCAGTCAAGGAAACACCCTACAATGAATAGATCTCAGCCCTCTAGAACAGTGGGTCTTAACCTTTTTGTGTGCATCGTGGACAGCTTCAGCAGTTTGATGAGGCCTATGGACCCCTTTTCAGAATAATGTTTTTAAATACACAAAAGAAAATACACAGGATTACAAAGGAAATCAACTATGTTGAAATAGTTGTCACGATATTTTAAAAAATATGTAAGTTCAAGGACTCTAGTCGAACAGCCCCTAATCCAAGTGACTTATCTGTGGTCACGCAACTGATGAAGGTCAGAAGCAGGATTTGAACCTAGGCCTTCCAAACTTCAAATCTAGCACTCTCTCTCTCTACTAAATAATGCTGCCTTTCACACATATAATTTATCAAATTTCATTTCATTCTGACATGAGAATTCTGAGAATATGCATGCAGGACAGTAAATTTTTATTAACACACAAAGTCATAAGACTGACCCCAGAGAAGAACGGAGAAAGTACATCTCTCTTTCTCCGTTGCACAAGTAGGGGACTATGAGTGTGGAGCATTGTATTGCTTTTGGACTATGTTGATGTGTTGGTTACTTTCCTGAACTGTTTTTTTTGTTTTAATCTCTCTCTTTCTAGACTTTGTTACAAGGGATAGCTTTCTAGGGAAGGAAGCAGGGAGGGAAATAAACAGAAATTAATGTGATTAAAAAACAAAATACATTAAAATGAATTTGAAAAAGAAATAAAGAGCTTAACTACATAGTGCTACTGGTGCCTAGGGAAGTCAGAGCTAGGTAGGGTGTTCCAGGGGAAGGTCCTGCAAAGCTGGAGCTTAGCATGAGAGGTAAAAAATACAGAAAAGTCAATTGAGGGCAATGACATCCCTTGCCCCACAAAAATGTGACCACAGCTGGCCCCAAACTACTGCTTTAATCTACTCATTTTTCCAGGGCCCTTGAAAATTAAAATAAAATGCAATCAGAATTTTCAAGAGATTGCTCTATGCCCTAGAAACATAGGCATGTTAAAACACTCCAGTATCTCTTGGTACAAACACCAAAAAAGTCAATTGGATCCAAGTAGTTCACGTAAGAAAGTTGACAAAAGCTGAATCCAGACAAAATCTCTGTTCAGAGGAATAGAAAGAAGCCTGCTTCCCCTGTGACATCACTTCCAGGGCTTTCTGAGAACAGGGAACGATGCTTTCATTATCGTGATTTAGAAGTTAGCACATTTGAAGGGCGAGCTAATGATTACTATAATTGCATGTCATCCTTTTCCAAATCAGATTAGTCACAAATGATTATCAATTGTTTCATTAAATCTTGAACAAGTTTGCAAGCCGTGAGGGACCCTTGTAAATCCTGCCTCTCGGGCCAATGAAATAACAATTCAATCCACACAAGAAGCCATTTTTCATCCCGTCTCCCATTTTCTCATCAGCAAGGATTTCTGTATACCCAGCTTGCTTTGCTATTCATTTACATAGTGTAGCAGTTGCCCTGGCTTTTTCTTAGTTAATTTTAGCTGTGACTTAAATGATCATTTCAATAAAGAAGAGAGTCAGTCAGGCTTTCCCCTAATGAAATAAGAGCAGCTTCCTTCCAGTTTTAATAGCAAAGGGTTTTTTTTGGGGGGGGGGGGTGGGACAACTCAATTTGAAGCTGAGATCTGGGTTGTATATTATACAAGGTGACAATAAAGAAAATGGCATTCGTATCTATGGCCAACATTTTTGTGCTGCCCTAAATCGACATTCCAAGGTCAAAATGATGAAAATTCCAAGGTTAACCAATAAATTAACAAACATTTATTTATTAAGCATATATTGTATGATCTCTGTTAAGTGCTAGGGATTCTCAAATTTATCGGAGATCTTCATGATTTAAGAGTTGCAATCGATGATGCAGATCACAACACATCTGTGCTAGGTGCTTGGGATATAAATGAAGAAATGAGATAGGAGCTTCCATTCCACTAAGGGGATGCGATGTTTACAGATAAGTTGATACATGATATATGATCCTTGAACTGAGGTTTGGAAGGACGGTTTATGCGAAGGTCCTGAGATGGGAGATGGAATGACTTGCAGGGAGTTATGGGAGTGTTTGGGAGGGAGTAACATGCAGTCAGCTCTGCGATAGTGAAGAGCTTTCAATTCCAAACAAAGCTGTTTGTATTTTATATAAAGGTGCTAGCTAGGGAGCCACTGAATTTTCTTGAGCACACAAGTAGCATGGTCATAATTTCATTTCAGTTTTTATTTGTCATAAAATCACAGCTCTAAAGCTAGATAGGACCTTAGCGTTCATCTAGCACAACCATTTTACAGATAAGGAAACTGAGGCACAAAGAAATGGAATCCACTAAGCTATTCTGTCTTTACGTGGCCTAATACAATGTTATTTAAGGGTCAGCCCCAGAAGACAAAACCCAATAAATAGGTCTTAGGTTGCTTTTCTTCATCTTTCAGTCTTTGCTACCACTAGATCTGAGTCTATTTCTTTTGTCCTCATTTCTACTGAGAAAACAGATATTGCAACCTTTTCATCTCTATAGCCTACTTCTTGTCCCACAAGTTTATAGTAAGTTATATCACATCCTCCACCATGCCCTTCCTCAAAAATTCCTTAATATAGGAGTATAAATTACCTTGTTTAACTTGCTCAAGTATAAAGATCTCTGCACAGTATCTGACACATAGTAGGTGCTATATAAATGGTAGCTGTTTTCATTGTCAATGAATCAACAAACATTTCTTAAGCACCAACTAAGTTCCAGGCAAATGAACTAGGGGCTGAAGATACAAAGACAAAAATGAAGCAATCTCTGCCCTCAAGGAGCTTATATTTTATCAAGGTGAGACAGCAGATACACATACATATTGAACGTAACAGCCTCATGATCTATGTGACATTGAGACAACCATTCAGACTACTTGGCTTTATTTAATTTTAAATAGAGAGCCTTGAAAAGGAGGGTAAGCTACTGCATAGAAGGGATTACCTTGAATTCAGAAATACTGGTACTAGATTCAATTTCTACCCATAATGCATACTGACTCTCAAAATGTGTGTAGTCGCTTATCATCTCAGTGTTCCAGGCAAGTCTCTAAGACTATTATATTTACCGATGAGATGACAATCTGCATCAGTGGAGGGAATCTCCATACCTGGGGAATAACAGGTCCGAATTAAAAAACAAAATGCTCCTTATCGTGTATAACAATGGCAGACAGTGTGAGCAAAGGTACGTGCAACACTGTCCTCAGGAAAAGATAGGCACCTAATGACATGAAACACACCATCTGAGTTATGTAACAAGATCCTATAAACTGTTGATCATTAACTTGGCCCCAACAGTAAACCAAGCTGCCCGTCCAGGCATCATGAACACCGTTTACCAAGCTTGACCATGGCTATATGGATTTTTTAAATGTCTGTTAAGGTAATAGAGCAGGAAGCAATTTATTATAACCTGCAGGGATCATAAATACTAACCTTATAGCATTTTTATTGCTGACTTCTCTCAAAGGCAAGCTGATGGGTGCTCTTCTGCACATAGGATTCTCCCATTAGTAAGCAGTCTTATATTACAGGCATAAAACATTGTTAAGCATTTTCCCTCTGCCAGACGTCTGCAGCTGTGTCACATTTCTGCTCTCTTATTTTAATGTGTGCCAGTTATTGAGATTAGAGTTGGAATAGCCAAGCACTCCACTAGATGACAGGCTTGGTTTAGAGCCAAGCCACTTAGTGATGCTTATCAAACAATTTTCACTCCATACAGTAGCATAATTCAAAAACATAAGACAACCCTAACTCATCCCACATGTGAATGAGCTCAGGGGACCAGTTCAAAGTCTTGCACTTATCTATAGCATTTCTTATAAAGCCACCAAAATGTGTGGTTGCACTTTCCTCACTAAAAGTGAGTTGGTAGTTCATTTTAAAATATTTATTGATGCATTGATTTCATGGAGGGAAAAGAAATGAACCCAGCTTTTATGAATGGTTTAAACATTTGTTCCCTATATGAATTCCATGTTTTTCTTTCCAGTGGAGATGAGATCAGGGATTTAGAGATGGAGGGACCCTTGGAAAGTCATCCATTACAACCCTTATGTTACAAAGGAGGAAACTGAGGCCCAGAAAATTAACACATGGAGAAAGGAAAGAGCTGGGATTTGAATCTTTATTATCAGTCTACAGATCTAGTAATTTTCCCACTGTGTAGCACCTGGGTGCCTCATGACTTCAAAAGGAAATTTGGGGGAAATGAACAAAAAAGCTGTATCTTAAAGGCAGTATTCAGATGATGCTAGCATGACATTGACTTGTTTTATGACTTAGGGAGTTCCTTATCTAGCTTAGTTGGGGAATGAAATTCTAGTCCTTTCTCTCCATCTAATAGGAAATTCTGAAAGTTTCCATGAAGCATGGCATTAGCAAGGTGATAGGGAGCTATTTGTATGCCATCTATGGCCCTCCAGAATCTGGTTTCAACCTACTTTTCAATCTTCATTTCAGAGCCTTTTCCTTCATGAACTCTAGATACTGGAGAAGTATCAGCAAACTCTACTCCCCTTAGGCCAAATCTGGCCTGTTGACTGTTGTTGTTACTGTTGTTGTTGTGTTCCTGCCCAGGAGCTTCCAAACCTGTTTTAGAGAAACTGAACTACAGATTGTTCCCCAGACTTAATATGTAACCTCCCCTGGCCATTCAGGGGTGGGATGCATTATGTTTTTAACTCTGCCTTTCAGAATCTCTTTCCTCAATGTTCAGCTGAGGTATCATTGGTCATTATTCTCTTGGGGAAAACATTATTTTTCTTCTCCTCAAATATTCCTGGATTGTGGTAGCCTGTGGAGGGCCTACGTAATGGTAATCGGCAGTGTGGACAAGTTTATAAGGAGCCTGTACCAGAGTAAGGAGGAACTGGGTTCAAGTCCCACCTGGTACTAATTTCTAGGTGAGTCAGCCTTCCAACTCCCCAGGCAATTCTCTAAGACTCTAAATGGAAGAACAATTGCTAATCTGTTCAGGGGAAGGTGTACACTGATTTTTCTACACATATATTTATTACCCCTTACAAATTATTTGTAAAATTGAAGACATGGAGAATCAAGACAATGTGTGTGTTTTTGTGTGTATGAACTTGTGGGGGGGGTGGGATCATCCAGATGTAATTAGATACTTAGTGAAAATGATACTTTCCTTATGTTTGGTATTCTTTGATATTAAGCATTAAAAGAAATGGCTATTTTAAAAAGGCCAACTCAAGTTGAGTCAACTCATTCCACCATTTTGACTGAATTGACTTTCAGTTGATCCTAAGGACTAAACAAATCCCATCAAATGATTGATTTCCTTTTTATTGAATTTACTGTTTACTTTTTAGAAACCTTAGAGCTGACTGGTTATTTTGCATGGTATACACACAGTTTTGTGGAAGGCATGATCATATTAAAATATTTCACTCATGTAGCAAAATTAATTCAAAATGGATATATGATTTGAACATAAAAGATCATAAAAACTTGGAGAATAAGACAAAGCATCTTTCATAACTTTGGTTAGGGAGAGAATTCCTAACTAAAAAGGGGGCAGAAATGATCACAAAGACAAAATAGCTACTTCTAATTACACAAAATCAATTAGCAAAAACAAAACAAAACAAAACAAAAAACAAAAAATCTTTCCATCATGTCTATGATAAGGATCTGATAAATAAGATATATATATGGAATTAATATAAATACATTAGGCCAAGAGTTATTTGCTAATGGATAAATAAAATGGTTACAGGATATGAATGAACATTTCTCAAAAGAAGAACAAATTATGAACAGCCATAAGAAAGATATGGGGAAACTAGGTGATACAGTGGATAAAGCTCTGGGCCTAGAGTCAGGGAGATTCACCCTCCTTTATGAGTTCAAATCTGGCTTCAGACATTTACTAACTGTGTGACCCCAAGCAAGTTACTTCACCCTGTTTGCCTCAGTTTCGTCATCTGTAACATGAGATGGAAAAAGAAATGGCAAATCACTTCAGTATCTTTGCCAAGGAAACCCCAAATGGGGTCATGAAGAGTAGGACATGACTGAAAAATGACTGAGCAAAATAGGAAAGATTACCTCAAATTATTAATGAGAGAATGTTAAATAAAAACAGTGCTTAGACTTTGCCTCACGTACAGCAAATTGATGAATATAAAAATATGAAAATAGTCAATGCTGGAAGGACTGAGAGAAAACAAACACATGATATGATATTGGTAAAGCTGTGGAATGGTTTAAACCAGGAGTGGGGAACCTGAGGCCTAGAGGCCACATGTGGTCCTCTAGGTACTCAATTGCAGCCCTTTCACTGAATCCAAATTTCACAGAACAAATCCCCTTAATAAAAGGATCTGTTCCGCAAAACTTGAATTCAGTCAAAAGGACACACCCAAGGACCTACAAGGACACATGTGGCCTTGAGACTACAAGTTCCCCACCCAGGTCTAAACATTTTAGAAAGCAATTTAGATTTATGCTACAAAAAGTTAAATGAATACAATTTCCATACTTTTTGACCCAGAGATTCCACTGCTAAACATATGCCCCAAGATGGTCAAAGGCAGAAAGAAAAGTTCCACACAATCCAAAATATTTGTCTTTTTTTTTTTTTTGCTAAAAACTGGTTAAAAAAAAAAAAAAAGATGCCTATTGCTTACAGAATGCCTATCCAGATTATGATACAAGAATGTCCTAGAAAATTACTGCCTGGCAATAAACATGAAAAATTCAGAAAATCACAGAAAGATCTGTCAACTGATGCAGAGTCAAATAAAACAAAACCAGGGAAACAATATAGACAAGGACTAGAGCAATGCAGATGGAAAGAACAGAAGAAAAAAAATCAACAACACAAACCTAAAACTGAACCCTCTGCAGTTAAAATGACTGCTCTTGGCCCTAGAGAAAAGTTTAGTAACTCCCTCAACTCTTTGCTGAGTTGAGCAGGTTCTGTAGTGATCAAATGTTGTTTATGCTGTCATATCCTAATATGTTAGCAAATTTTGATCAATTGCTTCTTTTCTTACTTTTTTATTTTTTGTAAGAAAGGACGGCTTGCTAAGTAGGGATGAGAGAAGATGGGATATATCTGGAAATAGTCACAATAAAACACAAATGATCAATCAAAACCATTTTTTTAATTTTCAAACAATTTTTAAACAAAAATATAAGTATTTCACTCTACAAATAAACTACAGACATCATAAAAAGTTACCATAAAAGCCTACTATAGCAAAGCTGCACAAGTCAAAGATCTGGTCTTTTTTAATACTTTTGGCTTCTGTCTTATTGGATTTCAAGGACAACAAAAAATCATCACTGAATAAAATTCTGAACTGAAATCCATAAATGCAAATAATTGCCTTCGATTATTTGTTTACTTTAAATACATGTATTAAAGAATGATTCCCTCATTTAAAAATAAATGGAACAAGCATAATTAGGAAGAATGGTTTGAGCTGATGTAAATAAAGTAAATGGCAACAGAGATATATGCTTGATCAGATATATATAACATACAAATAAACATATATACACACAGACACATGTTTTGTGCATATAAGTACATGAATGTATGTATATATGTGTGTAAAAGATTTAAGGTTTATTTGACTGTCATCTCTGAAGTTGATGTTCCATCATTTGTGAAAATTTTGAAGTCTTGTAAAAAAAAAGAAAGAAAACTATTTTAGGACAGCATATGCTGGGTTTGGGGTTTTCTTTTGATGTCTTCTAAAAGCCTTTTGATGTGGACTCCATACACCCACACACACAAATACATTTTCATCTTTAGATGTGTGTGTTTTAAAAGATTAAAACCTTGACTGCATCAGATCCAGAGACTCTGAGCTTCAGACCTCCAAATCTTATAGTGAAAAAGGGTCTTAAAGTAGATATGGGGGAGCGGGGCGGGTGGGTGAGGAGGTGGGGCAGAAACAAGACTTGTGGCCAAGAGAAAGACCTGAGACAATTGTAGTGCTTCAGACTTCAGAGGCCCTTCAAGAGTTGGGGATTCTGGGGAGGAAGGAGCATAGGCCCATGAGATGTGGGCATGGATGACTCGCACATGGCAATTCTCCCACTGTGCTTGTCCATTCTGCTCTGGCAAATAGAGGCTAGTGATGCAAATTGACAAGAACCCTGATCTCCCTGGCTCCATAAGGAGTGAAACTTGTCAATTTGAATATCCTGCTTGCAAATAGAAGAGCAGCACTGCCAGGGACAATGGGGAGGGAGCGAAATGTGTACTCAATCAAGAAGGGGCCTTCTGCCCTGGCCTGGCTGCTCTGGGTCAGTTGGAATGGAATAGGAAAGCTTAAATCCCATCACATTCTTTGTCAGAGAAAGGTCGGGTAGGGGGTGGGGTTTTTGTTTCGGGAATGATGAAGAAAAATTTATGAAAGAGCTTTCTTTACAAGAGAATGGAACTTCTACCTTAAAGAATGAGCAAATTCTAACCCTAAATACTAATCAAACGTTTGGAATTAGACTTGTAATTTTATTGGTATAGGTAATATGCTCTCTCTGCAATTTAGAGCCTTTGAGAGTAACCTAGAATTTTTGTTGTTTACTCATATCCAACTCTTTGTGACCACATTTAGGGTTTTCTTGGCAAAAATACTGGAGTGGTTTGCCATTTCCTTCTCTAACTCATTTTACAGTTGAGGAAACAGAGGCCAAAGGGGTTAAATGACTTACCCAGGGCCAGACAGCTAGTAAGTGTTTGAGGCCAGATTTGAATTCAGGTCTTCCTGATTCTAGGCCCAGTCATCTATCTACTGTGCCACTTAGCTGTCCCTAGAATACTGAAAAGTTAAGGGATTTGCTTGGGATGACACAGCTAGCATGAATCAGAGGTGAGACTAGAGCTCAGGTTTTCCTAGATGGCTTTCCATGTATCACGCCACGTGGCCTCTAAATGCTGAGCAAAAGACAATGTGATTATGTTAACGGGAAAGAATGAACATTTTCATTTTGTATATGTCTCAGTTTTCTCAGAGACAGTATGGTATATGTAGCAGCAAGAACATCGGATTCATAATCAGATAACCTGGATTTGAAAGATGATTTTGCTACTCAGTCATTAGATGGTCTTAGACAAGTAACCGATCTTCAATTTCCCATTTTATAAAAGCAAGATAATAATATATGCACTACTGACTCAGCAAGTTTGTTCTGAGCATCAAATGAGTTAATTTATTTCATAAACATTTATTAAGCACCGACTATGGGTCCAATACTGTGCTATGTATTAGGCATACAAAGATGAGAATTTATACCATGCACACCTTTAATAAACTTAGAATATACTCGGAGGTATAGGCATGCACAAAATAAAGTACAATGCATGAGAGAGTGTGGTAGGGTCAAGGAAGAAAGTACACTAAAAAATAGGGAAGGAAAAGAGCTTTTCAGCTGGAGGGATAAGAGATATAGAGGATAATGCATTCATGGCCTAGGCCCCCCAAGTTCTGGGTTATCATGGACTAGTGATCATCTCAGTTCTTAGTTCTTTGGTTCATATGCTCCCACCCAGGGTTCATTCTCTGCCTCAAATGCTTCTGCTAGGTTTCCATTAATGTGACCAGGAGCAGGCGGAGGAGGAGAAGGGAGAAAAGGAGGGAGGAAGAGGAATAGTGGAGGAGAGGAGGAGAAGAAGAAAGAGGAGGAGGAGAAGAAGGAGGAGGGAAAGGAGAAGAAAAAGGAAGAGGAAGAGGAGGAGGAGAGGAGAAGAAGGAGAAAAGGAGAAAGAGAATAAGGAAAGGAGAAAAGGAGAAAGAGAAGAAGGAGGAGAATAAGAAGATGAAGATGATTTTAGACCTATCTTACCTCATTCTAGCCTAAGAATTGAATTACCATTAAAAAAAACAACAACTCTCATTCACTAATATAGTCAATCCACATCCACTCTAGGCCATTATTTCAAAGAGAATGGCCAATAGACAGGTGCACACTAAGGTACAGCAAGCTGTTGCATAGAAATAGGCTTTGAATTTTGATTCATTTTGCAAGATATGAAACTATAGTAAATCTTTGCTTAGATGCTGCTGCTATTGCTATTCAATGAAATGATTTCCTCCTGTGGCTTTACCTTGAGAATGCATTCCAAACCAGGGAGGCATCCATTAAGTTCAATTGTATTTCCTTAGAATTTTCATGGTTAAGATTAAGGGGCTATATAATGAGGACCAAAAAGTGTGGCCCAAAAAGTGAGGTACCATCCTTTTTAGTCAGGGAGTGGAGGTCTAGGTAGAGCCTTTCTAAATTTTTCTCCTATGGATAAAATGTGCAGATGCCATATCTCCGTTCAATAGCATCCATTGCTACTCACATGAAAAAAAAATAGTTACTCAATTCACTCCACTAATTCCCAGAATTCTGGAATATGATTATGGAAAGCAGTGGTTTTTTTTTTCTCCAAAAATCAAATTTATTTGAAGAATAAATCTTGAAGACTGGGAGTTACCACAAATGTAGAGCAATATTTTAAGTGGCTAGTTCTACCCCTCAAGTGATATTTTTAAAGGGTGATACTTACCTGTAAGGATAGAGACAGAAACTGAACCTAGAAATTTAGGTATTTAGAAGTATGATTGATTAAAATTATTGGAATTTGATTTCCTGTTTTAGAAATGGAGAATTCATTACGGAACATATATCCTCCCAGTAGGTAAACACAGAATTAAAGACTCCATCCATGTGTGCCAAGATATTTATAGCAGCTCCCAAACTGGGAGGGGACATGAAGGAGGTGGCATTGATGCTTAGAACTGAAGAGAACTATGGATCCCAAGAGGCAGAAGAGAGTAGTATTTCAGATATAGGGACAGATTTGCAAATGCATGGCAGCAAGAGATGAGATGTTTTATATGGAAAGTAGAAACCCATCATTAGAGTATAGATTTAGAACCGGAAGGGACCTTAGAGATCATTGAATCCAACTGCCTTATTTTACAGATGAGGAAACTGAGACTCAGATAGGTTAAGTGACTTGCCCAGTCACACAGCCAGTAAGTATCTCAAAGTGGATTTAAACTGTTTCCAAGCCCAAAACCTTATTTACATCTGCCTCTATCATCTGGAGAATGGCTAAACAAATTATGGTATGTGACTGTAACCAAGTACTATTGAGCCATGAGAAAAAAATAAACAAGGGAAATGCGGAGAAATATGTGGAGCCTTATATGAACTGATGCATAGTAAAGTAAGAAAAATCAGGAGAACAAAATGCATGGTGATTATTGCACAAGAATGCAAACAAAAACATGACCAAAAGATCAATTTTAATGACTGTTCTTGGTCGTGGAGAGTAGATTATGAAATAGCTTTTTCCTCATGGTTCAGAAGTGGAGACTCATAGGAGCAGAATATCACATGCATTGTCATCTGTGATTACTGTGCCTGTTGGCTTTGATTAAGTGTTTTGATCTGCTACAAGAGAGAGTTCATTATCTTTGTTGGCTAGGGGGAACTAGTGACTATGACAGAAAAAAAGAAATGAGAATTTATAGCACTAAATGAATACAATATTTCTGGGGTACTGAAAACAGAAGGGAAATGTTTTTTCCTTCTTATCTCCAATCACGAATCCAATACTACATATACCTTTCCATCCCCTCTAGGACAGAAATGGTGACATGAAAGCAGAGAGACTTTCTAGAGAGCTCCACCTCTGTGAGGGCATCACATCCTTTCCCCTGACCTCCTAAGCCCATGGATAACTGTCCTTTGCATTTTATATTTGGATCAGGCTCCTTAGGCTGGGTTGCATTTTCTCAGAAAAGGGAAAACTATTGACCTGTGCAGAAAATGCTGACCAAAGATGATTAGCTCTACAATGTCATTTAGAAGCTGACTAAATATTATCAAATGATATTAAACACACACACACACACACACACACACACATATGCACACACACAACTTGAGAGGTTTGGTAATGGTATTTGCAAATATTCATCCCCATACTGAATTAGAACATGTTAGTTTTAATAATTCAACATGAGCTAACACACATACACACACATTATATATATGTATATATGTATATATGTATACATACACACATATATAGATATATTTCAATTCAAGAAATGTTTATTAAGCAGTTACTATTTGACCAGCACTATACTGGAGATACAAAAAGAAAAAGGAAGCAACAGCGCCTCTCCCCGAGGAATCTTCTACTTAGGGGAGGAAGTGGAAATGAGTCACAAAATACAAACAGATAAATCCATACAGAGTATATGGAAAGTAATTATAAGGGGTAGGTGGAACAGGAGAGGACAACAAACTGGGATGGGGCATGAAGGAGGTGGCATTGATGCTTAGAAATGAAGAGAACTATGGATCCCAAGAGGCAGAAGAGAGTAGTATTTCAGATATAGGGATAGATTTGCAAAAAGCATGGCAGAAGGGGATGAAGTATTTTATATGGAAAACACTAATCCAGTTGGTTTGGAATGTAGAATATTAGGGTTATGGTTAGGGTTAGACTTAGAGGTGGAAGTGAAGTCAGAGTCTGTAAGAGGCTGTTATATGTAACTAACCTGGAAAGATAGACCAGAGCTCTGGTGGGCTTTACTATGCTAAACCAAAGAGTTTGTATTAAGCACCTATCACGTGCTTCGGCACTCTGAGAGGTGCTAGGAGTAGCTTTAGGAGGCATTTACAATCACCATTTGTTTCTATTTCTAACATCCAGACCCAGAAGAAATGTGGGGAGATTTTCTAGGTCACTGTTTAAGGGATAACATGAGAGGATATATGGCTTTTTGAGTGTGATGAGCATCTCATCTCCCTTTTCAAAGGAAATTTGTTTCGGCAAGCATTCAAATCCGATCACATTTATTTCCCAGTTACTCTTTGCCACACACTGTGTTATGCACTAGGAATACAAAGATTAAAGGCATCATGTATGAAGCTCAGAGGACCTGGGTTCTGATGCTACCTCTAATACTACCTGTGACCCTTGATAAACTTCCCTGAGCTTCAACTTCATCATCTGTAAAATGACATATGCCCCCATGCTCTGGTTTCTCTATTTCATCTATCAAAGCATTTGTGAAAGTCGGTTATTCCAAACTTTTTTTTCCCCACTTACTAAAACTTCCTGCTGCTTCCTGACCTCTCCCCCTTCTTCTGAGACAATCATTTTGGAAGAAAAACAAACTAGCCTGAAACTCTGCAGGTCCTGAGGAACATATCTGACCTGGAAATAACTAGAGACCCCAATAGCCATTTTCCTCTTCCTTATCATTAGACCAAGGATCAGCTGAATGCACACAAAAATATCTTTCCAATAACTTTGGCTTAAGATACATTGGTATCATATACAACCTTTCAACTTTCTGATATGACTGTTGACTTGCCATAAAATCATACATTTCGAAAGCATTTACTGATAAATAGTGGAGAAAGTAGGGGTAACTAGGCAGTACAGTGGATAGAGTGCCAAGCCTGGGGTGAGGAAGACTCAGCTTCCTGTGTTCAAAACTGGCCTCAGTCACTTACCAACGGTGTGATCTTGGGCAAGTCACTTAATCTGTTTGCCTCAGTTTCCTCATCTGCAAAATGAGCTGGAGAAGAAAATGGCAAACCACTCCAGTATCTTTGACAAAAAAACTCCAAATAGAGTCACAAAGAGTTGGACACCACTGAAACTAATGACCACCGCCAACAACAAATGGGGTGAGCAACTTAGGAAAGCCAGATTACTTTAATTGCTTCCATAAACTTCCAAACACTCAAATACAGCATTCAAATGTACCATTGCCAGAGATTTAAAGCATTTCAGAAAAGCCCCGATGGAGTTTTCTTCAATATCTGTTATTGCAAAAGCCAGATATCCCTTCTTGGGATGCTATCTCTATAGACTTTGCCTACCTTAAATCTCCCTCAGCTAATCTCTAGCAGCCAAGTGTGCCTTTCATTCCCAGGTACCTCAATATTTAGATCTGGACGCAGCTGATGTTAGGAAGTGCATAGCTTACTGGGTTGTTTTCCTATCATCACCTAACTGCATTGGGCCCATTAGCGAATATGGATCATTAGCTCCTCTGGCTACTGGTACTGCTAAAGTATACACCATAGTCCTCTTACTTAGCCAGACAAAACGTTTAGCTTTGTAGCTTAGAATAAAATAATAATCAACTTTGCAAGTCATTGGTAAAATAGGTATACTTTAAGTAGTCACCTGGCCTTTTAATTTCTGCAAGGACGTTGCTACACATATTGGCACGGTGGGACCCATCTCCCTGACTTGTATTTTCTAGGCATGTCATTATGACACTCAGATCATTTTACACTTGCCCTTGTATGAATCCAGTCTTGCTCTCACTTTATGATTGTGTCATAATCTTTTCTCCCCTTAGCAAATCTCCTTGCCCTTTTCCTTATTGTACTTTGACCTGCTGATAATATTTTCCCATTTTTTTCACCTATCAAAGTTATTTTTAATTTTAATATATTTTAAATGGTAACTCCTCCATCTTCTTGCTCATCATCCAGAAATATAATGATTCTTCTTTATTTCATCATCTGAGTCAATGAAAAAATATAAGGAACATGTATGAGATTTTTCAATAACCAGATTCTCATTTCATTAAAGTACAGTTTTGTATGTTGTATTTCCTGTTTGCCAAATAAAGGGCTAAGCATCTATATACTACACTCTCATTTTGATATATTGTATTTGGTATATGAAATGTTTACCCACGAGCTGTTTCAGCCCAGGGTGAATTTTTATGACCAACTAAGTCTCTAAAACAGTATTTATAATGTAAGTGCTGAGACACCATTATTTATTGTAGAGTACAATAGCGAAAATTGGTTCCATAACAAATACGCTCTTGTTATCAGCTCATTAGTCTATTGTGGCGACATTGACAAGCCATGCCATGGGCAATACAATATCTCTAATGAAATGTATTAATTTCCTATTTCAAAGGGATGTGGGGAGTTGGAAACACTGTACATTTTATAGCACAACTCAAAAGGAAATAGATTTTTAAAATTATGCCTTACCCATAGGATTTTTATACTTACCAACTTACAAACAGTTTCACTAGCCTCTCTCACACTTCCATGAAGCCAGGTAGTGGGGATATAGCTGACTACAATGAGAAGAAATAATCTTAAGTTCTAAGGATTTTATTTGAAATTCGAATCATAATTTTTCTTTGTTCCCAGCCTAAATCTCTAAGGCCTAGGATCATTTCTTGTAAGCCCATTACTAAAGAGTGAAATGACAAGACTTTCACCCAATAGCTTGGGAATGTTCCTAAATAAGACTTCTAGACCACTGGGTGGCATTTTCAATAGCAGAATTTTTGGAACTGAGCCTTCCATGGATTGAGGAAGAATATGTATAGGGAGTGCTAATGAATCCACTGTACTATATAACAATCCTGGAAAAGTGGATTGGATCCTGATTGTAAAGTGCTTTAAATTCAGTAGGTATTAAGGTGTGTCAAAAGTGGAAAGAGGAGAGGTGATCACAATCAATCACCATGTACTCATTAAGAATGAGTTATGTTGAGCTGACCTAATTTCTTTTTTTTTTACCTAAATAATTTGTCCAATGGATTACAACAATGATATATGTATGAATTTCAACAAATCATTTGATGCAATCATATGAACTGGTTGATAGAACAGGTATGTGAGTTTAAGTGAGAAGATCCAAAGAACAGTGACTAATAGGCCAACATCAATTTGAACACACACACACACACACACACACACACACACACACATAAATGTTTATGTATATATGTATATTTCTGGTGAAGTACCCTAGAGCTTTATCATTGTCGTTATCATTTTCAACTATTTTTTTAAATTATGTTGATAAAAGCATAGATTACATGCTTTTGGAAGCAGATATCTGAGAGGAAATAGCTAATATACTAGATAAATAAAACAAATAAAAAAATTAATAAGCTAGAACAGTGAACTGATACAATGTTCAAAAAACCAATGACACTGGTACAGGATGGTGGACACGATACAATATTTTATTTTAAAATGACCTAGATATTTTTTATTATTTAAATTTTATTTATTTTATTTTTTAGTTTGTGAAATAAAACAAGCATTTCAATAACATAGAAAACAAATATTGCACATTAAACTGCAAATCTATTGCATACAATTTGTTATTTCTTTTAAAATATAAAATGAACATCATTTTCTCCTTTTTTTTTATTCCCTACCTCTCCCCCACCCCTGTCCATTTTAATTGTCTAAAAGTTCAAAATGAATCAAAGGTCTGATATAGCCTCCCAAAAAAATTAATTAGATGTTAGACTGTGTTCAAAGGAGCATAGTAAAGAGAGTAAGGGTAATAATAGTCCCACTGCGCTCTGCCCTGTAGGACCACGTCTTCGGTTCATAGGATTATAAATTTCGGGACTTCAGAGGTTATCTATTCCAATCCCTCATTTTGGAGTTGCAAAATGAACACCCACATAGGTTAAGTGATGCTCACAAGGTTATACAAATAGTTAAATATCAGAGTTTGCCTTTAAACTTAGCACTCATCCTCTTACACAAGGCTATATAGATGATTATGTTCAGTTTTGAGCACCATGTTTTAAAAACATAAATGTGAATTATCCTTCTTTCTTACAATTATAATTACCTCTAAGACACCGAAGGGCAGCTAGGTGGTGCAGTGGATAGAGCACCCCACCTGTGTAAGAAAGACTTGAGTTCAAATCCGGTCTCAGACACTTACTAGCTGTGTAACCTTGGGCAAGTCACTTAACTCTGTTTGCCTCAGTTTCTTCCTTTGTAAAATGAGCTGGGGAAGGAAATGGCAAACCACTCTGGTATCTTTGCCAAGAAAACCCCAGATGGGGTCAGAGAGAGTCAGTCACAACCAAATTTAGTGAATAATAACAACAAATGTTGAATTCCCACTGATGTTCCTGTATGTGAATGATTTTGTGCTGATTGCATCAAGTCCCAGGATATGAGATGCACGGTCATCTAAAAGTGATCAACCTAATAATCTCCTCTGGAAAGACTGTAGACACCCAAAAAAAATGCTTATTGCTGAAATCGTGACACAAAGTTTCTTTGGTTAGATGAACCCCATGAAGGAAGGAAGGAAAGAAAGATGGACAAAAGAAGGAAAAGAAGATGGACAAAAAAATCACATAGGAAGTGTTGAAATCTGCACTGCTGGAAAAAGTATGCGCCTTGATGACAAAACCTGAAGTTGGATGGGAAGCCCACTGAGTTAATCTATCAGTAAAAAAAATCTTGGAGAATCACTGTGGATGGGCAATGAGTTGGGGGCCAGAATTTAAGACGAGGAGAGCCAACTCCATTGCATTGAGAAACTGAGAAATTGCTCAAGATTTTCAGTTATTTTTACTTATCCTTACATGGAAGTTTATCCTTTTAACATAAATATTTTCTAAGTTAATACTTTTTTCCCACTCTTTTTTCAGTCATGTCTGACTATCCATGACCTCATTTGGGATTTTCTTGGCAAAGATACTGGAGTGATTTGCTATTTCTTTCTCCAGCTCATTTTACAGATGAGGAAACTGAGGCAAACAGAATTAAGTGACTTGCCAAGGCTCACGTAGCTAGTAACTGTCTGAGGCTAGATTTGAACTCCGAAAGATGAGTACTCCTGACTCTTGAGATGGCATTCTATCCATTGTGCCACCTACCTGCCCCATACTATATAACTACAAATTATGCAATACCATGATATTTGAAGAATCAAAATTGCAGTTGATCTAGCAGACAATTGAAAGAGTCATATGGTGGATTTAAGTTCATGATCAATGGTGACTTATATGCGATGTGTTAATGACATCACTCAAATCCATATAACCAAAAAAGGCACTAGGCTTGGTGAGTAATGAGAGTAAACACTAACATAAAGACAACCTGATTGGTTTTTTGTTTTGTTTTGTTTTGTTTTTGGATAGGCAATGGGGTTAAGTCACTTGCCCAGGGTCACACAGCTAGTAAGTGTTATGTGTCTGAGGCCAGATTTGAACTCAGGTCTTCCTGAATCCGGGGCCGGTGCTCTATCCTCTGCGCCACCTAGCTGCCCCCAAGACAACCTGACTGTTACACTAAAGTCCATAAAATATTAAAAGACCTATTCTTCACAAGGTGAAGGTATTCTTCACATTGGATGGATCTTCTGTGGAAGAATTATGGAAGAACATAGACAAGAATTATATAACTTGAGGTGGTATGGGCTACATTGATAGAGGGAGTAGTTATATCCAGGAGATCCAAAAAAAAAGTCAAAGAATAAGCTTTACCATCACAAGCATTATTATTATTATCATCATCCTTGACAACCTAGAATATTTCCAGAAGAGGAATTCCTAGGATGGTAAGGAGACCATGTCATATGATAAGCAGCTGAAGGAACTGGAATTGTTTAATATGAAGGAAAGAATTTCAAGAGCAATGTCTTCATGTATTCAATGGGATCTCATGTGGCAGAAAGATAAGACCTTTATTGACTGGCCTCAGAAAGAAGAGATGGTACTAATGAGTAGAAGGTGCAATACAATGAGAAAGATTTTGGCTTTATATATAGCAAAAATGCTTAACAATTGCTCATACTAAAAATGACTTATTCCTCCTGTGGTTGTGAATTTCAATCTCTGGAAAACTTCAAGTGGAAACTAGATCTTTGAATCATATATTTAGAGCTGGAAGGGACCTTAGAAACAATCAAGTCCAATCTCCTCATTTTACAGATGGGAAAACCAAAAGTGAGAGTGGTTAAATAACTTTTCCAGAATCACACAGCTAGTAAGCATCCAGGACAGCATTTGAATTCAAGTCTTCCTTATTCTAAGCATGGTACCCTATGTATGGCATCACCAAGTTACCTAAATAGTGAACGACTGTTCATTCATTGAAAGGTTATTATAAAGGTGGCTTCTGTTTAAGATGTGGGTTGGAGTAGAAGGCTTCAGGGGTGCCTTTCAATTCAGAGACTGTAGGATTCTCAGATACAGTTTTTGGCTGAAAAGATGGACTGTGTTGCATATAAATTACTTTCTTGGTTCAGTGTTCGTATGTTGATGTCATAATGGTGCTCCAACTGAACCAGCGATTTACTAAATGGCACTTTTTGAACTGAGAGAAGTTAAATAAATCAATACCCACTTGAAGCTGTTCTGTCACAGTGAAGAAAGAAATTTGTAAACCATGTAAATTAGTATTGACATGGGGATTGACACTACTCAGTGACCACAAGATTATCCCATTGGAGAACACTGAATGTGAGAAAAGATAGGATGAACCAGAAAGAAATCAAGATATAGGAAAAAATAAAAGGCTTGTATGCAAATGGAAATTTTTATCCAAAATTCTATGGAACTTTGAAGGTACTCACTGTGAGCAGAGTGGAATTGGAAAGGATTGGTGGTAGATTTTACAGACCTCTTTGAAAAACACAACTACAACAAAAAAATTTAAAAATACATGATTTTATCGATGGAGGAAGTGTGGTACAATGGGAAAAAATGATATATTTGGAGTCCAAGACCTTGGGGTCACATATCAGGTTTGTGATCTACTTGTTACCCTTTGACCTTGGCAAATCAATTCAACTATGACCCAAGGGAAAGAGTATAGACCACAGCTGAAGGACTTTAGTTCAAATCCAGTCCCTAATGTTCACTTTCCTCCTGGGTGACCTTGGACGGGACTCTTAACTTCCCTCAGTTTCTCTATTTATAAAATGAGGAGGTCGGGCTAGAAGGCTTCTGAGGGCCCTTTGGGCTCTTGCTCTATGATCTTTCCTGAAATTGCTGGGTTTTAGTTGCCTTATCCACAAAATGAAGATGCTGGAGGGAAAAACTATATTTAAGGCCCCTTCCAGTTCTAAAATAGCAATCATATGAAAGACCATAATGTGAAGCCTGTCTTTGAATATTGTTAATGTATTTGGTCTGTGACGAAGTTGAGTTACCTAGCTATGGGGCAACTATTTGGATAAAACAAGTGTGGCACAGGTAGATAAAAGCACTTCCCTATCTCCTCCCCATGACTCTCTTCTAGTGGAAGATTTAGGATGAAATGAGAGCTGTAGACATGCAGATATGGGTAGCTCAGATGTAATTGCTCTTTTAGAATTTGTGCAGGAAAAGGTATGGTGCTATCTATTTCTCCATTAATGACAGAATGAACTTATCTATCCATTTTTAGAATGGCAAAAAATCTCAAAATGATCAACACTTTTTAAGCCCAATGGAGAGTCAGAAGATTTGGAGTAAGAGGAGCTGTATTCAAATGCCGGCTCTGTCATTGTCTACTGATGGTAAGTCACTTCACCTCAGTTGGTCTCAGTTTTATTAACTGTAAAATGGGTACCATAATATAGTACCTCTCATCCAGGGTTGTTGTGAGGATCAAATGAGATAACATTTGTAAAGCATTTAGCACAGTCCCTCTAGATCACAGCAGGTTCTTAATACGTGCTTCTTCCTTTCCCCTTCTAAATCTATGTAATTCATTAAAGACAAATGTGGGTCATATAAGAACTAAGAAGAGAAATAATGGTACATTTGCCCCAAATAAGCACATATATTGGTCTCTTCATGCATGTAAATACATTTGGTACATTAAAATGTAAAAACGAAAGTTGGTACATTAAAATGTAGAAATAGAATTCTAAGAAAAAGTTTAAAAAAAATCACAAAAAATAAGTTCACAAAAATCTGCTTATAAACGCTAAGGGCAAAGAGTAGGGGCAGAGTCTGGATTTATCTGGAATAAGGGCAGCACAGAGATCCCCTCAGAAAGAGTCAGGTTTTCTAAAATAAGCAATAAAAATGTTATAAAAGTAAGCTTCCCAAGAAGCATTTATTTAAACAGTTGGATTGACAGAGCAACTCAAATGGACCCCTCTTGTGATGGTTTAGATCTGTGGTACTTGGCAGAAAGGTTCTCAATTCTGAATACTCTCCAGTTTTACAGGATTTGGAAGAGAATAATCAAAACTGTGTTCATGTTTAAAGTTAAAACCAATTGTGGTCAAGTGTGCTTTTTGACCCTCTCTCCCAATATTACCTTTTATAGAATTTCAGTGTTGGAAGGGACTTCAATTGTCCAAGCTGTTCCCGAAAATGAATCCCTTCTGCAGAATATGAGTGATCATCCAGGGTATATGCCTTCACCAAAGAAATGATTGATGCAGTTGAGTTTGGGGGTTTTTTTGTTTTTGTTTTGTTTTTTAATTAAAAACAGTGTTTCTGACTCTAAATGTATTCAATAAATGGACTAACTCCAATTAAAGACAAACAAATAAAATGCCTCGTTTATGTTTTGGTCATGGCAAACAAACTTTGTATAGTTGATCCCATTCTTTGCCAAAATATGGCCATTAGAATGTGAAATATTAAATTAGAATTACTGAAGTCACTGAAAAGATGAATCTACCAATCATCAAAAACAATGGCATGATGTGTTTTTGCTCCGTTTCATTTTTTGTCCATTTATTTGTTTTGTTTGTAAATACATATTGCATAGAAATTAAAGGGCAAATAAGGAAAAAATAGAGACAAAAGGAAAGGTTGATAATATGTCTGTAAGAAACAAGGAAATGTAAATGACCAACACACTGACAGTTGGGATTTTGGACCCAAAACCTGAGAAAGATGTTGGAACTGACAATATTCATTCAGGAGTTAGAACAATCACAATTTGTGTTTACAAATGATCACAGGAGTTAGATTTAATCCATTTTCAGCAAGCATTTATTAAGTGCATACTATTTGCCTGGAAACTGAGCCTTGAAGGAAGGTAAGGGTTGTAAGAGGTAATGGAGAGAAAAGATAATGTTCCACAAATTCAGTGATATCTTGGGCAAAGGCGGGTAGGATATGGGATGTCATGTATGGAAAACTGAAAATCAACCAACCAAGTAATCAATAAACATTTATTTGTGAGAAGAGTGTTCCTTTCCCACACTTTACTAATTACATACGGCCCCATACTTTTGGACTTCTCAGTTTCAGAGATGAACTAGTTGTGAACAAGTTTTAACTATCTCAATCGAATAAAAGCCATAAACTTAGTGTGAACATACTATCAAAGGAGAAGTGAAATGGTTTTGAACCACTGGATGAAACCACTGCAGTTCATTTACTACTAGATTTAATATTTGTCTAGAAAATGGAAAATGCTCCATACAAATCTCAACTTAGGTTCTCAACACGGACACTCATTTTTAGATATTTCTTCGCTCAACACAGATAGCATTCACATGTACATTTGTCATGTTTTTTATGTCATTGACTTCCCTTTTCAAATATAATCATTGTCCCTTCACAGATACGTTGCACATAATATCAGTAACAGGCAGTGATGTTTTCCATGCTTGTCAGTCATTTAGGTTTGTTGACAAATAGTGGGGAAAATAGAGCAGTGCAGAGGAAAGAGTGCTGGGCCTGGAGTCTGGAAGACTCATCTCCCCGAGTTAAATTTGGCCTCAGACACTTACTAGCTGTGTGATCCTGGGCAAGTCACTTAACCCTGTCAGCCTCAGTTTCCTCATCTGTAAAATGATCTGGAGAAGGAAATGGCAAGCCCCTCCAGGGTCACAAACCCCAAATTGGGTCACAATGAGTAACTAGAGTGACAACAACAAAGCACAAGTCTGACCATATTATTCCCCTCCTTAAGAAGTTCCAGTGGTTTTTTATTAACTCTAGAATTGAATATGATTTCCTCTGGCATTTAAAAGCCTTTTAATGTGCCTACAACCTATCTTTCTGGTTGGTTTCAGATACCTTGCACATTCTTTGTTCCAGGTTTTACTTTGGTATTCAGCACAGTTACGATTTTCCTAATTGTAATATCAGATGGCCTCTGGGTTCCCTTCTGTCTCTAGACTGCTGATGCTATGATGCTCTGTCCAGTGTTCATTGTTTGATTATGCTTCAGTGATAATTAGTGCCTTTAAGTTATTTCCTTAGCAGGCTTCTGAACTTACAAGCAAATGAAGATACTCCCTTAATGGAGTCCTAGGGAAACCTAGAACATGAAGGCTCATAGCGAAGACACTTATTTATTATGTGTCTTCATATAACAGAGTTAAGAGGCAGATATACAGCAGTGTGTCTAATGCTAGGCTTGGAATCTGAAAGAGCTATGGTTCAAATTCCATCTCTTCCATTTATCTGTGTGGCCTTGGGCAGTTAACTTCAATTTTTCTGGAAGAGCCTCCTAGAAACTATCTACTAAAACAGGGGTTTATCACTTTTCTTGTATGTGTTATAGATCCCTTTGTCAAGTTGGTGAAGCCTATGGACACCTACTCATAATAATGTTTTTAAATGTATAACATAAAATACAAATAATTACAAGGGAAATAATTCGCATTAAAAACAATAAGCAAAATATTTCCCCATCCAAGTTCATGAGCCCCCTGAAATCTACCCATAGAACCTAGTTTAAAGACCCCTGTACTAAGACATAGATGGTTTTCATCTGCTTTGCTTGAGAGAGTTCCCACATTAAGAGCTCATCATTCTGGTTTCTTCTATATTTGCTTGCTTGAATTCATCTTCAACTCAGTTATAGCACCCTAGGTAGGTAGTTGACTGGAACTTAACTCCTCTGTGGAAGTTTATCCTAGTGAGCAAAAGGATTTCACTTTCTAAGAAATGGACTGAGAATATGCATAGCTCAGTGATTGCAACCGTGAGAGCAGAGTTTACAGAAGTCATGGTTCCATTACATGAACTAACTTTAAATCAATTTAATTATAATCTTAATAGCTCTCATTTCTATAGTGCTTTAAGGTGTACAAAGTGCTTTACATGCATTATCTAATTAAAAACATGGCCCAATAGCACATTAAGCTTGCTATCAGATTAATCAGCTCCAAGAAAGCTCTGAATGGATGAAAATTTGAATAGTCTTGACAGCAATGTCTGAATGTTTTCTAGCAAGCAAGAGAAACTAAAGAGGTCCTTGGAGAATGGAGACACCATATTGTGGAAACTGAGAGACTGCTGGGGTTCCAAGCTTGCAGATCATTTCTTCTTGGGTGACAAGTGTTATGCTCTGGTAGAAGGAATTAGATAATCACTTTTGCAAACCAGCTTATAGAGCAAAATATTCAGGGTGGATCAGAAACTAAAAAAAAAAAATGTGGGAGCCAGAAAAAGAACTCTGCCCTTCCCTGAATGAATGCAGTGGACGGCAGATGTACAGCTGAAAGATGCACTATGAATTTGAAAAAGAGAGAAGAAAAACTTGAAGGCTCCAGAAACCTGGAGACCTACTGCAGTAATTTAGTTAATAATGCCCTGGTGGCCCAATAGACATAATGCAAAGTTTTCAAAAGTGCTAAATTTACTCCAAGGGAGTAGTTGTAAGGAATCTAGATTATTATGTGCCTACAATTGTTAGTAAATGCATGATAATGATAACAAGAATACAGAAAAAAGCCAAGATAAGAAAAAAAGACAATTGAATTCTAAAATACTCCAGTGGTATAGCCAATAATATAGTGCAAAACGATTGGAAAGACATCAGGGAATTTGGGTTCTAATCCTTGTTCTACCACTTACTGTGTGACTGTGGAGAAGTCACATAATTTTTCTAAGCCTTAAGAAGTCACCAAGCATTTATTAAGTGCTTATCATGTGACAGGAACTATGCTAAATGCTAGAGAAACAGGCAAAAAAATGGCTCTCTTGCCTCCAGGAACTTGCTTTCTAATGGGAGTGACAGCATATTAAAAAATGCACATGAAAGATTTAGACAGAGGGCAGTTCATGACAAATAAGATCTGTTGCAGAAGAGGCCGTTAAAACTGAGTCTTAACGGGAGCCAGGAAAGAGGAGGGAGAACAGTCCAAGCTTGGGAGAGATCCAATGAAAAGACATAGTGGTGGGGAAAATAAGGGTCATGATGGTGCAGACAGTGGAGGAAGGGAAAGCAAAGGTGAAGGGGACGAGTATTTACTATATTTATAAAGGGCCCAGATACTATGCTAAGCACTTTACAAATATGATCTCATTTGATCCTCACAGCAACCCTGGGAGGTTATGTGTTATTATTAGCTCCATTTTACAGTTGAGGAAACAGATAAACAGAGGTAAAGCGATATGCCCAGGGCCACAGAGTCTAAAGTCAGATTTGAACTCTGGTCTTCCTGACTCCAAGCCCAGCCATCTATTAACTTTACCACCTGTCTAGAAAGAATGTCACCACTGAAAGGGCCACTATAAATATTTTTGTATATATAGGGTCTTTTCCCTTTTTTTAAATTTCTTTAGGGTGATAGGCCTAGTACTTGGTATCACTGGAACAAAGGTCATGCATGATTTAGTCACTTTGAGGGCATAATTCCAAATACCTGACCAATTCACAGCTCAACCAATAGGCCATGAATATGACTATTTTGCCACAGTTCTTCCAGCATTTGGTATTTTGCTTCTTTTTGCCAATTTTTCCAATCTGTTGGCTGTGAGGTGGGATCTCAGTTTCTCTTTAATTTGCAATTGTCTCAAGACATTTTTCACATGGCTATAAATAGCTTGTATTTTTTACCTTCAGAAGTCTCTTTTCATATCCTTTGACCATTTATCAATTGCAGACTGATTCTTTGTATAAATTTTAATCAGTTCCTTATATGTCTCAGGAAAAAAAAAGTACTTATCACAGAAACTTGCTTCTAATTTTAACTACATTGGTTTTGTTTGTGCAAAAACTTTTTTTTAATTTTATGTAATCAAAATTCCCTATTTTTTACTTTCTTTGATCCTTTCTATTCATTGATTGGTCATGAATTGGGGGGTGACTAAACAAATTATGGAATATGAATGTAAGGGAATACTATTATGGTACAAGAAATGATGAAGTGTGGTTTCAGAGAAACCAGAGAAGACATATTAACTGATGAACAGTGAAATAAGCAGCAATCTATACTTACTACCAAATCAAAAGCCTAGAAGTTATTGTTACAGACCTCCAGGTTACTCACCTTCCTTATTTTTTTCTTTTTTCTTATAGCTCAATAAAACTCTGAGCTATGCTATGCAGGGTTACCCAAGATGCAAAGGTCATAGTGGAGAGTTCTGACAAAAGGTGATACATTAGAGAAGGAAATGGCAAATCAGTCCAGTATCTTTACCAAGAAAATTGCATGGACAGGGGCTGGTGTGCTAAAATCAGACATGACTGAACAACTAAACAACAAAATTGATCAGAGTAGCCAAGTCTTTGGCAGTTAATTATAATTACAACATTGCTATTACTGTATACCATAATCTCCCGTTCTCATTGCACTCTGCATCAGCCCACGTGGGTCTTGCCATGTCCCTCTGAAACCATCCCCCTCATCATTTCTTTCTTTCTTATATTATTATTATTACTAATTCATTTATTTTTAGTTTCCAACATTCACTTCCATAAGATTTTGAGTTCCAAATTTTCTCCCCATCTCGTCTCTTCCCCACCCCAAGATGGCAAGCATTCTGAATACACCTTCCCCAATCTGCCCTCCCTTTTATCTCTCCCCCCCTTCTCATATTTCCTTCCCCTTCAATTTTCCTGTAGGACAGGATAGATTTCTATACCCCATTTCCTGTATATCTTATTTCTTATTGCATGTGAAAACAATTTTTTTAACATTTGTTTTTAAAACTTTGGCTTCCAAATTCTCTCCTTTCCTCCCTCCCCCACCCACCCTCATTGAGAAGGCAAGCAACTTGATACAGGTTATACATGCTTAGTCATGCAAATACTTCCATAGTAGTCATCTTGTGAAAAACCAAGTATATTTCCCTTAATCCTATCCCACCCCCTATTTATTCCATTCTCAATTTTGACCCAGTCCCTCCTTAGAAGTGTTTGCTTCTGATTATCCCCAATCTGCCCTCCCCTCTATCATCCACCTGCTCTCTTGTCCCCTTCCCCTTTATTTTCCTGTAGGGTAAGAGAGATTCCCATACCCAATTGAGTGTGTATGTTATTCCCTCCTTAAGCCAAATCCAATGAGAATAAGATTCACTCATTTCCTCTTACCTTCCCCCACTTCCCCTCCACTGTAAAAGCCTTTTCTTGTCTGTTTTATGTGAGATAATTTACCCCATTCTACCTCTCCATTTCTCCTTCTCCCTGTATAATCCTCTCTCACCCCTTCATTTTATTTTCCAGATATCACCCTTTCATCTTCAACTCATCCTGTGCCCTCTCTCTCTCTCTCTCTCCCTCTCCCTCTCTCTCTCTCTCTCTCTCTCTCTCTCTCTCTCTCTCTCTCTCTCTCTATATATATATATATATATATATATATACACATACATATATTTTTTCCCTCTAACTACTCTAATGCTAACAAAGGACTCATGAATTACAAATACCATCTTTCCATGCAGAAATGTAAACAGTTCAATTTTAATAAGTTTCATGATTTCTCTTTCCTGTTTACCTCTTTATGTTTCACTTGAGTCTTGTATTTGAAGGTCAAATTTTCTATTCAGCTCTGGTCTTTTCATCAGGCATGCTTGAAAGTCCTCTATTTCACTGAATGTCCATTTTTTTCCCTGAAGGATTATACTCAGTTTTGCTAGGTAGGTGATTCTTGGTTGTAATCCTATCTCCTTTGCCCTGGAATATCAGTCCCTTAATGTAGAAGCTGCTAAATCTTGTGTTTCCACAATATTTGAATTGTTTCTTTCTGGCTGCTTGCAATATTTTCTTCTTGACCTGGGAACTCTGGAATTTGGCTACGATATTCCTAGGAGTTTTCCTTTTGGGATCTCTTTCAGGAGGTGATTGGTGGATTCTTTCTATGGCTATTTTACCATCTGGTTCTAAAATATCAGAGCAGTTTTCCTTGATAATTTCTTGAAAGATGATGTCTAGGCTCTTTTTTTTTATCATGGCTTTCAGATAGTCCAATAATTTTTAAATTCTCTCTCCTGGATCTATTTTCCAGGTCAGTTGTTTTTCCAATGAGATATTTCACATTATTTTCTATTTTTTCATTCTTTTGGATTTGTTTTACAGTGTCTTGATTTCTCATAAAGTCACTAGCTTCCTATTGTTCCATTCTAATTTTTAAGGAAGTCTTCTCTTTACTAAGCTTTTGGACATCCTTTTCCATTTGGCCAATTTTGCTTTTTAAGGCATTCTTCTCCTCATTGACTTTTTGGACCTCTTTTGCCATTTGGGTTAGGCTATTTTTTTAAGGTGTTATTTTCTTCAGTATTTTTTTTTGGGTCTCCTTTAGCAAGCTGTTGATTTGTTTTTCATGATTTTCTTGCATCACTCTTGTTTCTCTTTCCAGTTTTTCCTCTACTTCTCTTACTTGCTTCTCAAAATCTTTTTTTAGCTCTTCCATGGCCTGGGACCAATTTATATTTTTCTTGGAGGTTTTGGATGTAGAAACTTTGACTTTGTTGTCTTCTTCTGGTTGTATGTTTTAATCTCCTTTGTCACCAAAGTAGGAATCTATAGTCTGACTCTTTTTAGCACTGCTTGCTCATGATCCCAGCCAATTACTTGAGTTATAAACTCTTTGTTAAGGTAGAGGTCTGCTTCCAGTGTGGAGAATGTACTGTCCCAAGCTTCAGGGGTTTTGTGCAGCTGTTTTCAGAGATACTTCTAGGGACCTGTAAATTTTCAGTTTTTCCAAGGTGCTATGATCAAAGGCGAGGTGTTTACTCCTTTCCTGGCCTGTACTCTCGTCTATAAGTGACCATAAGCACTCTTTTCTGCCTTGGAACTGTGAGGAAGATTTCCTCTCTGCCACCACTACAAGCTCCACCACACCAGCCCTCCTCCTCACCCCAGGACTGCCACCCAGAACTATGACCCAGATCTAAGCAAAGACAAAGCAAGAGAATCCTGCCTCAGCACCAGCAAAGAGATCCCTGCAATCCCCCTCTGATCATTCACCTGATTCCCCCTCAGTCTGTGGGCAAGAAGCTCCAGAAGTAGCTGCCACCCCAGAGCCAGGCTCAGGGACTGGGGCTGGGAGTGAGCTTCTCTCTCTCACTGCAGTAACAGATTTTTCCCACTGACCTTCTAAGTTGTCTTTGGTGTTCATGGGTTGAGAAGTCTGGAAATCACCACAGCTGCCCATGGTTCAGTACTCTGAGTTCTGCTCCAGGTTCGCTGAGGCCTGGTTTGCCTGCACACCCATGCCAAACTGTGCTCCTCTCCCCGCCTGGCACAATATACCTTCTGAGCAACCATCCAGGTTGTCTTGGGCTGGAAATGTGTCTCACTCTGTCTTTTTGTGGATTCTGCTGCTTTAGAATTTGTTTAAAGCCATTTTTTACAGGTATTTGGAGGGGTTTGGGGGAGAGCTCAAGCAAGTCATTGCTTTTACTCCACCGTCTTGGCTCTGCCCCCCTTATCTTCCTTCTTCAATAATTTCAGTACTTGACTTACATTTTTTCTCTAATGCTCAACTCCTGCTCTCATACTATGGGACTTCAACATGCATATTTACTGTCCCTCAAACACCTTAACAACTCAGTTCCTCAACCTATTCATTTCTCATGACCTACCTCTCCACCCCACATCAGTTGGGGGGGGGGATAGAATACTATTGTACTATAAAAATGATGAGCAAGATGGTTTCAGAAAAACCTGGGAAGACTTACATGAACTGATGCAAAGTGAACTGAGCAGAACCAGGAGAACATTGTACACAGTAACAACAATGTTGTAATGATGATCATCTGTGAAAGCTACTCTGATCAACACAACCATTCAAGGCAATTCCAAAGGACCCATGATGAAAAATGCTATCCATCTCTATAGAGAGGACTGACAAAATCTGAATACAGATTGAGGCATTTTTCTACTTTATTTTTATTGTTTTATGTTATGTTTTATTTTGTCATATGGCTCATATGGAACTATGTTTTGCGTGATTTCACATGGATAATTGATCTCAAATTGCTTGCCTTCTCAAGGTAGAAAAGAGTGTAAGGGAGGAAAAGGATTTGAAACTCAAAATTTTTTAAAATGATTGTAAAAAATTCTTTACATGTGATTGAGAAATATTTAATGAAATATATATTTTTTTCTTTAGAAATTCCAATGTTGGTTGATTGATTGGTGATTTAAAAAATCAAAGATATAGATTAAATTCTACCTCTCATGTTCCTACACAAGATCCATATTCCTGTGCCTATAACAGACCAATAAGCTCGTCCATATTTTATGCAAAGCAGATGATTATATTTTGCAAAATTTGCGGAGTCTCATCCACAAGTTTTACTAAGTTTTGCTTTGTCATAGAGAAAATGAAAAAAATGAGTAAATTTTCAGATAGGCTTCTTTAAAATCAAGCTGGCCGCCATGAATAGATGGTTTTAATTAAACAAGCAATGAGGCTCATCCATAAAATTAAAAAAAAAAGTTTGTAAAAGGACTTTTGAATGTTTACATTGATTTTTTTCCCCTTATTATGACAGGCCCTTTTAAAATCCCCATACATATACATTGTCAATCTTATTATGCAAATTTATATATCATTTATTTGTAGTAGATAAGGAAGATAGATAGATGACAGGGGGTTTCATTTACTTGGGGAGGATGCTGCTACTGAATTGTTAGTCAGTTTATTTATCCAGAAATCTCTCTTGAGAGTCTCCTCTTATCTCCAAAGAGATTCTGACAAGATGGCGGCTCATGTAGAAAATTCAAGATGAAAATCTATGTGGGGTTGGGGGGAGAAAAGGCTGGAGATTTGCCATTATTCTGTCAGCTTTGAAGATAATAGAGATGATAAGTCTATCATTTAAAATCCTAAATTAATAGTTTTATGATAATGAAAATCTCTTTCTTGTCTGTAATGGAGTTCTTTTTTGCGTGTTTTCATCTGACACTTCCTAATTACTTCTTTGGGATGAGTGTTAATATATTTTCACAGTACTACCTGGCTGGATAGCATCCTTGACAGATAAGCCGACTACATCGATATGGGTAGACTTACTTATGGCTGAATTTGAAAATGAAGGTATATGTTCTTTGAGCCATCATTAAACAAATTCAGACTACGTGAAAGTTCTCTACCCTTCTTCTTTGTAAAAATTAATTAGCTTCTTGATATGGTCTTATCATGCCTCTCTGACTGAGTTTACATTCAAATCATTGTTTTCACAACAGAGGATCTGTGATTAGCTGAATTTAAAATCTGAACAAGAGTTCCTGATGCTCCAAATCATGTAAATTGTAACATTCATGGCAGCTTAGAACTCTTTCAGTCCCCTAATGGGAATATCCTCTTTGTTTATGGCGAGTCGTCAAAAGCAAAGTTAACAGAAACCACAATATGGTGTCACTATAGCAGACACACACACACACACACACACACACACACACACACTCTAACTCATGAGATTATAAGCTGCAGAAGGACAAAAATCAAACAAAGGGAACAATACTTAGAAAACAAGTTATTCCAATAAATTACTCAAATTCCAGACCTTGATGGCTTTAGAAACGTCTTAAGAGATTGCACACATTCTGCCTGTTTCACGTGACATGAAATTAACCACACTGTCACATTGGTACCCCAATCACATTCTCTTCTGTGCACAAAGGCAATCTTGTTTACATTTCTAATACATCTTTGGTTACATTTTAGCACGGAAGACACCGTTAGGGAAAGAGGGGAAAAAAAGATGCGCTACGTGTCTAAGAATTTCCTTGGAAGATATTAAATTACCCAGTCCCAGCCTAGTTCATAAACAAACTTAATGGACATCAAAGGCAACAGCGTTACAACACGCTGAGTCCAGATTACACACCTCAGAAGTAAATGTTACCTCCATGAAACAGCCTCTGAAATTTAAAAATCAAATAATGCTCAGAATGTCCAAATGTTTTCTTGAAAATGTAGGTGATGGGCTCCTCATTAAAACATTTAGCCCCTGAAGAAACAGTCTGCCCCTCACCCTAGAATTGCATTACAATAACAATTTGCATACCACATTTGAAAAGACCTGTAGTCAATTTGAACAAAGGAAAAGCTTAAAAATGGCAATTGGTCATAAGGAAAAGCAGAAAGGAGTCCCCAGGCCAAATATGAAAGGCCTATTTTCCAGAGTCTCTAACAAAACACAATTTTCAAGTAGATTTAAAATTTTCAGTTTTTCAAGACAGATTAGAAAAAGTTAGGAGGAATAACTTAGTGTCTCAACTGAGACAGAAGAGTTCTCAGTTTTAGTTCTCTTTCTTTCTTTACTTTTTTTCCCCTCTCTTTCTCTCCTTCTTTCCTTTCTTCCCTCTTTTTTTTTCTTAAGTTAAACTATCTCAAAAAGTGTGTGCAAAAAGCCTAGGCCTTGGGACCATAAAACAAATTTTAAATAATTGAGTCACAAGCCCAAAAAACTGGGAAAGATTTTTGAATCCTCTCTGATTTGTACCACACAGGCTTGCTCACCCACCCAGAGCTACTATTGCTTACATATACATTCCTGTCACATATGCTGTGCCCCCTGGATATAGTGGATACTGGATATAATGGGAGAACGGAAGCACAGATGTGCCTTTTATTACCACCAGCATGCACTATGTTATTAACATATAAGGACATTTGCTGAAACTCACTTGAATATGTGCTTCTGAGATCACAGCTAGAGCAGATTAGCCATGTGCAATTAAGGTACCAACCATCAACATTTCCCTGTTCACTGGCATATGGATTATGCAATTTTAAACCAGTCCAGATAGGAGTTTTCATTTTGCAAAAGCCTATACCTGTATGTATTGCCAGAAGTATATCCTAGTTTAAGGTGGGAAGGAACTTTCAAGATCATGATGTATGCTATCCCCACTTCCATTTTACAGATAAAAAAACAGGACTGTAGTGATGAAAAAACTAAGGCAAGATCATGTAGATGGAGAACTGAAGGGAGCTTAGAAGCTCTACTCCTATTTTATAGATGAGAAAACATATTGCAACTATAATTATCATTATCTAGGTATACACATGCATGTACATAAGGTATATATATTTCATATACCAGCAAGTGAATCACTCACCAAGGAGACATTAGATAGGAAAAGGCCTTAAACATATTTCCATATTTAATATGTTGGTTTCCAAAGACAACAATAATAAACAAATAAGTGTTTCCCTTTGAAAATTGTCTCAACCAATGTATTATTTGTACCGCCCAATGTAGTACTTCTAGTTTGGAGCTATGTATTTATGAAGGAAAACTCCAATTCCCATGGGCCTCTTCCTATTACCGCATTGCCATGGCAGACTTCATCTCAGTGGCAAAACTCCATAGGAGGACATTGTTTCCACTTGGAGTCTACAATCCAAGAAGACCATGTGGGGTTATACCTATTCATCACTGTGAAATATGATAGTGTCCCTATCTTAGACCTCAGTGGCACGTTTAATTATACAAGATGTCCTTCTGAATATGAACTCATTGCCTCAGCAAATAAACCTGGAAGTCTCTGTAATGCAAAGTATACACTTGGAATGGATTTACCATTATACATGCTAATTAGTGTGATGACAAGTCCACTTTTCAATGCATGGAGTCAAACTTTGCTAGTTAAAACATGCAAACAATAAAAAATAATACCCTTCTCGATGAACAATCAAGTCGAATCTTAGAGATTCTGATAAACTTTCATATGGCACTCCTGATCAGATTCCCTCTCTTCCCAAATAAAGCCTGTGTGGCTCCCTCCAGCTTGGTCAACTGGCCAATCTTCCACAATCAGTCAATTAGCATTGTCCTCAGGCAAATACTGGCTGATTGAGTCTCAAGTTGGGGGTGGGATCAGTAAAAGGAAAGACAGAGCAAGTCCAAGGCTGACCTTGGAGTAGCCATAGAGCTTTTAGTGACTTCAAAGGACCTCCAGTGAGTTTCTTACAGTTTTTGCAATGATATTCCTAGGTTAACTACCAAATAACTGAAGTGGTATTTTACTATGTAAATTATTGACAAAGTTGTTTCAGTGACCAGTCTTATCTGAAGGCTCAAATATAAACATCAGTTGCCTGAGAACATATACTTTTTTTTTTTTTTACTACATCATACCACACAAGTCCTTGTGTTCTTATTGAAAAACAACTGGTAGAAAAACAATTATTCAATATATCTCAATCGTGGAATAGAGACTTAAAACAAAATTGAGTTAGCCATGCTAAGTTGAAAGACTGATTTCTACCTTATTAAGGTACTAAAACCTATTTTAACTATTGTCTCCAATCAATTCAATTCTACAAATACTTGTGAAATCTATGATATACACATATATACATATATATATATGTATGTATGTATATATACATGTAGCAACCTTTAGGGACAGAAAGATAAATGTGATGCAGTATGTACCCTCAAGGAAGTTACTTTATGCTATGATGTAGCCTACCGTTTCATTTTGTCCACAGGAAAGGACAATTATTTTTTTAAATCATTTCAGTGTCTCCCCCCTCCCGTCCACAGCTGTCCTTTCCCAATGACCTCCCCCTTCAAAAAAATTCCTCCCCTTTTATAACAAAAGACATAGCATCAAGGAAAACAAATGGACACATTCACCATGTCTAACAGCATATGCCCCATTCTGTGGGGCATATATTCTACCATCTCTCCACCAAGAAGTATACTTCATCAGACCATGCTGGTGGTGGTGATTTTTGCCTTATGCTGGCTGCCCTATCGCCTTTACTTCATCCTGGGCACTTTCCATCAGGAGACCTATTGCCACTAGTTTATCTAGCAGGTCTATCTGGCCTTATTCTGGCTCACCATGAGCTCCACCATATGCAACCCCATCATCTACTGCAGCCTCTACCAAAGGTTTTGCTCTGGCTTCTGACTTGCCTTTCGCTGCTGTCCCTGAGTCACCCCACCTGATGAAGAAAAGCTAAAACTATTCCAGAGCCAGCCATTGTTGATGACCACCATGAAAGTTATACCAAAATGTCACCCTCTGTCAGAAAAGCATCTTTCCCAGAAACCCCCAGTGGTCAGGAGGGATAAGTTGGGTACCAGCGTCTTAGTGAACTCTGATGGTCATCTCTTCCTCTGCTTTTCTTTGGAGTCACAAATGGAATCTCTTCTCCCTTACCAAGCCCCCTCCCCCAACTCCTCCTTTGGAAATAGCAATATACAATTTAGAAAGTTAGACTTTAACTGTCTAGTAGTGAAAAGCCAAAACCAGCCCATGTCCCTGGACAGACAGATAATTTTCTCTAAGGGGGCTTCCTGGCCTTGGAGTTCTATAAAATTGGTATTGTGTAAAAAAAAAAAAAAAAAAAGCAGTCACCAAAACCAGGCCAGAGAATATCAACTGATATTCACATATCAGTTTAATTTTTTTTAACAAAGTGCTCTCCTAACACTGTGCACAGGAAGAGCAATATTGTAGATGATCAGCTGTAAATGATTTAGCTCTTCTCAGCAATATAATGATCCAAGACAACTCTGAAGGATATATGATGACAAATTTTATCCATCCCCAGAGAAAGAACTGATAGAGTCTGAATACAGTTGAAGCATACTTTTTGAAACTTTTCTTATTTGTCTTGTTTTTTTATGTCTGTTTTCTTTTACAACATGACTAATATGGAAATATGTTTTGCATAACTACACATGTATAACCTATATCAATTACTTGTCTTCTCAATGGGTGTGGGGCTTGGGGAGGGAGGGAAAGAATTTGGAACTCAAAATTTTAAAAATTAATGTTGAAAATTGTTTTACATGTAATTGGGAAAAATAAAATACTAAATAATTTTTAAAAAACAAAAAAGAAGTGTATTTCATCAATAATCCACTGAAGTCAAGAATGGTTATTGTATTGATTCAAATTCTGAAATCCCTTACCGCTATTTTCCTTTATAATACTGTGATCATTACAAATATCATTCCCTTAGTTCAACTTACTTTACTCTGTATCAGTCCAAATAAATCTCTCCATATTTCTCCAAATTCCTCATTGTCATCATTTTAATGGAACAATAATATTTCATATCATTTCAAGGACTACAATTCATTCAACTATTCTCCCTTTGAAGAATATCCACTATTTTTCAGCATGTACTGCCTTAGAAAATGTTGCTATGAATATTTGGGGAGTGTATGTGGACTTTTCGCTCTGCATTTCACCTCATTGGATTAGGTGCCAAGTAGTGGGATTCTTGGGTCAGAGAGCAGGAACAATTTCATTTCTTTCCTAGCACAGTTTCCCTCCTCCCACTCAAATAGTTGAATAAATTTACACCTCCTCTTACAGTGTATGAATGGGCCTCTCGTCCCATGGCTCTTTCAAGCACCATTGATTCTTTCCATATTTTATCATCTTTGCCAATTTACTTGGAGTGGAGTTTTCAGAGTTGTTTTAATTTTCATTTCTGTATTTATTCATGACTTGGAACATTTTTAATATGGTTCCTGACTGTTCGAATTTTAAGAATAGTGATTCATTCAGAACCTAAAAGTAATCCTATGCCTCAAAGGCAGCCTTTCAGAGAGGGAGAGGCTTATGAAGAAGTTGAGGCATCATTATGGTTGTGCAAAAATCTTAGAAATGCAACCATTGCTGTAGAATCTTTGAGCTCTCTGTTCAGATGTAATAAGCATGGAATTTAAAGAGGCATGCATTCCCACTCCTGAGGCATTTCATTTTAATGTAACACATCCTGAATCCGTTGAATTTGCAGAAATCCTAAAAGTTATCCTAAAGTGTATTTAAGGCTAAGTAGCACAGTCAATAGAATGCTGGACCTGGGGTCAGGAGGACCTGAGTTCAGTTCCCACATTAGACCATTCTTAACTGTGTAACCCTGGGGAAGTCACTTAAACTCTGTCAGTCTTAGTTTCTCCATCTATAAAATAAGGGGAATGTTATATGGATAAAATGAGATGATATTTATAAAGTGCTTTGCAAACCTTAAAGCACTACATAAATTCTAGCTAACTAGCTTCCTTATTCATGTGTGCTAGCTCTTGAAATCAAAATGTGCCTCAGTGGCACAATCTAAGGGAAAGATGCAATAGATAACAAAGGAAGCTTGTTAGGCTTATTCTGTGTGGGGACTGAAGTGGGAAAATGCCCCTCTCTCAAATCTCATCAGCCCATAAATCCTTGACCAACTACTGAGACTCTTAGTGGTTACCTTCTGAAGGAGTCACTCCAGTGGTTCTTTATCATCTCTAGGATCAATACAAAATGTTGTGTTTGGAATTCAAAGCCCTTCATAACCTACCCCCCTCCTACCTTTGCAGTTACTCTCTGGCTGTTCTATCCCTTTGGCTCCGGGCATTTTCTCTGGCTGTCCTCCATGTCTGAAATTCTCTTCTTCTACAACTCTGCCTTTTGACTTCCCTGTCTTCCTTCAAAGCCCCAGTGAAAATTCTATCTTCTACTGGAAGCCTTTATCAACCCTTCTAAATTCTAGTGCCTTCCCTTTGTTAATTATTTCCTATCCATCTTGTATATCACAGGCTTTGTATATATTTATTTCTATCTCCCCCACTAGATTGTGAGGTCCCTGAGAACAAGGGCTGTCTTTTGCTTCTTTTTGAGTTCCCAACATTTATCACACAGCCTGGCACATAATAGGTGCTTAATAAATGTTTATTGATTGGTAGATTGAAGTATCCTTCTCGTGCTATACTGGACACCTGATCCTAAATCTATTTGACTATCTTCTGTGGCTGGGTTCCTCATCAGTTCTGCATTTGTCTTGATGACACCTAGCAATTTTTTTAGATAGAAATTCAAAGTTTATGATGTGTGTATGAACCACATAGTATAAGTATTGTATCCAGCAATTTCTAAATGAATCTGAGGTCACATGACTTGCCCATAGGCACAAATGCAAGTGAAAGACACAAGCCACTATTTGACCTCAGATCTGCTCAGCTTAACTCCCATGCTCTTTCCCTTCATTACCCTGCTTCCTAGCCTTGTACACACTCCTAACCTCCCTTCACCCCTTCAGTACAAGTCCTGTTGTTGAATCAACCTCTGTATTTCTTGAATCAGTCCCTTCTTTCCAATCACCAATATTTTAATCCATCCTTCTAACAAATATTTTGTCAAACAACAAACTACCATGTTATGCAAGAGATGCCTAGCCGAAATCTAGTTTCTCCCTGTTTATATTAGTCCTAGACATTAAATATTTCATTTGATTCATGCTTTCATCAGCATGGATACTCCCTCCTTCAATGGAGATCTCAACCTATTTCCATCTCTTCACCTTCATTGTAGTGTCAGAGAGTCCAGGACTCAGAGATAGCATTACCAGACGTTATTGTTCCTCACAAAGGAAAGAGAAGAGACTGCTAAACAGGAAAGTCTAGGTATGTGGCCTCTTTACCCTCAGTAAGTAGCACACAGTTTGGGGAAGTTACGCTCTAGGCCCTTTGGAATGCCATATTCCATTGTTTTTTTCTCTTTCATGTGGCGGCTACCTAATCTTGTATGATCCTGTATCCCTTGGTACTTGAACTATTTCTTTTTGGCTACTTGCACTATTTTTTTCCCTTTGGCCTAGACATTTAGAATTTTGTTAATGACATTGCTAAGAGTAGTCACTTTTGGAGGTTCTTTCAGGAGGGGAATGATAGATTCTTCCTGTTTTCTTTTTCTTTTTTTTTGATTCTTCCTATGTTCACTTTAGTTCTAATGGTACTGAGTAATTTTCATTTATTATTTCTTGAAAATAGCATACAGGCTTCTAGAGAGGGAGAGTTATGCTTTTCAGATAGTTCTATGATTCTTTAATTATCTCTCCTTCCCTTGTTTTGCAGGTCAGTTTTTTTTAAATATATAAATTTTCTTCTTTTAAAGAATCCACTTAATTTTATTTTAATATTTCTTATTGTTTAATGTTTATTGACATATGAGATACAAAATGCACGTATGTAATGGTTCTGCAGGGGCCAGGGGCAGGACTAAGATGCAGCCAGCACCTGCTCAATCTCACCAACTATCTATACAGGCTAGGAAGTATTTACTGCCACACTACCCAGTTCCCTAATTCTCATGCATCCCATGTTTCCTAAATCGAGATCTACCCAACAATTAACTTTGACACTCCTGAAATCCTGTCACTCACAAACTTCTTGGAACCACACTCTGATGTGCCCACAATGACTGTCACTTGCTCATCTTCTGCAAAGTCATCACTCTATCCATAGAGTGATGCTACTGTTCACCCTGCCCACTCTTGACCATACCACAGAACTCAGCACCCAGGAATTCTCAAGGCACAAATACTTCCACAAATACTTTGGAAGTGTTGTGAAAGTCATCCTTTAACTGATGGTTAACAAGAGGAGATTATCCTGACTTATAATTCTTTTTTATAATTCAATGAACAAATTCAATTCTACTTTGACTCAGATACACTACTGGTATCCCTTACCACTCCATAAAACCTATACTTGGCAATAGAAGCTTTAAGAATGTGAAGAGCACACGATCGGCTTTAAAAACTCTACATAAAAAGGGAAAGATAAAACCCAGCCATCAGATTTTAGGCCAAGGAAAATAACAATTGATAGGAAGAGAACACATGCATGACATTGTAGCAAGACTAGCAGTAGGGATAAGGAAAGTGGGCAGCTGCTGAAAGCCCAATATGATTGTTGGAGGAGATGGTACAACAAAAAATCACTTCTCTAACATCCCTTGAAACATATTTGATTTTTAAAAATCTATTCTGAAACCCATAAAGCTCATTTGCAACAAGTTACCTCTACTTAATAAAACTCCCTCCTTCTGACTTTTCTAGAAATTTCCACATGCTGTCTTTGCTTTCTAGGTGTGATTTTCTTGCTGATCTCTAGTTTCTCCCTTCCTATGATATCAATGATTAGAAAACAATTTGGGACATTTAAAAAAAAATAACCACTCTCACTGTTTAAAATCCTTACCTTCCTTGAAAAACTAAGCCAAAGTAGAAGAGACTTAGAATCTGGATGCCCCACAAATTTCCAATTAGAAAAAGAGAGAGTTTGTTTAGAAATGCTTAATCATGCCAAGTTCAAGGACGGGTCCTCTTATTATTATTGTTGACCTCCATTTCACTCTCTGCTATGGCCCAAAAACCAATATGTCTGAAGAAGATCAAGTTGTACCCTTGCTTATATCCTTCCCTTATTGGCCCTTTCTCCTTCGCACCTTTCCCCAGATGTCTCCATTTAAGCCTTGAGCCTTCTCTTGTGTGAAATCACCTGCATCATAATCAAGGCCAGTTGATAGACTATTGAAATCTTTTGTGAAAACAGAAGTCTCCAAATTGCTGAAATTGAATGGAAAATATTTCACATGCCTTTTAAAAGTGAATATATTTTAATGCTTTGTTCCCAAAGAACACGCATATTTATTCTGTGATAAGTCAAGACTTATGCATTGTTAGAGGTTGAAGGGATCTGAAGTCCAATCACACAGAGTGGGGGGGGGGGTCAGTTTTCAAATTTTCCATGGGCACATAGCCTCTTTAAGATTTAGTTTCATTATTTGTACAATGAAAGGGTTAGCCTAGATGGTCCTTAAGGTCCCTGCCAGGTCTAAATCTGTGATCCTATGATCATTTTACTGGCTGTAGAACATAGCCAGGAGGCATTTCAAAATACTTTCTTTTAAAATTTATTCTTGCTTTAAATTGGCATCTCATTTTCTTTTACATCAGTGCAGCTTTATTATTTTTTCCAATTTTAACAAAGGATTTATTTTGATTGGTAAAAAATTTTAATGGCTATATTGACTATATCTCTCTAGGCTCCTACTAATCAATGGATAAAGAAAAGTTATCCAGTAAGGACTTTACTACCAAATAGGAAATCAACATCAGCTAGTTGTGGCCCTAAAACTATGTGATGCTTATGAAGATTCTAAGACCACAGGATCATAGGATTCTGTGAGCTAAAATAGACATTAGACATCATCTAATTTGACCTCTTCATTTTACAGAGACGGAAATTGAGGTCAGAGAAGTAAAGTGATTTATCCAAGGTTACATAGTAGTATAGTCAAGATTCAAACCCAGGTATTCAGCCTCAAGGTAAACGTACCAATATATAAATAAAGATAAATCAAGGTCCAAGGTAGAACTCAAGTCTTCAGGGAAAAAATGAAAGTATCTACAGGTGTTTGGTACTGTTCCCTTTCCCTCTGTGTCAGATTTTCCTAATGTTCTACAACAAATATCAGCTCTTTCCTACTTTCTAACCCCCCCACTCCAAACCAGATCTGATAATCTTGTGTTTTGGTCAAAACTCATTTACCTCAAAGGGTTACCTCTATCAAGCGTTTCCATGTCTAAGCTTTTTATCTCTAACTGCGAAATAAAAAAGGCTTATTCCCCTTTTAAATGTCAAGTAAGAAGGCAGGGACGGGGAGGCAATGAAAAGTCTTTCCTTATCTCTGGCATAGTACACCCCCTAGGGCTAATTGTGAAGGAAAATGCTTTTTAGGGTGCCTGGTGGGAGGGAAGGAGGAGATACTGATTCAGTCAGGAATTTATGGGGAGACATCCCTTTCTCTTACCAAATTACTTCATGTGAACTGTTTTATCACCCTACCTAGAAAATAAACTTTTAGGGAGGCCTGTTACTCATGAGAAACCTTCATTTCTCTAAGGCTATGCCAACAAAGCTCAAGATGAGACAGGTCCCACCAAGTTGGAGAATCTTCAAACATGGAGCTAATGATGTAATGTTGTATAAGTACATTGTATGATAAAGTAGACTGTGTAAGGATAAGGGGGACCAGACTAGCTAAGCAGAGGGAAGCTTACCTTCCACTTTGCTGCAGGCTATCAAGTCAAGTCAATAAGCAATCCCTAAGTGCTTACTTTGTGGGTTTTTCAGGCACAGCAAAGAGAATTTGCCATTTGTGTCATTATAAGAAAAACCCCATACCTTAGAAATCAAAGGCCCTTGAAGTGTTGGGCAAAGATCGTCATTCTTCTTCCATCTTCCTATTCCTCTGACACCACGTAGCACAGTTTGGGGGATAAAATAAGCATTTAACAAATGATTGATGTTTACCTTTGAAAAGAACATGGCAGGTAAGGTTCCATCTGTATGTTCAGAGCAGTAGAGGACAGCATAAGTGTCAAGTCTCCTACCTGCAATGTTGCCTGGATGTTCTTCCTGCTCCACAAGTTTGTGGTAAGTTCACCAGTAACCAACCACAGCTTCTAAACCATAGATCATAGAGCAACATCCAAAGTCATTGTGTCCCATCCCTTCAATTTACAGGTGAGAAAACTGAATCGCAGTGATGAAGTGCCCCACCCCCCATCACACAGTTAATAAGGGTCAAAGGCAGAATTTACATTCAGGTTTTCCCATCAGCTTGAATTCGACTCCCCTGTCATCACGCCCCAAAGCAAGGTGCCGTCTCCTCTTGAGAGAGCTGGTGGCTTCTCCCCAGTGTCCCACTCCTTTTCAGCTTCTTTTTATGTATTCTCTTTCTCCATTAGATTGCAAGCTCCTTGAGGGCAAAGACTGCTTTCTTTTTATTTGTATCTCAAGCCCTTAGCAGAACACTTGGCACACAGTAGGCACTCAATAAATGCTTATTGTATTATACAGATTGTCCTGATTCCAAATCCAACTCTCTATCTACTATGCCACCTGTCTGCCTTAGCTCAAAATGTGGAAGCTTGGGTTCATTCAAGGACAAGTTCTGGGAGTGTTATATTGAATCAGAATCCTGCCTTAGAGTAGACTTGAGCCTTTGCTGTGATAGAAAGTTTCCCCAGGATCCCTAGGGTCATTTGCAATGAGGGAGCCTTGTGCTATTCTATGTCAAAAAAGATTCTCCAGGCTTACCTCAGTCCAGACTTGAGTCATGGATAACTTGACCTTGGACAGTGAGGATTGAGGACGAAGAGGTAGTATTCTAGAGGGAAGAGAATAGCTATTTGCTTTGTTCAACTCTTTTTTTTTTTGTCATCCCACACACTTTTTACTATGCATATGGTGCCAGTGGGAGTAATTATAATGTGCCCAATTTCTTCCTTAAGTAATTTTAGGAAACTTTTTTTTCCTCCCATGCAGAAACTGGTCCTTTATGTTTTCCATAAAGCACCTGGCACATTGTAAGCATTTAATAAGTGTTTAATGATGAAACAATAACAATAATAACAACAACAAAGGAAGTCAACCATGACTTCTTAGGGCTATTGTAATCCCTGAGTGGAAGCTTTGCCAGGACAAAGGAACATTTTAATTTTTCCTAGAACATAGACTATCATCCTATCTATTAGAGTCTGTCACACTATGAAATGTGGAGAGATTCTGAACACAGCCTGTTCTGAGATGGGGATAATTTCATTCTTTAAAGGCCCATGAGGGGTGTCATGATGTGACATCAGGAGTGGCTGATGGGAAATGTTAGAGTGTTTGGTCTTTGTCTTCAGCACAGAAAAAAGACAAAGCCAAGTGTTGGTGGCATTTCAAAATTGGAGTATGTTTTTGTGGAGCCTGATTTCTCAGTGGCCTAACAAACCAGCCTTTAGGCAAACCATTATCTCCTAAACATTTATTCTAACCCACAAAATGCTTTCCCATCTCCTGATAGTTTGCACCATGGAGGTAGAATGGAGAAATATAAGAACACCGAAATGAACCCTCTTAGGAGGTTTTAACAGAAATTTAAAAAAAGCTTGAGATGAATGGTTGTGTTCATCTCAAGAATTGTTAGCATGATAAAGTGGAAAGAGCAGTGTAACCACTGAGTGCCAAAGGAATTCTGCCAACTATGTGCATTGTTTTCTAGCTTACTAATGACTGGTATATACAAAGGTACCTGGCATCCCCTCTCTCTAGTTTTGTGCAATTGTAAGAGGCACCTCCTAGAGAATTAAAACAATGGAATCCTCAAATTTCATAGTTATTCAGTTGGTCTACATTTTTAGTGTTGATGATTAGCCCCTAGAGCAAGGATTCTTCAACTTTTTTTGTGTCCTGGGCCCCTTGAGCAGTCTGATGGAGCCTGTTGACTGCTCTCAAAATAATGTTTTTAAAGAATTTGGGGTAGTGATAAATCTCTGTTAGAGCAAGTGTCCTTAGTTGGGAATTGTGAGTCCTGAGAGTACATTAGTCCATAGATACATTTCAGGAGAACCTGAATGGGAAAAAATTACATCCTTATTTTCTAACCTTTGGTTTCTTTTGACATCTGATGCATTTTATATTCTACATCTAAAAACATTCTGAGAAGGGTTATATAGGCTTCATGAGAGTGCCAAAGAGTTCATGGCTCTTGCAAAAAAAGTTATGAACCCTAAGTTAGAAGTTATACAAAATAAAGATGCAATTTTTCCCATCTATGTTGAGGGACCCATACCCACTGATCCCCATAGGGTATATGGAGCCCAGGTTAAGAACCTCTGCCCTAGATGAATATCCCAAGGACAACAATAAGGGCTCTGGGGTGCTATGGGATACACTGACTGGCATAGGCCATCCCTATATCCTTTCTTTTACTATCTTTTAATATAGTTTATCACTAGGTAAATTCCTTGAAAAAATAATTTGGGCCCCTGTTGGTTAAACCCAAATCAAACAATACACTTAGAACAAAAATTTTTTAATGGAATTATCACTGCACTCGAGAAGCTTACAAGGTAGCAAAGAGATGAAAAAGAGCAAATTGTGAAATGCTTTACAGATGTGAATTGCTATAAACCTTATCATCACCTTCATCTTCTTCTTCCTCAGCACCTACCTCTTCATACTCATCCTCATAAAATTTTAAGGAAAACAGGACCTCACAGAATCTAATCCTTTCTTTTTATCAAGAAGAATATCGTTTAAAAGTACTAGTGACATCACAATTGGTTTCAAATTGTGACCAGGGATTTTTACTTTATTTTAAACCAAAAATAGCTAAATGGCAAATGGGGAGGAAGGGGGATAATGTATCTTAGAATAAATTTCATAGAATTGAATCATGCTTAAAAAAACTGACTGAAAAAGTAGCAGAATGAAATAGTCAAAGATGTACCAACCAAAGGAAAATATAGTCCTTCCTACCACCCAACCTTTCCCCCCCTTTCCAGGAGATTTTTCAAGTAAAGCAACTGCTTTTAAATCCAAGGGTATCTGGTTCAAATCTCAGCAGGGGTAAATTTCTTACAAACTAAAAAGGTACTCTCCCTATTAAAGGAACTGACTTAATAGAGTTATATGGACCATTATCGTGCTGAAAGGGGATTCACAAAGTATTTTCTAAATAGGGTCTTTTTGTGCATGGACAGTAATTCTTATGGCAGTCTTAAAAAAATAAGAAAAGCAAGGACAGTGGCCTTTATATAAAACTTTAATAACTACTGGTGTATTGTAGAAAGTCATCTCTGGGGCTGTTGCAGATCAAGACTTCCAAGTAAGGGGTCTGAAAAAGCCAACTAAAGATAAAAGGCTAATATTTGAGCCAGCTCCAAATGCAGGGGAAGAGATTAACCAAATCCCTCTTGAAATGCTGCTCTAGTGACTGCCATATTGAGCCCTCAGGATGCACAGGCCCCTTGAAACTTCATTAATACATTCGAGGATGTTCAGCCTGTTTTATCATAAGGACTTCTGATGTGCTCTTCACCTCAGAGCATTATTTCTGTCTGGGATTTCCACCAGAATACTTCTACAAATGAATTATTGCCTGGCAGTTTTTATACCACTGAAATACGCCATATATAGTGAAACTCTAAAAGGCATATGGAAAGCATATGTCTTAATCCACTTTATGAAAGTACCTCATGGGAATGCCTAGGTGAGGTCTACTTCTGGTACACATTGCAAGAGAGGATAGATGATCTTGAATTAGGTCCAAACATATTGGTGTTCTTTACCATGGCCCTCTCTGGGATCATCACTGAAGATGGCATAATGTTGAATGTCAAGAAGTCTTTTTCACTTTCCATGACTTCACCATGTGTAATTCTTCAGGGGCTATTAGAATTACAGAGATTGAGGATGTGGGCCAAAATTTTTAAATGGGGATAATCCTTGCATGGAATTTTACTTTTAAAAAGTAAAGATTTTCCTGTAGCATCCCCTTGAGTGATTAGTCAGAATCTCAGGTAATAGAAATTTAAGGAAAAACACTCATACTCTCCTACCCCTCCAAACACATGTAATTTTAACTAGTGCCAGTTCCCTATATGAGAAAAGTCTGTGAGCCTTACAGTAGGGTACAAGTGCCAGTATTCCCAATCTTCTTATTTTATCATCCCTATAAAATATAAAATTCATGATTCATTTTTTTATTAAAATATCTAAAGTTTGGTTGTCTCATTTGTCGAATGTCAGTGTGGCATTGTGTAGAGAATACTGAAGTCAGGAAGACCAAAACCACAGAGTTGGAAAGGATCTCAGTAGCCATCTATTTCTACACATATCTTAAAGCAAACTGTAGTTTAATATACTTGAAAAGTGGTCATCCAGCCTTCACTCCAAGATCTCCAAGGAGGGGAAACCTGACACATCTTGAGCCAGTACATTCCAATTTTAGACATCCTGAATTGTTAAAAAAGTCATTCCCCTCCCCCCACCCCGGTCAAGTTTCAATTTGCCTCCATCCATTGTTCCTGAATCTGCCTTTTAGGGTTAAACAGAACAAGCCTAATCCCTTCTCCATGTGAGAGCCTTTCAGATATTGGAAGCCAGTTAACATTCCCTGTCCTTCCCACACAACCCCGCTCCCCTCACAAATATTTTTTTTTCATAGTAAGCATCTCCATCTCTTGTAACTGACCTTCAAATGACACAGACTTAAATCTTTTCCTTCGCCAACCTAGTCACCCTTCTCTGAACCCTTTCCAGGTTTTTAAACTATGGCATGGAGAAATGAACGCAAAACTCCTGATGACATCTGAGGAAGATATAGTACATTGAGATTGTTTCCTCTCTACCCCTGAAAGCTTCATCTCTTGCAATGCAGTCAAAGATTGCATTGATTTTTGTGATTATGCAACTCTTAATGCAGCCCAAGATTTCATTAGCTTTTTGGGCTATCATATCATATAGATGACTTATGGGGAGTTTTGTAGTACATTAAATACCCCAAGTCTTTTTTCCAGAACAATTGCTCTCTAACCATGCCTGCCTCAACATGTACCTACAAAGTTGATTTTTTTGTATCCAAGTATAAGATTTTACATTTATCCTAGATTCTATTGTCCAGGATATTTGCTATCCCTCCAAGCTTTGTATCATTTGCAAATTTGACACTTTTGACATCTTTGTATTTAATTCATTATATATATATATATATATATAATATATATATGTATATATGTATATATGTATATAGAATAGCACAGGACCAACCAGAAATCCCTAGGTCACTTCACTGAAGACCTCCTGCCATGTTGTCATTGAGCCATCAAAAACTACTCTTTGAGTCCAGCTATGCAACCAGTTCTGAATGTCTCTAATGGTATTATCTTCTAGTCCACATCTCTCTATCTTCTCTACAGGAAAAGGATGAGATACTTTGGCAAAAAAAAAAAATCTACTTAAATTATATAGACAGGATTTCCCTCACCTAATGGTTTAGTCATCCCATTCAAAAGGAAATGTGATCAGTGACTTGTTTTTTGATGAAGTCATGTTGGATCATTGTAATTATTTGTTGTTCAGCCATTCAGTCACATCTAACTCTTTGTGACTCTGTGGACCTTACTGTCCTTGGGGGCTATGTGGCAAAGAAACTGGAGTGGTTTGCCATTTCTGTCTCCAAGGGTTTAAGACAAACAGAGGTTAAGTGACTTGCTCTGGGTTACACAGCTAGTAAGTACAAAGTCAGATTTGAACTGAAGTCTTCCTAACTCCATGTCCAGCATTCTATCCACTGAACTACCTAGCTGCCCACTATAATTACTACTTCCTTTCTATTTATTCCCCAATGATCACTTTAATAATCTACTCCAGACATTTCCCAGGAATTGAAGTCAAGTTCACTGGCTAATAGTCTGCAGATTCTATTTTCTTCCCTTCCACCCCCCCCATAACTTTAAAAAAATCAGGACATTTTCTCTTCTACAATTATGTATTTTTCAGGATTTTTCAAACATTACTGACAATGACTTAGCAATCACCTGTGTCAGTCCTTTCGGTATTTAAGGACGTAGTTCATTTGGGCCAGTTGATTTGAATTCATCATGGACAACTAAGTGCCATCCCACAGTATCCTTTCTTACGCTGGATAGCAACTCCCTGTGAATCATTTTTATTTTCTTATTTCTAGCTTGAAAGTCATTCTCTTTGATAAAGAAAGTAAGATCAAAGTGAAAATGAAATGAGCCTCTCTGCTTTATCTCTGACCACTGCTCATTCATGTGGTTTCTCCCCTTAGTAGAATGTAAGCTCTTCAAGGGAAAGGACCACCTTTGCTTTTAATTTATATCCCAATGGTTAGTACAGTAGATACCACACACTTTCATTCATTTATTCCAAGTCCAGCAATCTATTTACTACCCCATACTGCCTGCATAGTAGTTACTTAACAAATAAGGAAGGAAGGGAAGAAGGAAGGGAAGAAGGAAGGGAGAAAGGAAGGAAGGGAGAGGGAGGAAGGAGAAAGAGAGTAAAGAAGTGAAGAAGGGAAGGAAGAAAGGAAAGAAGGAAGAGAGGGAGAAGATTGGTAGCAAGGAAGTGAAGAAGAAAGGAAGGAGCAAGGGAGGAAGGAAAGAAAGAAGGGAGGGAGGGAGGAAAGGAGAGAAGAAAGAAGGGAGAAGGGATGGAAGAAAGGAAAGAAGGAGGGAAGGGGAAGGAAGAAAGGGAGGGAAGGAAAGAGAAAGGAAAGAATGGAGGAGAGAAGGAAAGAGGGGAGGGAATGAGAAAGGAAGGGGAGGAGAGAAGAAAAGAAGTAAGGGAGGAGAAAAGGAAGGAGAAAAGAGAAGAAGAAGGGAAGGGAGAAGGAGAAAGAGGGGGACATGAAATCGGAAGGGAAGGAGGGAACAAGGGAAAGAAGGAGAGAGACAAGGCCTTTGGTAACTTGGAACAATTTCTGAGCTGCTCTGAGATTTAAGTCCATACAAGAAAAGTGTTCCTCCAAATGTCACCTATGCACTGATGTTCCAAAAGTCTTTCAAGTAGTTGGTACCAGCATAAACAAGTGCTTTATATGTTTCAATGGGGTTGACATCTTGCTGAGAAGGTTAGAGATCACGGTCTGTTCTCGACTTCTCATTTTCTGCAAGAGCACTAGATTTGGGGTTGCATAATCTGGATTTAGATCCTGGCTTTGCCACTGAGGATCTCTGTAATCTTGGGTCAGCCCTAGGCTCTCTTCTTTACTCTCACTGTCTCATCTATAAAAGGAGGTAGTCAGACTAGATGATATCTCAGGTTTCTTCTAGCTCTAACTTCCTAATCCTGTGATTTCCTGGATCTTGTGGGTAGACTTCCAATCTAGAGCTATATTCCTGGCTAACTAGTGCAGTGAATAAAGTGCAGAACATAGATTCAAGAAGTTCTGTGTTTGAATCCTGTCTAGATACGGACTAACTACATGACCCTCCACAAGTGCCTTCAGTTCTCTTAACCTATTTCCTCGTATAAAAATGGGAACCAGAATAAAGCACCTGCCTCCCAAGGTTACTGTGAGAATCAGCTGTGCTAATATATGTGAAGATCTTTGAAAACCTTAAAGCATGATATAAATGTTAGCTGTTATTAACTGGAGAGGTGGTCACACAGGCACTTGTCTGGTTATTTGCTTGATATCATCACACCTGTGGGTCTAGATAGAGAAAGCATTTTGCCAACTATCCTCTGGAAAATCTTCAGAGTCATTTTCTAAAATTTTATTTTCAATAATTCATGTTCAACTTTCCTGGAAGCAATGGCATATTCCTGGCAGTGCACTTCTCAGGTGGGTAAAGTCACTTGACCTTTGGTCCGTTGCTTTAAAAATCCCTCAAGAGATGTGTTAAATTGCCCAGAAATGCATTGCCTGTCATGTCTTATTGCTTAATTAATAGCCAACCTAGATGGCCTATATGGACTGCCCAGCGGTAATTGCTAACTGATCTTCCACCCAGAGAGACAAGTGAGCTCTGTAGCAGCCTCACTGTCACATGGCATTTACTGCCCTTAAATGAATATGGTTCCACAGATGAGACAGGGAATAGAATGACTGAGGCTGAGCCTTTATAAGCACCATCTGAGCCACGGAAAACTACTCTGGTCTTCATGACTCTATATACAGCAGATCACAATGATTGTGAACCTCCTTCCCTCAAACTTGTTTCTTAAAGTAAAGCATTCAAAGCCCTTCTTAATTTAAACCACTCCAACCTTTCCAGTCTTCTTATACCCCAACACCTACTCTTTGATCCAGTGACACTGGCCTGGCTGTTCCACAAACAAGACACTCCATCTCTTGGCTCTGAATATTCTCTCTGGCTGTCCCCCAAGAAAAGAATGTTTTTCCTCCTCTGCTCTATTAACCACCCTGACTTCCTTTAAGCCTTACTTTCTAAAGAAAGCCTTCCCCAACCCCTCCTAATTCCAGTGCCTTCTCTCTTTTAATTATTTCTGTCAATCCTGGTTATAGTTTGCTTTGTATATATTTGTTTGCATATACTGTCCATTAGATTGGAAGCTCCTTGAAGGCAGGGAGTGTCTTTTGCTTCTTTTTGTATCCCTGACACTTAACACAGTGCCAGGCACAGAGTAGTCAGTAAATGTTTATTGATTGATCAAGTGAGTTATCCACTGGGCTTGCAAATTTTTAGGATATAGTTCTACACAGAGGATCTGTGATTTCATCATCCTGGAAAACTCTTAGTATGGGAGTTATCTCCACTTGTGCAAATTAGTTATTGCAACTTTTCTGCAATTTAAAAGATAAAGGGTATGGCCTAAGGCCCATGGAAGTTGTGACTTGACTACATACACATAGCTAGTTAAGTATCACATGTAAGATTTGAACCTAGCTTTGACACCAAGGACTCCATCCACTGCCTCTCCTTTTAGAGATATCAGAAGTCAAAATGGAAATTTCTCACTATTATCTTTGTAGCTCCAGAGTCTTAAACTTAGTAGGCACTTAAGAAGTGTGGAATAAAATGGAATAGAACAGAACGATGAAAGACCTCTCATTTTAAAAACTACCTATTTAATTTTGAATAATTGTGGTAAATGCCATTACCATGGCACTTGAAGGTTAGAAAGAGTGCTTTCCTCACACCAATCCTGCAGGGTAAGTGGCCTCATTTTACAGGTAAGGAAACTGAGGGTGAGCAAGGTGAAGTGTAAAGGTACACATTTAACAAGCGTTAGAGAGGGGGGATTTGAACCTAGGTCAATTGATTTCCAATGCAGTTCATTTCCCACTGTGGCATGCTTCTCACAAACAGCAGGAAAGGAAGGCAAGAGAATATAGGGAAAACTTACAATGTGCAAACAATACAAACATATGTGAACAAGTTAGCTCCCATCCTTTTGAAATAACTAACACTAAATACTAGTTGAATTAGAGAATACTTTAAAAAGATTTATTACTCCCAAAAAACCCGGAATAACTTGAACTTCTTGCTAACCAATGGGTATAAAAAATCATCAGCAGATAGAAAAGAACAATTTTCTAGTTCAGACATTTCTACAAAAATCAGAGAGAATCCTCGAACTTTCTACTCAGCTGTTGAGGAATATGTAATCTATTCGAAGAGAATCCTACTTCAAGTCAGAAATAGGGGGCACCTATAGTATATGGGAGTGGGGAATGATGTTGAAAATGGTGTCAAACTCTGTCCTCCTGCGTTTGCCGTTACTACTGCAGATACCACCATCCTTTCAGTCTCACTGGTTTACAACTTTCTGCCTTCCCTTACTCCTCCAACTCATTCATCCCACATATCCAATCAGCTTCCAAATCTTACCATTTCATTCTTTACATCTCTCATATCCAACCCTTTTTCCTCTACTCACCCAGACACTGTTGCACTTCAGACTCTCACCACCTCTTGCCTGCACTATTGCCACGGCCCGTTGGTGGGTCTCCCCGTCCCAATCCATCTTCCACACAACTCATAAAGTGATTTTTTCTAAAGTCTAGGTCTGCCTATGTCTTGCCCCCATAGCCAATAATGTCCAATGGCTCCCTCTTAACTATACGATCAAATCTAAAGTCTCCTGTTTGACATTGAAGCCCTTCACAACGTGAGCCCTCGTTACCTCTCCAGTCTTCTTTGCTTTGCTCCCCTTTACAATCATTATCAGCCTCCTTACTGTTCCTCGCACACAACACCATCCCTTCTCTGTGCATTTGCATGAACTGTCCCCTACGCCTGAAATCCTTCCCTCCTCACTTCTTCATCTTGGCATACCTGGCTTCTTTCAAGAGTCTGATCAAATGTCACCTTTTGCAGGAGCCCCCCCCCCCCCATTGGCCTAGCCACTGAGCCTTTCCCTGTAAGATTATCCTCCTTTTAGAAAGCATTTCTTTGCCTATTGGCTACCCCATTCATATGTAAGCTCTTTAAGGGCAAGGCTGCTTTTTTTTTTATGTTTTTGCCTTGCTACCAGCAATTAGCACAGAGCTGAAACACACTAAGTATATAGTAAATGTGTATTGATTGATTGAAGGAAGATAATTCAAACTATAATACACAAAATAAATCCAGTTATTCATTCAATCAACAAACATGTCTTGGGTCTTGGGTGCCTAAAGGCAGCATGGTATAGTGAAAAGCCTGGTATATTTGGAATAAGAGGAGGTGTGTTCAAATTCCAGCTGTCACTAACTACTCATGTGAACTTGGACAAATCGCTTAACCAATCTGTGCCTCAGTTTCCTCATCTGTAAAATAAGGGGTTTGTACTAGAAGCCCTCTAAAGTCCCTCCTAGCCCTAATTCTGTGTTTCTATACTATTCACTCCAATAGACTGAGCTAAGCACTAAAGAAGAATTGAAGGTAAGGATTAGAGGCATGACATTAGTGAGGAGTAATCACATTAGTCTGGGCATTAGGTGACTGGTGCCAAATTTGAGTAATGACTGTGAAAATGAATAGGAAAAAAACAGATCTGAGAAAACTTGTGCGGAAAAAATGAGCAGAATTTGCTGATGGATTAGATCCTCCAAGTAAGGACAATATCAACTCCATTTTCATTCTCCAGTTCATTAAAATGCCATGTATCCATCATTCTGAAATCAATAAATGTATGGAGGAAAGGTGAAATGTCTTTTTGCATGTGTTTTTTTTCTTCACTTTTGTACAGAGAAATCACAGAGGGGCACACTGCTAAAAATGATGGAATTCTTTAATGCTTTCCTTTCCATATAATATCAAGATAGGTCAAGTTTGGGCAGTTTCTTATGAATAAGTGAAATAAAGTACAGTTAGTTTCTTAACCTAAAGCAGTATATCCATAGAATTTGAAAAGCCATTATAATTTTATACTATTATTCTTCAACATTTCTGATATCACCACTGGGGAGTTCAATTTTCCTTTAATAAGCTATTTTAGCCCAAGTTTTAAAATAGAGAAAAGAAGGAAGTAAACCGTCCTCTTACTGACATCCTGACCCTGATGACCATCTACTATAACAACCAACTTTTGTTTGGATTTGGGGGAGGAAGAGAAAAGGGGAAAAGAGAGACACAAGGGTTAAGGAAGGGGGGAGAAAAGGGAAGAAGAAAGAAAGAAAGAAGGAAAGAAAGAAGGAAAGAAAGAAAGAAAGAAAGAGAGAAAGAAAGAAAGAAAGAAAGAAAGAAAGAAAGAAAGAAAGAAAGA